>NC_092060.1:3435000-3780000 GCF_039877785.1 Chaetodon trifascialis
GCTTCGTGCGAGATTTTAATGGTTGTACCAAAATAAGATCTCCAGCTCTGTAGATAGATACTGGAATGATATTCTGTTGAATTATTGCAAAAGTGGGGGTAGCCATCATGAAACCTTTGTTCGTTTTTGGTTTCTGTTTTTCAAGAAGTGATTTACAGTTCAGATATGTATGCTGGTGATGGGTCATACTGTACCAACGCTTCGGAGTGTGTATCGATGCTTGTGTCATTTAGGGCGAATGACGTCACTGATGACATTCGAAGCCTCGCTGGCTCAGGAATTGGTTTGAGTATCGGTGTGATTTATATACCGCAATGGATCCACTCACACTTCGTGGGTTAATGTTGGCGATTTGTTGGTTTGTGTGTGACATAGAGGTGAATTTTAATGGAGCCTGTGAGAAAGAGAAAATTTTCCTCCATGTGGGAACATTTTGATCTGATGTCCCCCAATAAAATAAGTACACTTTCAGTAACATTATTACATGTGTTTTGTGTTATGCAATGTACTATATTTTTCACTGTCTTTTCTTTTAATCCAAGGTGAAGTGTTGTGTGCTAAAGAATTTGGGTACAACAACACCTTATCCATGCTGAGGCATTCTTGTGCTTTGCATGAAAATAATGAGGGGAATGTGGCATATTTTGTTTCTGAATAAAAATTAATGTATGAAAATGAAAGTCCTTAAGTTGCACAATCAAATTCACAGCCCTCTTCATGTTCACAAGCACGTCCGCTGGCCCTTACTGTTGCGACCGGCACTGAAACACAGGACTCAGATGCGGAGAACAGGGATAACAGTTTATTAGAGAAAGGCAAAAGTGATAATCAGCCCAATGGCGAATGTCCAAACTAAGGAGGCAGTCTCAGCTGGATGTCACTCGACAGCTTCTGGATAAGGAGAACAAAAAACACAGTTAAACGGGAAAGCACTCAGGCCACAGAGAACAACAGGTGCTGGAGGGAACTCAACAGACACCGTGTAGAGTCACTCGTCTCCTTGAGAGGCGCGGACCCGGTCAGTGCAGGAAGAAACACAAAACTCCTCTTCGGGGAAAAAGGCTCTCAGGCAAACCAAAAACGACCAGTGCTGGAGAAACTCAACAGACACACAAAAAACCAAAAACTCCAACAGGGAAAATGCTCACAGGCAGAAACCAAAACTCACGAGAATACAGGAGGAGGAGCACAGCGTGCGGACGCCCGGGCTGAAGGACACGTGGCAGAGGCCGAGAGATCTGATCTGGCGAGACACAGAGGCAAGAACAAAAGATCATCTGGCAACAGAGTATGGGAGCAGCATGCTTAAGAAGGTGGACCCTAATGAGGGCGATTAGAGACAGGTGTGTCGACTCGCCGCTCACCGCGGAGGAAAGCAGCTCCGCCCCTGCCACGCTCCAGCCCTGGACGCACATAAGAAAAAGAGGAAACAGAAAAAAAGAACAATAACAAACATAGCCAGGAACCACAGCCATAACACTTACCTTGTTAAAACACGGGAACAGCTTGAAAACAATTATTCCCCTGTCATTATAAGTTATTCAGATGTTGACAAAATTATTATTAATTAATAACATTAACCTTTGACAAGTAATATTAGATTCCATTGTATTGTCATGTTACATACCTATAATACACTAAACAATCTTTATGGGTCGTTGCACCTCCAGTGGTTGGCTGCGGTGTTGCCAATTAGGCATGGAAACCCGCAGATCTCTATACTGCTACATGTAATTCATGTAAGAAAACATAATCTGATAATATCATAACTCAGAGCCTTTCCTCATTATTCATAATTTCTCAAGTTGAAGTCTACTCCAAAAACAAGCAGAGGAGTGAAGTAGAGAAATTTAAAATTAAATTCAAAAACATTTAGATGAATGAAGAGATTATTTGAAAGTAAACAATTCCATTCTTACAAACTGATCAGGGCAACATGCCTTTATTACATACATACAATAGACATACAATAGATATTGATACATATTATTTGGAAATACGCAATACAGCAATTAAGTGTCTATCAGACAAAATACAGTTGTACAACTTGTGAGACGCAACAGACTTTTTGTATTGACAGGAAGCAGAAACTTAAAGATGAGTCAGCAGGAGGAGCCTGTCACTCTCAGGGCTCTGAGTGAGTCTCACTCAGCCCTGCACCAAGAAAATGAAACCCTGTGCAGGCAGAACAGCGACCTGCACAGACAGAGTAAAGACCTTCAGAAATACATAGCGAAACTTACAAAAAGGATGGAACTCCCAAAAATAGCCCTCCAAACTGAAAAGGAAATGTTGTGGTCCCAAATCGAGGCCCTTCAAAACAACGTTGAAATCCAACACAATGAAAATGAGACTCTGCATAAAGTAAATGAGGACCTTAGAAAACATAACAAAGAATTACAGAATATGGTAAATGACTTGAAAAAAACAATAACAGAGAACAAGGCAGAGAAAGAGGCCATAAGGCAGAAAATCAACACTTTGGAAAAAGATGTTCAGCAGCTAAATATGAATCAAGAGAACAAGTCTTTGCACCAACAAAATGAGGCTCTGGAAAAAGAATTGGAGGAGGTCAAGGAAAAGTTGCATGATGGCGAAGAAGCCATGAGACAAAAGAAATGAGGCTGAGGAGTTCAACAAATACATTCTGAAAGAAGCCAAAGTCTTTCAACACAACTTTCGCAACATGGCAAACCAAGAAAACGTGTTCATGAGACAAAAGATCAAGGCCTTGGAACAAGAAGTCCAGGAGCTTACCAACAAGTTTTGTGATGGACAAGAGGCAATGAGACAAAAGGATGAAGCTCTTCAAGAAAAAGCTTAGGAGATCAAAAATGTTGTCCAACAACTCAATAGTGTTCAACACTACTATAACATAATGAGCCAAAACAACACATCCATGATGCAAGAAGTCAAGGCCCTGGAACAAGAACTTCAGCAGTTCAAAAATATTCAGGAAGAACACAAACACTTGGAACACAACTATAATGTGATGAAGCAAGAGAACAAGTCTTTGCACTCTCTCAGCCTCTCAGCGTGGATGGTATCAACGACCCAAGGTCGCTAGAGCCTATTACTCAAAATCATCTCCTGTTAATGAAGGCCAAGGTTGCTCTACCACCTCCTGGAAACTTTGTGAAGGCAGATTTGTATGCAGCAAAAAGATGGCAAGGAGATACAGTACTTGGCAGAGCAATTCTGAAGTAGATGGAGAAGGGAATACTTCCTGAACCTCTCCTTGTGACAAAAATGGCACGCTCCTCAACGTAACTTAAAGGTGAATGATGTGGTCATTATTAAAGAGAAAACCCTCCCAAGGAATGAGTGGCGCAGGGCAGCGTTAAAACAAGGTTTTCCTTCAAAACCATCAGTCACTGAAGTGGCTAATGTAATGTAATGGAATGTAATGTAATGTAATGTAAAAGGGGTAAATTTATTAGATATGAATGTTGATTAGTTACTGTGCTGATTGGTAAATTGTTGAAGTTGTAGCAACTTGTATTTTGAAATCATGTTTAATAATGGGTGTGTTCATTTTAACATGATTTGGTGGGAGTGTAAGCGGCCAGCAGGGGGGTTCTCATCTTGTTTGATTCTATGCTGTTTTCCTGGTGCTACAGAAACGGTATAAGGGTTATGACTGTCGTCACATGCTTCTTTCTTTGTTACACGTGCGCCAAGCCTTACCAGAGTAGCTGCCGGGGTTGGGGAAATCAAAGGAATAAAGGACATGGTATGTAACTTAAATACGTTTGATGCAACATTGTTTTGATGCAATTGTGTGTGTATGCGTGTGTGTGTGTGTGTGTGTGTGTGTGTGTGTGTGTGTGTGTGTGTGTGTGTGTGTGTAAATGCAACTGTGACTGTGGCGTTTGTTTAGCCACTGCCAAAAGAGATACATGTGGGATCAAAGAGTTTATGACCTTGGTAGGCGAAGTGAGGTAAATGTTTGTTTATTTGTTTGTATTGGTTGATGGCTACAATGAATTGGTTTTATGAATGAAATGTTGTTAAACTATATGAATATGGACAAGGAGCAGGAGTGTGTATCAAATTTATTGTGTAGTATGTTTTAATATTTGCAATCATGTAATTGAATCTTTTCGTGCGTGTTAAGTCAAAGGTAGACTTATGCCAAAATTAGTTTTGTAGTATATTTTCTTTTGTAAATGTAATATTATTTAATACCAATAGCAGTCACATGAGTTCATAATCCAAAATATCCAAAATAATTCTTGCAGTATACCAGTTGAGGGCAGTGCTGAGTTGAAAGGTCAGCCGGATGATCATCAGGTAAATTGGAGGAGGCTGCGTTTCACTTTGGTTTGGAACAGTGAGACAAAGAAATCCATGCAGCAGGGTGACATCGGTGTGGAGGGCTTCAGAGACGCTATTGGTATGACTGTAATTTATCTGATGTATATATGTATATATATGTTTGGTTTGACTCTTTCGGAGATGATCATTCATATGTTTAGTTTGACTGCGCCGTTTCAAATTTGTTTGGCAACGTGTGTTGCGCAATAGTTTCATGTGGTTTAACGGTGGTGAATTACAAGGGCGCACGTTATTAAATAAGATGGTAAAAGTGCTTGCGCATGTTAATTTTCTTCTAGTGTTTAACCCGTTGTTTATTATCAATTGTGTGACGGTGGGAAATAGGAAATAGAAAATAAATTAGTTAACTTGAGTTTGTTATTTGAAACATATTGCTTTAAAAAGTAAAAGAATGATCAGTTTGAGAAATGAACGAAAATTAAGTTGCTTGGAAAATAATAATATTTGGAAGAAAGGTTATTGATGTTGCATTTAAATTATGAAGTTGTTTATGTTATTTAAAATGTGAATGTTTCAGCAATAACTAATTTTGTGTTTGTGTGTTTAAAAGTTATCAACCTATGCTCTACTTATTACAACTATAACAGAAAAAACAACTGCCATTAATCTATGAGCTCAAACTTTGCAAAATAAAAGTGAAAGAAGAGCTGAGTTGCCCCAGCGTCCTCTGTGTCCACCTCCGAGCCTTTTTTCAAGTTTAGGCAGACCGGTGTCAAAGCCCAAATAACTTGACAGTGTGTTTTAATTTCTTGGTGCCAAAGATAAAATAAAAGGTTGTGCACCAGTCGAACGTTAAGCATTACTATGATTACATTTGGCTGCACAGTGGCGCAGCAGGTAGTGCGCGTGCCTCACAGCAAGAAGGTTGCCGGTTCGATCCCCGGGCGGGGCCTTTCTGTGTTTGCATGTTCTTCCCGTGCACGCGTGGGTTCTCTCCGGGCACTCCGGCTTCCTCCCACAGACCAAAAACATGCTCATTAGGTTGATTTGTGACTCTAAAATTGCCCCTAGATGTGAGTGTGAGCGTGATTTGTGACTCTAAAATTGCCCCTAGATGTGAGTGTGAGCGTGAATGGTTGTCTGTGTATATGTTGCCCTGCGATCGGCTGGCGACCGGCTCAGGGTGTACCCCGCCTCTCGCCCGTTGACAGCTGGGATAGGCTCCAGCCCCCCCACAACCCCGAAAGGGATAAGCGGCATAGAATCCATAAAATGGATGGATGGATGAAAATGGATGGATGGATGATTACATTTGTATTTGGAATGAAATGACGTGGGTAATAGTGGACAACAATCATCACTTACATTTTTTCCATGTGTCTGTCTCTCTCTGTCTCTCGAGTGCTCTGAGATAGATGCAGTATATATGCTCCGTAGGATGTCACGGCTGTTTCTGGTTGGCACAGCGACGTTAACCGATTAGTTTGCATCCCTGTTTCACCTGTGTACATTCGGTCAGGGTGAGTGACAATTACACGTGCCGAACACGCTTGCAATGTCGTCAGATGATCAAAATATAGGTCTGACTGACCGGCTGACTCAGGCGGTTGCATTGAATCGTCACTGTTGCTAATTACTGATCGTAGTGTGCGTTTGATGACTGACCGAGCACTGCTGAAAACACCATCAGAATCAGAATCAGAAAAAGCTTTATTGCCAAGTACGATTTTACACATACGAGGAATTTGCTTTGGTGAGGTTGGTGCATGACACATCTATCAAGAAGAAGCAATTAAAAAGTTAAAAGTATGACAGTAAGTAAATATTATAAAAATAAGAAAATAAGTAAAAAATACAACAATAGAAGAACTGTAACAGTAGTAAAATAAAAAATCTCACAATATAAATATATGTACACAAGTCTTTTTTTTTTTTCTTTTTTTTTTTAACAGAGGCACAGACTGTTTTTTCAAGGGAGTCCAAGTAGAGCGTTAATGTAACGCATATGGTTGTGGCAATGTCACTGACAAGTAGAGTCAGAGGTGAAGTGTGAAGTGTCAGGGGGGGTTCCGGGCCTTGTTAATAAGGCTGACAGCAGACGGGAAAAAACTGTTCTTGTGGCGTGAGGTTTTGGTCCTGATGGACTGCAGCCTCCTGCCAGAGGGGAGTGTCTCGAAGAGTTTATGTCCAGGGTGGGAGGGATCAGCCACAATCTTTCCTGCACGCCTCAGGGTTCTGGAGGTATACAGGTCCTGGAGAGACGGGAGATTGCAGCCGATCACCTTCTCTGCAGACCGAATGACACACTGCAGTCTGCCCTTTTCCTTGGCAGTGGCAGCAGCGTACCAGATGGTGATGGAGGAGCTGAGGATGGACTCAATGATGGCTGTGTAGAAGTGCACCATCATTGTCTTTGGCAGATTGAATTTCTTCAGCTGCCGTAGGAAGTACATCCTCTGCTGTGCTTTCTTGATGAGGGAGCTGATGTTCGGCTCCCACTTGAGGTCCTGGGAGATGATGGTTCCCAGGAAGCGGAAAGACTCCACAGTGTCAATAGTAGAGTCACAGAGGGTGATGGGGGCAGGTGATGCTGAGTTTTTCCTAAAGTCCACAACCATCTCCACTGTCTTTAGAGCATTGAGCTCTAGGTTGTTCTGGTTGCACCAGGTCACCAGATGGTCAACCTCCCACCTGTAGGCTCGTCGCCATCAGAGATGAGTCAGATGAGGGTGGTGTCGTCCGCAAACTTCAGCAGCTTGACAGACTGATGACTGGAGTTGCAGCTGTTGGTGTACAGGGAGAAGAGCAGAGGAGAAAGAACACAGCCCTGAGGGGACCTGGTGCTGATGGTCTTTGAGTCGGAGATGCGTTTCCCCAGCTTCACGCACTGTTTCCTGTCAGACAGGAAGTCTGTAATCCATCTGCAGGTGGAGTCAGGCACGCTCAGCTGGGAGAGCTTCTCCTGGAGCAGGGTTGGAATGATGGTGTTAAAGGCAGAGCTGAAATCCACAAACAGGATCCTGGCGTAGGTTCCTGCGGAGTCCAGGTGCTGGAGGATGAGGTGGAGGGCCAGGTTGACGCGTCGTCTACAGACCTGTTGGCTCTGTAGGCAAACTGCAGGGGGTCCAGGAGAGGGTCGGTGATGTCTTTGAGGTGTGAGAGCACAAGGCGCTCGAAGGACTTCATGACCACAGAGGTCAGGGCAACGGGTCTGAAGTCATTAAGTCCTGTAGTCCTTTGTACTCCACTAAAACCACGCTGCCATCTTGTTGACGGTGTGATATATGGCGTCATCAACAATGTTTTCAGTGGATAGCCGTTATCACCTAGCAGCCACCCATGCAGAGGGGTGTCCCCCTGAAAGACTGTAGGGATGCTAGAATTCGCCACAATGAACGAGTCATGTGCCGACCCGGGGAAAAAGTGGCATATACAGTACAGGCCAAAAGTTTGGACACAACTTCTCATTCAATGCGTTTTCTTTATTTTCATGACTATTTACATTGTAGATTCTCACTGAAGGCATCAAAACTATGAATGAACACTTGTGGAGTTATGGACAAAAAAAAGGTGAAATAACTGAAAACATGTTTTATATTCTAGTTTCTTCAAAATAGCCACCCTTTGTTTGGGCCAAGAAACACAAGGAATGGACATTAGACCAGTGGAAATCTGTGCTTTGGTCTGATGAGTCCAAATTTGAGATCTTTGGTTCCAACCGCTGTGTCTTTGTGAGACGCAGAGAGGTGAACGGATGGATTCCACATGCCTGGCTCCCACTGTGAAGCATGGAGGAGGAGGTGTGATGGTGTGGGGGTGTTTTGCTGGTGACACTGTTGGGGATTTATTCAAAATTGAAGGCACACTGTACCAGCATGGCTACCACAGCAGCGACATGCCATCCCATCCGGTTTGCGTTTAGTTGGACGATCATTTATTTTTCAACAGGACAATGACCCCAAACACACCTCCAGGCTGTGTAAGGGCTATCTGACCAAGAAGGAGAGTGATGGAGTGCTGCGGCAGATGACCTGGCCTCCACAGTCACTGGACCTGAACCCAATCGAGATGATTTGGGGTGAGCTGGACCGCAGAGTGAAGGCAAAGGGGCCAACAAGTGCTAAACACCTCTGGGAACTCCTTCAAGACTGTTGGAAAACCATTTCAGGTGACTACCTCTTGAAGCTCAAGCAATAACAAGCTCATTCACCTTAAGTCGCTTACCTGTTCCAGAAACAACAAATTTCACAGGCGACCCCTTGAAGTTCATTGATTGGGAGGTGTCTTTTAAAGCCTTGATTGATCAGAAGCCACCAGTAAGTGAGAAAATGTTTTATTTGAAAAGTTACCTGGCAGGAGATGCATGTAAGGCAGTTGATGCGTTTTTCTATCGGAACTCAGAGGATGCATATCAGGGGGCTGTTTTGAATGACAGGCATGGAAGCCCACTCATTGTTCAAAGAGCCTTCAGAGAGAGATTGATGAAATGGCCCAAAATAACAGCTAATGATCCCAAATCACTGAGAGAATTTGCAGATTTCCTCCAAGGCTGTGCAGAAGCTATGCCCCATATTGAAGGTCTGTCAATTCTCAATGACTGTGAAGAAAATCACAAACTCCTGAAGAAGCTGCCTGAGTGGATGGTGCATAGATGGAGTCGGATTGTTGCTGATGAGCTGGATCAATCTGGTAATTATCCTAGCTTTCTACATTTCACTGAGTTTATGCAAAGAGAAGCCAGAATATTGTGTAATCCCATCACCTCCCCCTTTTTGATTAATATGAAAAACAATAGATGATACCTTTCCAAAGAGAGCTAAAATATTGAACACACGCACTCAGTCAGAAGACTCCAACTCAGTGACACAAGAAAGGCCGAAGCCACCTTGTTTATTTTGCAAAAAATGAAGAGCATGGAGTTTCTAAATGCCCAACCTTTGCAGCAAAGGCAATGGATGAGAAAAGAGCTTTTGTATTTGAACATCACCTGTGCTTTGGATGCCTAAGGAAAGGCTATGCCAGCAAAGATTGTAAAAGGCGACACATCTGTAACACCTGTGGTTGGCGTCATCCCACCTGTTTGCATAAGGAAAACAAAAGACCTGCTGCCTCAGAAGATCATGGTAATAATGAGGTCGATATAGCCATGTCTCATGCATTGGCTCAAAGTGTTTCTGCTACATCCAGCATTGTTCCAGTCTTGGTGTCCTCAGCAACACAGCGCCACAGAGAAATACTTACGCTCTTCTCGACACACAGTGATTCTACCTTCTTTCTGGAAAGTTTAATTTCCAAGTTGGATGCAAGTACTCATCCAATTCAGCTGAAGTTGAGCACTATGACCTCTGTTAATACAAACATAAGCAGCAAAATAGCCAGTGGTCTTCAAGTTCGTAGTCTTCAGGCTGAATCACACATACATTCAGCAGGCATACACACGCAACTTAATTCCAGTTGAAAAGTCTCACGTTCCAACAAAAGCTACAGCACTTCAGTGGCCGCACTTAAGCCATCTGGCCAACAAGATGGCACCACTGCAAGATTGTGAGGTGGGACTTCTCATCGGTTATGACTGCCCTTCAGCATTAGCCCCCCTAGAGGTCGTTATCGGAGGTGAAAATGAACCCTTTGCCCAAAGAACTGCTCTTGGATGGAGTAGGTTCTGCTATCCCTCATCTGGACAAGCAGGGAAACCTTTGGAGTCAGACTTTAATGAGAGGAGCTACGAGGACCCCTTACGAAACAAAAGTATAGTGCAATATACTAGAATTCATATTGCAATACATTAGAAAATATATTTCAATATATAACAATATGAGACATTCCTTCCATATTGGAAATTCTATTTCTATATACTGATTTATATATTTTATAATACATTGCTGTACAAAAATAAAACTGTATTACATTATTGCATGTATGTTTATTCAAACAAAGTATTTTTTTATGAGTTAGACAAGCTCCAAGCTCCAAATCACACTTAGGACTATGGAGCACCAAATGGGACACATTGAAATATATAAATACATCTTTAAATAAATGATTAAATGCGTCATTAATTAATTATAATGGGAATTAAATAAATAAAAGTGTCATTAAATGTTTTATTAATGAATTAAAATGGGAATTAAATGAATACATACATAATTATTTCACTATTTATTTAATTATTTCACTATTTAATTATTTCATGGACCCTTGTTGCAGCGCTTCATGAATTTATTTTATCTGTCAAACTCACCCATCAAAGTCAGAGGGCGGGGCTAACGATGGTCTAGTGAATCGATTGCTTTCGACTGAAGTCTTCAAGCATGGCGGCTACAGAAGAGCTCCTTCAGCTTTCACGAGAGTTGGTTTCAGATATTTTAAACCATGCAGAGTACGTGGAACCAGGACCTGCTGACCCAGAGCATGTGGTCTGTATAGCAGAGGAATTCATCGAAGTGGTTGGCGTTATGTCGGCACTTTACGGCCAAGACATTGATCCGAGAGTCAAATCAAATATAGAAGTTCTCCACCGCTTTGCTGCTCAACAGCCACTGCAACACACACATGGACCAGGGCAATTGGCACTTGACATTCCAACTGCAGTTCTGGAGCACCAAGTTCTTTCTGGTGTGCCACGTTCTGAAATTGCAGCAATGTTCGGAGTATCAACGAAAACCATCAGGAGGCGTATGCAACAATGCGGTCTAAGGTATTTATGCTAAATGATTTGATTCAAAATAATTACATTACAGTCTATATATTGCTGGTCCCGTCCGGACATTACGCGTTATATTACTTGTTGTTTGTTTTTTCCAGAAACACAGACCTCTAGTCAGCTGTGACTGATGAAGAGTATTCATTTAATTCCCATTTTAATTAATTAATGAAACATTTAATGACACTTTTATTTATTTAATTCCCATCCATCCATCCATCCATCCATCCATCCATCCATCCATCCATCCATCCATCCATTTTCTCCCGCTTATCCGGGGCCGGGTCGCGGGGGGAGCAGTCTGAGCAGGGACGCCCAGACTTCCCTCTGCCCAGACACTTCCCCCAGCTCTTCCGGGGGGATCCCGAGGCATTCCCAGGCCAGCCGAGTGACATAGTCACCCCAGCGTGTCCTGGGTCTTCCCCGGGGCCTCCTCCCGGTGGTACATGCCTGGAACACCTCACTAGGGAGGCGTCCAGGGGCCATCCGATAAAGATGCCTGAGCCACTTCAGCTGACTCCTCTCGATGCGGAGGAGCAGCGACTGTACTCTGAGCTCCTCCCAGGTGACAGAGCTCCTCACCCTATGGGAGCGCCCCGCCACCCTGCGGAGGAAACTCATTTCAGCCGCTTGTATTCTTTCTTTCGGTCATGACCTAAAGTTCATGACCATAGGTGAGGGTAGGAACGTAGATTGACCGGTAAATCAAGCGCTTCGCCTTTTGGCTCAGCTCCTTCTTCACCACGACAGACCGGTACAGCGACCGCATTACTGCAGCCGCTGCACCGATCCGCCTGTCAATCTCACACTCCATCCTTCCCTCACTCGTGAACAGGATCCCAAAATACTTAAACTCCTCCACTTGAGGCAGGAACTCAGGGACACGGTTGAATGCCTTCTCCAAGTCCAGAAAACACATGTGGACTGTTTGGGCAAACTCCCATGAACCCTCAAGCACCCTGTGGAGGGTATAGAGCTGGTCCAGTGTTCCACGGCCAGGATGAAAACCGCGTTGTTCCTCCTGAATCCAAGGTTCGACTATCGGCCAGATTCTCCTCTCCAGTACCCTAGAATAGACTTTCCCAGGGAGGCTGAGGAGTGTGATCCCCCGATAGTTGGAACACACCCTCCGGTCCCCCTTTTTAAAAAGAGGGACCACCACCCCAGTCTGCCAGTCCAGAGGCACTGTCCCCATCTGCCACACGATGTTGGTGCTTTGCCACCGAGGAGCTTGCAAACTACCTCAGTGACTTCAGCCCCAGTGATGGATGATTTGACCTCCAAGTCCCCAGTCTCTGCTTCCTCTACGGAAGACATGACAGAGGGATTGAGGAGATCCTCGAAGTATTCCTTCCACCTCCCGACAATATCCCCAGTCAAGGTCAACAGCTCCCCATCTCCACTGTAAACAGTGTTGACAGAAAGCTGCTTCCCCTTCCTGAGGCGCTGAATGGTTTGCCAGAATTTCCTCGAGGCCGACCGGTAGTCCTCCTCCATGGCCTCCCCGAACTCCTCCCAGACCCGAGTTTTTGCTTCTACAACCGCCCGAGCTGCCGCATGCTTGGCCTGCCGGTACCCGTCAGCTGCCTCATGAGTCCTATGAGCCAGCCAGGCCCGATAGGACCCCTTCTTCAGCTTGACGGCATCTCTCACTTCCGGTGTCCACCACTGGGTTCGGGGGTTGCCGCCACGACAGGCACCGCCGACTTTACGGCCACAGCTACGGACGGCTGCATCAACAATGGAAGTGGAGAACATGGTCCATTCAGACTCAATGTTTGGTGGGCCTACGGGAAGGCGGGCCCACATTGCTCCTTCGGGCTGTGCCCGGCCGGGTCCCATGGGCAAAGACCCGGTCACCAGGCCCTCGCCGGCGAGCCCCAACCCCAGGCCTGGCTCCAGGGTGGGGCCCCAGTGACACCAATCCGGGCGACGTGCACTTCCTTGATTTTGTCTTTTTCATAAGGGGCTTTTGAACCGCTCTAAGTCTGACCCGTCACCTAGAACCTGTTTGCCTTGGGAGACCCTACCAGGGGCATTAAGCCCCAGACAACATAGCCTCTAGGATCATTTGGGTGCTCAAACTCCTCCACCACGATAAGGTGTCGGTTTAAGGAGGAGTTATTTAATTCACATTATAATTAATTAATGACACATTTAATCATTTATTTAAAGATATATTTATATATTTCAATGTGTCCCATTTGGTGCTCCATAAGGGATGAGCGAGTACATCACTATCTGTATCTGTATCTGTTCAGCCATCTAAATTATCTGTATCTGTATCTGTATCTGTACTTGGTGTGGGTGTTGTTTAACCGGAAATGGGTGGGGCTTAAATCTGTACATTATTTTAAGTCTGAAATTGATATGGATTGATCAGAAGTTGCTATATTTATTGTTTATTTGAAAACTATTTACAGAACAGCCTCAAAATTGAGATTCAAATCAATGTTTTTGATCACGAAAGTAAGAGAACTATTTACAGAACAAGTTTTTTTATCAACTCAGAACATGAATACTCTTAAGTGTATAAATAAATAACAGAACAGCCTCAGAATTGAGATTCAGTGTTTTTGATCACAATAGTAAAGGAACCATTTACAGAACAAGTTTTTTTTATTAACTCAGAACATGAATATTTTTAAGTGCATGAATGAATACAACACATGCAGTAGGAAACTATGAGCTACTAAGTATGCATGAACAAGAGTTGTCATACTCAACACAGCTTTCGTTTATATATTGTTTTGGGGTTTTTTTGTGTTTTGTTTTAATTTTTATGATCAAACTGTGATTTTTTTTTTTTCGATTATTTATTTATTTTTTTTCCACACACAAAGTTAAACAGTGTTGATTAAGGTCTCTCTCTCTCTCTTTCTCTCTCTCTCTCTCTCTCTCTCTCTCTCTCTGTGTGTGTGTGTGAGTGTGTATGCGTGCTATGTAACAGTTAAAACATCTACTTTATTCAAAGCATATAAAAAGCCTATACAACGGTATATAAAACTTGTAATATTTCTAATATTATATTTATTTTTATGAACTGCTGTGAGAAAGTGTCACTGCATGCAGCCATATACAATAACAATATTAATATAGGCTACTTTGTGTGTTCCGCTATATGTCTGTACGTCTTTAAGCGGTCTGTAAGACTGCTTATTTTTTAATGATCTGTGTGAACTTGGTGATTCATGCAGACATTCAGTTTGCAAACATTACGAGTTTTACTCGTATCATGATCGTACTCGTCAAAAATGCTTTGTCGGTACTTCGTCTGAAACGAGTATCCGGCTCAACCCTAACATTCATTATATTTAACATTAGCCATATGGATGGACCATATATGCTTATGTACTGTATAAAAAAATGGCAGCAGCAAATACAATTTTTTCCTTGAGTCTAATTTTTATTCCCCCACATACATTTCATCCTCAACATGACATTTCAGTCCTCCACACTGGAACATGAAAGCCCCTTGGACAATCTTTCTAACTCCTTCCTTGGTTCCTTGAGAAGCCAACTCTGATTTCAGACTCAACTACAGTATTTATAGGTAACCCACTGAGTAGCAAGGACCAGGCATACAAGAGTGGGATCCACCTCATCTTTCCTATTGTAACAATCTGAGGGTATCATTGTGGATGTCTTATTTTATTATCTTTTACAGATGCAGTTGTTCAGCAACACCCAGGGGTGAAGCTTCCGGACATGAGAACAGCCATTAACAAAAGGATCTGCAAATTAAGGCAACAGAAGTCCATGGACAGCTGAAGGACTGGGCCTTGAGAAGTTGGCTTGTGTGCACTTCTTGATCTGTTCCCCCCCTTTATTTTAAAGTTGTTGGGGGTTTTTTTTGTTTGTTTGTTTGTTTTCATTTATATATTTTTTTTTCCATGTATTGGATTACATACAAATGTTGAAAACATGTTAAAAGACATGTTTTAAAAAAAAAAACAAACAAAAAAATTCTGTGTAGCCTGCTAACACGTAAAAGTACTAGAGACCAAAACTTGAATAAAAGTACAAGTAAAGGTAAAAGTATTATGTGGTTATTAAAGACAGCAGTCAAAAGTTTGATCATTGTTTACATGATTTCAAATGTCGACGAGAGCCACGGCATTACACTGGAGAACATCCCTAATCTACAGTTGACCTTAGCTGAAGATAAAGATGATGAAGAATATGACGAAGAGTAGTGGTAGAGATGGTGGCACATGCAGACACAGCGGCTCCTCTCTGTCCCGATAATGTGGTGTCTACATGTTTGTGTTCGTTGGTGTGTTCGAGTGATTTTATGTTTTCGTCACGCTTGTTTGTCCCAATGCGCACATACAGCCGTGGGACTCTTTTTGACATCGGCAACACAGCAATCTGCAAATTAAACCCAGCACATGCTAAATTAAGCTGAGTTACTCGACCTCAACCTAGGTGAAAGGTGAGGTGAGAGAGGTGAGAGGCAAGACCAGCAGCAGCAGCAGGTCAATCTGATATAAATCTAGAGAATCACATATACTTTCTTGCATTTAAGTTCCTGGACTTGTGTGTAAGTGAATTCACCATCTTAGGAGAGTGAAATCAGCAATGGCAAGAATCATTTGTGGCAGAAAATAGTTCAAACCCAAGCTCCAGTGCTTCTGCCTGGCCTGGGCTGCAGTAGCAGCCAAGCAGGCACCAGGAAAGGCCCAGGCTTTGGTAAGCTGCACTAGGCCGGGGACCAGGCCTAGTCTACCATCCGGCAGCAGCCAGCCCTCTATTCAAGCAGCGAGGAAAGATGCCTCCGCGAGAAGGAAAAGAAGCAGAGCAGGAAGAACAAGGGTGATGAACAAGCCAGTGATCACGAGGGAGAAGCATCCTCTCCTGCTGAAGAGGAGGTTGAGCTGGTCACCATGGCCTCTGTCAGAAAGATGATCAACCAAATGCTGACACAACAGAAAGCTCACTACCTGGAGATGCTGGACAGACAAACCAACACCTTTAATAAGTTTGTCAAGGTGATTCTGGATTCCACCAACGAGCGTCTTGACTACATGAACAGGAATATACAGGAGATCAAGGACAGTATTCACTACACTCAGAGAGAAGTAGATGAGATTAAAGCTACTGTGTCAAACTCTCTGATGATCACAACACTTTGGAAAATAATATGAAAACCATCTGCGAGGGCCTTGTCACGCTAAACAACAAGGCTGACTATCTCGAAAATCAGTCAAGAAGAAATAATCTAATTTTTGAAGGGATTGAGGAATCGGCACGGGAGAGCCGGGTGGATACTGAGGGTAGAGTCCGCACCTTAATCTCTGAAAAATTGAAGTTGGATGCCAGGGCAATGCCTATTGAAAGGGCTCATCGCAGTGGAAAGCCAGAAAACAGAGCTGACAACAAGCGTCCTATTGTTGTTAAGTTCTTAAACTACAAGGACAAGGAGCTAATCCTGAAGAGGAGAAAGGAACTGAAGAAGACTGCTCCTGGGGTTTACATCAACGAGGACTTTTCTGAGGCTGTAAGGCAGAGAAGACGGGATCTTGTGCCTAAACTAAGGGAGGCATGGAAGAGAGGGGACATTGCCTACTTAAGATACAATCGCCTTGTGACCCATCCACCTAGGGAGCGAGTGGCTGTGACGCCCCCGCAAATGTCCTCCACCCCTGAATGAAGAGGAGTGGTATGTAGGACTCAGAAATGAGGACCTTCAGTTTGTTTTTTTCTTTCTTTAATGTCTTTGAAATGACCAAAAAAGGGATTAAGGTTTGCTCACTTAAACATCTGTAGTTTAAAGAACAAGGTTCAAGACTTATCTTCTATTCTACATGAAAATGATATTCATATTATGGCTGTGTCAGAGACACACTTGGAGGATGCTATAGAGGATGGAGCGGTTTCAATTCAAGGCTATAGTATATTCCGATTGGATAGAGACAGGTATGGAGGAGGTACTGCTTTTTACATACAAAATCATATTCTGGCTAAAATAAGGAAAGATCTAGGTATGACTGGCGTGGAAGCCTTATGGCTCCAAGTGCATACCCCTCATCTGAAACCAATATTGACATGTTGTTGTTATAGGTCACCGTGCTCAGCACTGAATATTTGAGTAATATGTGCACAATGCTAGAGAATGCAGCTGACAATGGCAGGGATATTTACATTCTTGCCGATATGATAATAGACTGGTTGTCCAGCAATTGCACACTGAAAAGGAAGCTGAGCGATACAGCCACATTATGCAACTTATCTCAAGTCATAAGTGTACCCACAAGAATTAATGTCAGCAAGAATGGAATAATCACGTCAACATGTATTGATCACTTTTTTACAAACTGTTCTGAAAAATGCTCTAAAGCCGTGTCGGCACCGGTGGGCTTCAGTGACCACAACATTGTTGCCCTAACTGTAAAAGCAAAGGTTCCTAAAGGTGCCTAAAGTAATTCACAGGAGAACACACAGAAACTTTTTGGAAAAAGATTTTATTTCTGAGATAGAAAGTATTGAATGGGATGCGGTTCTTGAGAAGATGCATGTAAGTGCTGCACTAGACTGCTTTATGAACCTATTTTCCACAGTGTGTGATAAGCATGCTCCAATTAAGAAGTTTACTGTTAGATCAGTCAAAGCACCTTGGCTTGATGAAGAATTAAGAAACATGATGAGAGACAGGGACCTATTGAAAAAATCTGCCACCTTGTCAGGAAATATTGCAGAGTGGCAAGCCTATCGCTCATTAAGAAATAAAATAACTAAATTAAATAGACAAAAGAAAAAATACTACTATCATTCTAAATTTGAGCAGTATTTGGGGGACAGTAAACAACTTTGGAGAGTACTAAATGATGCCATGGGCAGAAGTAAAATGGCTAAAATGCCTTCATTTATTGAAGTGAATGGGGAATTTATCACTAAACCATTTGATATTGCAAATTACTTTAATAATTATTTCCTTAGTAAAGTGAATACATTAAGAAATCAAATGTTGCCTGGGAGTGGCAGGCTATCCAAAGATATAATAGAGCAACATATAATGAGGGGAAAGGATTGTGTGTTTGAATTCAAGCCAATCAGTGTTGATTTTGTGGTGAAGCAACTTAATTCAATAAAGTGTGATAAACCTTGTGGGTTTGATAATATTGATGGAAGACTACTTAAACTGTCAGCTAAATCCATTGCTAAGCCTATAGGCCATATTTTCAATTTATGTTTTAAAGAGTGTGCTTATCCGGACTTGTGGAAAATTGCAAAAATTACTCCTCTGTTAAAAAACAGTAGGGAGTCATTTACAGGTGAAAACAGTAGACCTATAAGCATTTTACCTGTTTTAAGTAAGACTCTTGAGGGTATTATGTTTAAGCAGATCCAGCAATATCTTGCAGAAAGTAATATTAACTCAGATCAACAGCATGCATACAAAGAAGGTTACTCTACGAGCACTGCACTGACATGTCTTACTGACGAGTGGTTGAAACAGATTGACATGAAATCAGTG
This sequence comes from Chaetodon trifascialis, assembly GCF_039877785.1. NCBI lineage: Eukaryota > Metazoa > Chordata > Actinopteri > Chaetodontiformes > Chaetodontidae > Chaetodon > Chaetodon trifascialis. The sequence continues at coordinate 3,453,459 of NC_092060.1, forward strand.
GTTGGCCGGCCTCTGTTAATGTCCTGTACATATAGCAGCATTGACAATAAAGTTGACTTGACTTGACTCATACAGCTCATTCAGCAACAGACTGATCCATCCCGCTGCACCACAGAGTGATAAAATTAATTTTATTTAATATTAGAAATAAGTATCTACATTTGCTCCTTCTAACTCATAAGCATATTACCCTCCTTGCTTTTCGCTTTTATTCAGGGGCTTTTTGTAACAAAAGAATTTCTATTTCCATTTGATAACCGTTGTTCAAACGACTACAAAAGTTTGAACAATGGTTAGGGGGTTGGACTTATGTAAATGAGATGCAATGAGCAGCACTGTGTTACCTGGCTCCCCTGGGTGAGAATCTTTCAGGCTGGATTTCTCAAAAAACTAGTTTGAAGAGTGCCTACATTCAAATGGCCATATCTTCCTCAAATATTTTCAGATTTCCATGTGTTAGACATGGAGGGAAAGCTTAGAAACTACACTTTCAGAATCTCTATATTTGTATATACGTATTTGAGACATATATGTTCCCATATATACTGTATCTGATTCTATATTCTTGTACATTGAGGTTTATTACCTCATATAATTTTACATATATTTTTACATATATTCACTGTGTATTTCAATATATAATCTCATATGCAAGATTGAAATGCAAGTTGGACTGATAACCTCTGTTTTCACATGCAATCGTCATTTTTAAATCAGTGTGTACGTATTGTATATATTATAATTTACCACAAGGTGTATAACATTTATGCAATATTCTTTATTCTTGTTATTTTTTATTTTTGTCTTCTTGTCCTCTAACTTCTTGCACTTCGTCTTGTAGCTGCTGTAACACTTATCTTATCTTATCTTATCTTATCTTATCTTATCTTATCTTATATAATGTGGGATATATTGCAATATATAGCCAGGCAGGCAACGGAGTGAAAGGTGGAATGGAAGTGTGCAAGCGTCTACAATATATAATTAGATATATTAATATAAATCATATATAACTAGACAAATTTTTCTCGGCGGGAAATTTGGAGAGAGTGGCAAACGCCGGGCCGTGCGCGTGCGCGTGCCTAGTGCTATCATATTAGCACGGCAACCCGATATCAAAAGTCAAACCCGTTCATAGGACCCAATTTCAGCGTCAGCGACAATGCTGACATTAGCATGTCAAAAAACACATGGAGAAGGTCTCAAACACCATTAGAATGCCTTTAACAATCACCTTAACGTATGTTAGCATGTTAGCATTAGCATGCTAACATTAGCATGTCAAATTTCGCATTAAAAACATCTGAACCACCATTAGAATGCAATGTGCATTCATATTAACGCATGTTAGCATTAGCATGTTAACATTAGCATGTTAGCACAACAACCCGACATCAAAAGTGAAACCTTCAAGCACCAACAAGTTCACAGGACCTCATGTTAGCATTAGCATGTTAGCATTGTGGCTAATGCTAACAGGCCAACATCACTCATTACATCACTAATAGGCCGTAAGGTGAACCCTGTTATCGTTTCATCTCGCTCGGACGTCTGCGAACTACACAATCTTTAGCTCATAAAAAAGAACGACTTTTGTTAAGTATACAACTAAAAGTTCGTCGCAAATAAACCTGCCGATTATTTACGGCGAATCATTTCATGTCGAACTAGCTTCTTCAGAGTGTAGTAAGATTTTGGTTCACGAGTGGTGGCATGAGTCGTCACGTGATCGTGCTAGACCAATCGCGTAGCTCCATTATGACAACAGCCCGGAAACATGGCGACGTCCCTAGTTTCATTCAACGTTACCGATATAGAGGAATTCTACCAAAAGTCTTCTAAAGTGGGCCAAATGGATACGAAAACAATGCTTTATACATAACTGCCTCCAAGAAGAACAATGAGGCAAATAGACAATAAGGTGAAATTTTAATGTTCATGTCGTTTTGATCAATAAAAGGCAATAATTGTAGATCAATGACAAGGACCATTCATTTATTCATTCCTTCATTTATTCGCTCATAACTAAATACAACACTGATCAACCATAAAATAATCTGCATGGAAAACATATATACATATTTACAATATATACAACAGCATACGAAAATGAATGGTAATGTTACCAATATAATCAATGCAATAGCCTACAATTCTCAGACAATTGCCTACATGCTAGTCCTCACTGTCAGTGTCAGGACAGTTGTCATCTTCGATTTCCTTGATTTCCTTTGTGTTTGAACAGTTGCAACACCTGCATAAGTCTGTGCAACAGAGTCCTGCAGAGACGCATGAACATCTGCCTGTCTCACAGGCACTCTCTTTGCAACTGCAGTGTATCACATGCAAAACACTGTCAGGGGCTGGATTTCTTGTCATCGTCGGAACGGAATTCAATTTCTGATTTTTTTCGTGGTTCACCCTACGGCCTATAACATATACAACTCACCAGTAGGTAGCTTGGCTGTGGCTGGTTAGCATGTCACTACAAGTTTAATGGAGAACTGATCATTTGACTGAGCTGCACAGCTGCAGCTGAAGCTACATGTGTGTGTGGGAGAGGAGTGCTGAGGTTGCCACAGCAACTTGAAGTGGCCTGATCAATGATGTCACCCACTCAGACACAGGTGCAGACACACATGCATTGCATTGGAGTCAATGAGGAGCAGACACAGAAACGTCTGAATTTGGCCTCTGCACACCCCTCGAACAAACGCTTCTCACGCAAAGACCGAAAGTCCTATTGCCAAGATTTCTTCACCATCAGAGCTACAAGGCTTTGCTGTACACGCTGATCACTTTCTTTTTTCGCTGGGGTCAAAAAAGCGTATTTTAGAGCAAGTTAAAAACATGGCTGGCTTCTGTTTCTCCTGTTTTTGATTTGTATTGGACCTTATGGGCCAGGTCAGAGGTACTCTCCTCGCTCAGAGGCTCATACATCAAAAACTGTCCTATCGTTAAGCCAGACATCATGAGAATCAGCACAAGCGGCACTACAACCTTGGAAATTTTCACGCGCATAGAGCGAAATTTGTGCTTTGGAGGAGCGTGGAAAGACGAAAGTTTCAGACAATTTTCAGAGCTTCACTCCACTCTGGCAGTTAATCCCCTCCACTCTATCATCAAACTTTATTTATATAGCACTTTTCATACATATTAAAATGCAACACAAAGTGCTTCACAGGATTTAAAAACAATAGAAATCAAAATAAAGCAACAATAAAAACCCATCCCTCCCACCCTCCGTATGTACAAACACCCACCCCCAACTACATGCATACATGCATACACACACGCACACACGTGCACATACACGCACATACACACACACATACATACACACACACACATATACACATTCTTACTGCAGACGATGGCAGGGGTAACGAGACATGGCAGGGCACTAATGACTGAGGAAAAGGCCACCTTTGGGGTCGTCCACACCGAGAGACATCAGGGACTGTGAGCACAGGGGGCACCCGCACCCAGGCCCACCCGAGCCCGACAGACTGGTGGACCCCACACCAAGGTAGGGAGTCCCCCAACCAGCCGGGCCAAGAGGGCCCGAGGACAGCCCCCCCGCAACAGATCAGACACATCTCTCAGTGTGGAGGACCCGCCGAGGAAACACTGGAATTTAAAAATAAATAAATAAATAAGTAAAAAAAAAATAAAAATAAAAAATTAATATTTAAAAGAAGAAAAGTTCATAAGACAATAAGTAAGGTAGATAAAATAGAGTAAAATAATACAATATATAAGACATGAACATTGAATGAAATGAGATGAGTAAAGGAAATAAATAGTAAATAAACTATAAATGAAAGTTAGAGATAAACTATAAATAAACTGAGTAAATGAAATAAATAGTAAATAGTCATGTCGTTAAAACATACAACTAAAATATGATAAGATAAGAAGCCTGATTAAAGGAATGAGATAAATCAGACATAGCAATTGAAAGCCTGATTAAAAAAGTGAGTCTTGAGCCTCTTTTTAAAAACATCAACGGTCTCTGCAGCCCTGAGGTTCTCTGGCAGGCTGTTCCACAGTCGGGGGCCATAATGACTAAAAGCCGCCTCCCCGTGTGTTTTAGTTCTTACTTTTGGTATGGTTAAGAGGCCGGAGCCAGAGGACCTCAGGGTCCGCAAGGGTTGATATGGTAAAAGTAGGTCAGATAAATAAGAAGGCCCAAGACCGTTAAGACATTTGAAAACTAATAAAAGAACCTTAAAATCTATCCTGAAACGCACGGGGAGCCAATGCAGCGATTTTAAAACTGGTGTAATGTGTTCCCGTCCTCTGGTCCTTGTCAGCACGCGAGCGGCTGAGTTCTGTAGTAATTGAAAATTTGGAAAGACCAGAGAGCAGGGCATTACAATAATCTAAGCGACAAGAGATAAAAGCATGCATCAGCACCTCCGTGCTGGCCTGAGAGAGAAACGGGCGGACTCTGGCTGTATTCTTAAGATGGTAAAAACCTATCTTTGTTATGTTTTTGATGTGTGGAATAAAAGTAAGCTCAGAGTCAAAAATCACGCCCAGACTTTTTACAGAATGTGTTGGTTTAAGATCTTTTAGTTTTGGTAAAAGTTTCTCTCTCTGGCCTTCAGGACCAATGACTAAGACCTTTGTTTTGTCCTGATTGAGCTGAAGGAAATTTTCTGCCATCCATGACTTGATGTCTAAAATACAGTTAAAAAGGGCATCAATAGGCCCTGTGTCATCAGGAGACACGGCAATGTACAGTTGCGTATCATCAGCATAACTATGGAAGCTGATGCCATGCCTCCTGATGACGTCCCGGAGGGGTAGCATGTAGAGATTAAAAAGAGTTGGACCTAAAATTGACCCCTGGGGAACCCCACACTTGATCTCATGGGTACCTGAGGAACATGCATCCCAACTTACAAAGAAGTGTCGATCAGTGAGGTATGAGACGAACCAGTTAAAAGCAGTACCTGAGAGGCCGACCAGGTGCCTCAGTCTGTTTAATAAAATGTGATGGTCTACTGTAGATCCAGTAGCACCAGGACTGTGAGCTTGTGTTTATCTAAGTTGCACCTGATATCATTTAAAATCTTTAATAGGGCTGTCTCGGTACTGTGGTTCATCCGGAAACCAGACTGATACCTTTCTAAAATGTTCTTTTTGTTTAAAAAATCATTTACTTGGTTAAAAACCAGTTTTTCTAAAATTTTACTTAAAAAAGGTAAGTTGGATACAGGTCGATAGTTATTAAGAATATTGGGGTCTAAATTGCTCTTCTTCAGAAGGGGCCTCACCACCGCCGTTTTAAAGGAGGCGGGGAAGACACCCGTCTGAAGAGAGCAATTCACCATGTATAACAGCTGTTCCTCAAAGAACCCATAGAGCGTTTTAAAAAACGGTGTGGGAATTGGGTCTAAAAGGCAGGTTGTGGGGTTTACCTGGGAGAAAACTCGACCAAGTGTCCTTGCGTCAACCAGGGCAAAACTCTCCAGTGTTTCCTCAGGTAATACCTATGATCCAGACGTATTGGTAGTTAAAACCTGTTGCGATAAAAGACTGGATCTGATGTTATCAATTTTGCGTCTGAAGTGGTCTGCAAAGTCTTCACACAAGGTATTTGTTATTGTGTTATGAGATCTGTTAAAATTACTGTTTATTAAAAGATCAATTGTGGAGAAGAGAAATTTGGGATTATTTTTATGGTCAGAGATTAGTTTTTTGAAGTGAGAAATTCTTGCCTGTTTAATGGTGTTATTGTAAGTTTTGAGGTGATGACGTAAAATTTCATAGTGGACTGTCAGCTTTGATTTTCTCCATTTCCTCTCAGCACTCCTGCAGTTTCTTTTCAGATGCCTAATATCTTCATTTATCCACGGAGCTCTAGCGCGAACATTCCGCGCAATACACACCCATTAAAAATCCAGCGGTTGCCGTGGTGACGAGCTTTTCTGTAGTCCTCTGTATTCTGTAGAGAAAAATAAAAGCAGACCGAGTCCGATCGAGCCGCACGTTTTGATATATAATTTGCCTGGGTGCTCGCTATCGTTTTTGACTAGTAGCGAACCGAAATTTGACTTGAAAAAAAGAAACAGAAGAACAACAGTGGTTCAGTGCATATTTTCAGCATATTTGAGACATATATGTTCCCATATATATCTGATTATATTTTCTTGTACATTGAGGTTTATTATCTCATATATTTTTACATATATATTCTCTGTGTATTCCAATGTATAATCTCAATATTTCAATATAAATAACAATATATTAAATAATATAACTATGTATTTATTCAATATATGAAAACGGCAATAATTGCAGTATTTTCATACATGCCACAATATATCACTTACAGATATAATATATTGTTTTACAATACATCATGATATATTACTATCTAAATTTCACAATATATGAATACACGGGAAATATTGCCACATAATATATTGAGAAATATATTTTTGTTTCGTAAGGGAAGTGTTGATGTCTTGAAGGCATGCTTGAATTTTAGCTGGCCAATTGGTTTCATCTGGCTTGATCACTTGATATAATAGTGTCTGTGTACAGTCGGGGTATGAGCATGGGTAGTATTTCTTTATATTTTCAATATTAACTTTAACTGGCAACGACATGCATGTTGGATTTTCAAGAAAAAAACAAAAGAAAACTGAAAACACACAGGACACAGAGACCATGTGCCACAGACAATTCATGTTGGGTGCACAGAATTGCCACTCCTGAGCTTCTGTGCATTTTAACCAACAACACAATGATAAAACAGTCAGTTAATACTGACACAGTTCAAGGGCAAATCAACTCAGATCATCCTCCAGCCTGTTACTGTCCTCTCAAAAACATGAGAATAAGTAAGTCAATTTAGGGTAATTCTCCTCCTTGAACTGCCACCTTATCGTGGTGGAGGAGTTTGTGTACCCGAATGATCCTAGAGGCTATGTTGTCCGGGGCTTAATGCCCCTGGTAGGGTCTCCCAAGGCAAACAGGTTCTAGGTGACGGGTCAGACTAAGAGCAGTTCAAAAAGCCCCTATGAAAGACATCAAATCAAGGAAGCGTACGTCGCCCGGATTGGCGTCACCGGGGCCCCGCCCTGGAGCCAGGCCTGGGGTTGGGGCTCGCAGGCGAGCGCCTGGTGGCCGGGTCTTTGCCCACGGGACCCGGCCGGGCACAGCCCGAAGGAACGACGTGGGCCCGCCTTCCTGTAGGCCCACCACCCGCAGGAAGGATCAGAAGGGGCCGGTGCTATGTGGAATGGGTAGCAGTCGTGGGCGGGGGCCCTGTGTTGGAGTTCTCCCCGCTGAGCGAGAGGGTCGCTTCCCTGCGCCTTCGGGTTGGGGATAGGTCTCTCACTATTGTTTCGGCCTACGGGCCGAACAGTAGCGTAGAGTACCCGGCCTTCTTGGAGTCCCTGGGAGGGGTACTGGAAAGTGCTCCAACCGGGGACTCCATTGTTCTGCTGGGAGACTTCAATGCTCACGTGGGCAGCGACAGTGACACCTGGAGGGGTGTGATTGGGAGGAACGGCCTCCCCGATCTGAACCCGAGTGGTGTTCTGTTATTGGATTTCTGTGCTAGTCACAGTTTGTCCATAACGAACACCATGTTCAAGCATAAGGGTGTACATCAGTGCACATGGCACCAGGACACCCTAGGCCAGAGGTCAATGATCGACTTTGTAGTCGTATCATCTGACCTTCGGCGGTATGTCTTGGACACTCGGGTAAAGAGAGGGGCTGAGCTGTCAACTGATCACCACCTGGTGGCAAGTTGGATCTGCTGGCAGGGGAAGAAACAGGACAGACTTGGCAGACCCAAACGTACCATGAGGGTCTGTTGGGAACGTCTGGCGGAACCCGCTGTCAGGGAAGTTTTCAACTCCCACCTCCGGGAGAGCTTCAACCAGATCCCGAGGAAGGTTGGAGACATTGAGTCCGCATGGACCATGTTCTCCACTTCCATTGTTGATGCAGCCGTCCGTAGCTGTGGCCGTAAAGTCGGCGGTGCCTGTCGTGGCGGCAACCCCCGAACCCAGTGGTGGACACCGGAAGTAAGGGATGCCATTAAGCTGAAGAAGGAGTCCTATCGGGCCTGGTTGGCTCATAGGACTCCTGAGACAGCTGATGGGTACCGGCAGGCCAAGCGTGCAGCAGCTCGGGCGGTTGTAGAAGCAAAAACTCGGTCTGGGAGGAGTTCGGGGAGGCCATGGAGGAGGACTACCGGTCGGCCTTGAGGAAATTCTGGCAAACCGTTCGGCGCTTCAGGAGGGGGAAGCAGATTTCTGTCAACACTGTTTACAGTGGAGGTGGGGAGCTGTTGACCTCGACTGGGGATATTGTCGGGCGGTGGAAGGAATACTTCGAGGATCTCCTCAATCCCTCTGTCATGTCTTCCGTAGAGGAAGCAGAGACTGGGGACTTGGAGGTCAATTCAATTCAATTCAATTCTTTCTTTTAACTTTTAGGAGCATTTGATGACTGGTCCTTACAAATCTATATATATATATCGAAGGGGACATGACCTGTCCTCAGCAGTGACTATGTGCTTGGTTGAACCTCAAAGAAACACACAATGCAGTTTGATGAGTAACACTGAATGGAAACACAGCTTTTGATTACAAGAAATGTCCATACGACACCTTTAATTTGTTTTTCCACAAGCTCTTAACACATTCCCATTCCATTCCCAGATCCCCCATCTTCAGGCTGAATCTCAAAACAACCACAAATTTATTTCAATAAAATGTGATCAACATTGAAAGTGTATATTGACCAAAGAGGCTCCCTGGTAATCACAGAAAGTGAAGCTTTGTATGAAAATGTGTCATCTTTCCACAGAAAGATGAAGTGGAGCAGATGTTATGCTAATGGGGCTGTCCGTCAGTTAACATGATTGGCGGGACCCTGTCATTATAAGTAGGGGGGCCAGCCATTACAATTTCAAATGCTAAAATCTGGCCTTGGAAAAAGCAACATATGGGCAAAGTAATAGAGCATTAAGGTTAAAACTGAAAGGAGGTCTAAAAACAGTTGTTTATGATTATAAAGGTGGGGGTGGAGTCCCAGTAATGCTATGGAAAGCAGCCTCAGAGCTTCCTTACCTTCCACTGCCTATCTCCAATATTTCTTCCTTTAGCTTTTACTTTTTGAGGCTCTTTTGTCAGAAGCTACTTTCTTATAATTTGTCAGCAAAGTTGTTCAGATATCCTTTATTTTGTTGATTTAGCTTGACCTTTCCTCAGATACAAGTCCAAGTGCAATTGTATCTTACACATTAAATCAATTACCCAGTAAAGATAATAGTTTATCCTTTTCCAGTTGGTTCCTTTTTATGATACTCATTACCTCTCATATATTTTTAGACTAAAAGATTACCTTTAAAATTATCATTGTTACGCATAACAAGCAAGTACTAATCATCATGCGGATACATTTGGTCTGTAAGAGTAAGAAGCACTCCCATCATACACACTTTTATTTTGCTAGTGAACTAGGTGTCCAAATTAGTCAAACAGAGTGACCACTGGGAGTTACGTAACATTAAATGGTGTGTCAGATATTTCATCCACCCCTGTGCTTTCCCCATTTCTGCCTCTTCTCGCACCGCCTGCGACACTTCCTCTGCGGGTGCGCTGCAGTAGTGGGGGTTGGTGTCAAAACGGGCTGCTGGAGTAATGAAAAACAAAAAACAGAAAACAACAACTTTAAAATAAAACATTTCCAAAAGGACAACTGCCCTTCATAGTAATAAAAACAGAACAATCCCTCAGTGGGGAAAAAAAAAAAAAAAAAAACAGATCAAGAAGTGCACACATGCCAACTTATCAAGGCCCAGTCCTTCAGCTGTCCATGGACTTCTTCTTCTGCTGCTGCCGTAATTCGCAGATCATTTTGTTAATCGCTGTTCTCATGTCTGGAAGCTTCGCCCCTAGGTGTTGCTGAACAACTGCATCTGTAAAAGATAATAAAATAAGACATGACACATGATGATAGCCTCAGATTGTTACAATAGGAAAGATGAGGTGGATCCCACTCTTGTATGCCTGGTCCTCGCTCCTCAGTGGGTTACCTATAAATACTGTAGTTGAGTCTGAAATCAGAATTGGCTTCTCAAGGAACCAAGGAAGGAGTTAGAAAGATTGTCCAAGGGGCTTTCACGTTCCAGTGTGGAGGACTGAAATGTCACCTTAAGGATGAAATGTAATGTGGGGGAATAAAAATTGGACTCAAAAAAATAAATTGTATTTGCTGCTGCCATTTTTTATACAGTACATAACCATATATGGTCCATCCATATGGCTAATGTTGAATATAATGAATGTCATGCAAAATCTGATTTACAAAGTGTGATTTGGAGCTTGGAGCTTGTCTAACTCATAAAAAAAATACTTTGTTTGAATAAACATACATGCAATAATGTAATACAGTTTAATTTTTGCACAGCAATGTATTTTAAAATACAGTGCCTATCATAAGTATTCACCCCCTTGGATGTTTTCCCCTTTTATTGCATTCATAAATCAATCATGGTCAAAACAATGTGGCTTTTTTAACACAAAAATTTATTGGAAAAAACTCTTTAATGTCAAAGTGAAAACAGACTTCTGCAAAGTAATGTCAATGAAATAAAAATATATAAAGAAATATGATTGTTTGCATAATTATTCACCCCCTTTTTAATTTAATGGTCTAATTCAATAGAGGTCCATCAAATTGTTGCCAATAGTCTCACAATTAGTGAAATGAAGATCACCTGTGTGATCTGAGTGGTGTGGGTGTGTTTCAAGTGATTGAGGTAGAAAACACCTGTGTCTGAAGGGTCCAGAGACTGGTTGATCAGTATTCCTGGCTACCACTACACCATGAAGACAGAATAACACCCCAAGCAACATAGGGAAAAGGGTTATTGAGAAGTACAATTCAGGGGATGGATACAAAAAAATTTCCAAGGCATTGAACATCTCCCGGAGTTCAGTGAAATCAATCATCAAGAAATGGAAGGAATATGGCACTTGTGTGAATCTGCCTAGATCAGGCCGCCCTCGTAAACTGAGAGACCATGCAAGTAGGAGACTAGTGAGAGAAGCCACCAAGACCCCTACGACTACTCTGAAGGAATTACAAGCTTCAGCTGCTGAGATGGGAGAGACTGTGCATATAGCAACTGCTGCCCGGGTTCTTCACCGGTCAAAGCTTTATGGGACAGTGGCAATGAGAAAGCCACTGTGGAAGAGAAGTCATATTAGATCTCGACTAGAGTTTGCCAAAAAGCATGTGGAAGACTCCACGGTCAAGTGGAAAAAGATTCTTTGGTCTGATGAGACCAAAATTGAGCTTTTTGGCCATCAGACAAGACGTTATGTTTGGTGGAAACCAAACACTGCACATCACCAAAAACACACCATCCCCACTGTAAAGCATGGTGGTGGCAGCATCATGCTGTGAGGATGTTTCTCAGCAGCTGGACCTGGAAGGCTTGTAAAGATAGAGGGCAGAATGAATGCTGCAAAATACACCGAAATCCTGGGGGACAATCTTCTTCAGTCTGCAGGAGAACTACGGCTTGGGAGAAGATTTATTTTCCAGCAAGACAATGATCCAAAGCATACTGCAAAAGCTACACAGGAATGGTTAAAAAAGAACCAGGTAAATGTTCTGGAGTGGCCGAGTCAAAGCCCAGACCTCAATCCTATAGAGAATTTGTGGCTGGACTTGAAAAGGGCTGTTCATGCCCGATACCCACCTGACAGAGCTTGAGCAAAATTGCAGTGGGCAGATGTACAAGACTGATTGAGACTTATCCACACAGACTCACTGCTGTTATTGCAGCCAAAGGTGCATCTATGAAATACTGACTTGACTTTGTAGAAATCTGTTTCCACTTTGACATTAAAGAGTTTTTTCCAATACATTTTTGTGTTAAAAAAGCCAAATTTTATTGACCATGATTGATTTATGAAAGCAATAACAGTATAAAACATCCAAGGGGGTGAATACTTATGATAGGCACTGTATATAAATCAATATATAGCAATAGGATTTCCATCCATATATTGCTATATATTTTCAAATATATGGAAGGAATATCTCATATTGTTATGTACTGAAATATATTTTCTAATGTATTGCAATATAAATTCTAGTATATTGCAATATACTTTTGTTTCGTAAGGGCGCACAGTGCACTTGGTATTTTGGTAAACCGAGGCACACAGAGGTACACCAGGATGGGCGTTGAGGCGCAGTAGAGGGAAGTGTCGGCGGATTTGGATTTTTGTTCCATTTCAGTCCACGCCGGTGGCGTAAAAGAGCACTGAAAGCTCGTCACCCCAGACCTGGTCAACTCTGTGCGCCAGCAGCGCACCGCCGGGTAAGTGGATTTTCGTAAACCGGCGGAATCGTGTGCTCACGTCACCAATACCTCACAGGCAGGTTTCCACAGTGTCTGGCATTTCACTGCGATCAATAATTAGCAACAGCCACAATTCAATGCAACTATCTGAGTCAGCACATACAGTCAAACCTAAATTTATATATTTTGATCAGTATCTTATCTGACCACATCACAAGCGTGTTCGGCATGCTTAATGGTCACTGACCCTGACCGAATGTACACAGGTGAAACAGGAATGCAAACTAATCAACTAACGTCGTTGTGCCAACCAGAAACAGCCGTGGCATCCTACAGAGCATATATACTGCATCTATCTCACAGACACGCGGAAAAAACGTAAGTGATGATCATCTTCCGCTATTACCCATGTCATTTCATTCCAAATACAGATGTTATCATTGTAATGCTTAACATTTTCTACAAAGATGGAGTATATCATTGCTTTGAGGAGAATGAGGAGGCAGAGGATTTACCATCTAAAGAGCTCATATTTAGACATGAGTGAGCAGAAGTGCAGGTGGGCCACGAGAATAACGCCTTCAACACTGTAGACTATGTAATTTTCTTTAATCATCTACTCTTTTGCATGTCACAGGAACAAATTACATCTGCCAAGGGAGGTCATCGACATGGTAGTGCACACCTGAGAGCCAGCTGGTTCTTGTTGAAATTTGGATTCCCCAGGGTCCTGGGTCATGTGCAGTTGCGCACCCCAGAGACCCAAACCCAAATTTATGTGAATCGAAGCGGGGTCCATTCCATCAATATCCAGGTGATTTGTGACTCAAATTGTCTGGTGACAAACGTGTATGCCAGTTTCCCTAGGTCAGCACATGACTCCTTCATCGTGGTAAATTCTAGCATCCCTACAGTCTTTCAGGGGGACACCCCTCTGGATGGGTGGCTGCTAGGTGATAACGGCTATCCACTGAAAACGTGGTTGATGACGCCATATATCACACCTTCAACAAGACGGCAGTGTGGTTTTAACGTTGTTTTCAGCAGTGCTCGGTCGCAGTCATCAAACGCACATTTGGGGTTCTGAAAATGCGTTTTCGATGACTGACAGGTGGTTCATTAACATACAGCCCTCAGAGTGTTGGTGCATTCTTCGTGGCATGTTGCCTTTTACGCAACATGGGTGTACGACGTGGATGTCACTATGAACTCATGGGGAACACATTAAGGGACTTAAGATGGAGAGAGGCCGAATTGCATCTGCCGTGTCAAATGGGAGAGCAGCAGAGCGCACGGGAGAGGGAGCGCCTCGCCACCCAGCTTTGTCATTAAGTGAGTAAAAAACATCTGAACTTTCCACACTAAACAGATAGACAGTATTGAATTAAATTTATTAATTCCCACTTCCCCTTGGGTAGCATGGTGGCACAAGTGGTAACACTGTCGCCTCACAGCTAGAAGGTCCCTGGTTCGAATCCCGCTGTGGGCGCTGGTGGCGTGTCCTCCACCATGCCTTGGTGCCTGCTGCTCGAGGAAAAAAGGGGCCTTTCTGTGTGGAGTTTGCATGTTCTCCCCGTGTTCACCCGGGGTTTCCTCCGTAATAACCCCCACTAAAAACATGCAAGAAGATCACCACCTGACCGATGGTGACGGAGAAGTGCTGGTCCCCGGGCGCGGGCGTCAGCGTTGCCTGGCAGCTGGCAGCCCACCGCTCCTGGTCTGCCGCGGAGAATCGACAGATCGAGGATGGGTCAAATGCGGAAAAAACTAATTTCACGGAAAGCATGGCCTGTGTGATGTGATTAATAAAGTACGTTTCTTCTTCTTCTTCTTCTTCTTCTTCTTCTTCTCCATCCCCTTCCCCTTCTCCCATGCGATGGTGCAGCATCAGGGGAGCAGGACTGTCCCCCTCTCGTGCATGGCCTTAGCGGCCACCTGGGCATGGTGGTGGCGGCGGCGGTGGATGGCTCTGTTGGCAGCAGTCTCTCAGCAGCATCCGCCAGCCTCCACAGACTGGCTGTAACTGGAGCCAAGGGGAGCAGGCTAGCCTCAAACACCTCTTGAAGGGCGGTAATGATGGGACAAACGACTCAAGGCGTCGGAGCATCTGTCAAGCAAAAGTGGGCATTCCAGATGAAGCCCCGATTCGAGGCTTGTATCGTTCTTGTGGAAATCACATGACCGATGACAAACGAGGCCTCGGTTTGTGTGGGTTACGTCACTGTCTCATTCCGAGTATCACTTCCGTATAAAGCTGGTTCGAAATTTGTGCTTCTTTGTGGGTGTGTCAGCGTTTAAGGTGGCGTGGAGTGTTTCAGCGTGTCTGTAGCGAGTTGGTAGACAGTAAATTATATAAATAGATTATTAGCCAGTGCAACATATTATTTATAGATAGATAGATAGATAGATAGATAGATAGATAGATAGATAGATAGATAGATAGATAGATAGATTAGCTTCTGTTAGTTAGGGTACAATTACAACAACCTAGTTGGAGGGCTTCATCCTCTCTTTCTATGGAGCCTCCAGGAAAGAGGAAGTCTTCTCCTGTCTGGGAGTATTTTGAAATGGTTGCTCACAAGGTATATGTCAATGATTATATGTTATTTGCACATCATCACAATATGGCCATATAATCTTCATGGTGTATTATTTTATCTCAAAGGTGAAATGCCTGCTGTGTCAGAAGGAGCTGACTTACAGCAACAATACATCCTCCATGCTGAGGCATTATAGAGCACTGCATGAGCATGTTCAACCTTCCAGCAGACCAGACACCAGCCAAAGTAATTCATGATCTTTTTAATCTTGGCATGTCTTTGGCACTTACAATTGACCAGTATTTCATTTTTCTCTGTAGATTCCAGTAAGCAACTGGTTGATGAGGCCCTGGTGAACATGGTCATTAAAGACACTCAACCATTTTCTATTGTGGAGGATGAAGGATTTAGGGAGCTCATCCATGTGTTGGATCCCACCTATGCTCTCCCAACTAGAAAAGTAAGTGAATAAAGTCTTTTATTGTTTCTCATGTAGTTTGAAATGAATAGTAACTACATTTCATTCCATTAGGCCTTAAAGCAAATGGTGGAGAAACGATACCAAGAGGCCAAGGAGAAGGCAAAGGAACAGCTGCAAAATGCTGTAGCTGTTAGCCTGACTTCAGATATGTGGACCTCAATCAACATGGAGGCATACTTGGCAGTGACCTGTCGTTACATTAATAACAATGACGAGCTCCACACAGTTTTGCTTGGAGTGCAGCACTTCCCTGAATGCCACACAGCTGACATTTTAGCTGTGGAGCACCATAAAGTCATGGAGGAATGGGGCATAAATGGCAAGGTGAAATGTCTGGTGACCGATGGTGCCTGTCAGGCATTCGCTTTGCATTTCACATGTCATGAATTTAATGGTTAAAAAATCATTTGATGATGTTGCTGCCCTCGCTGACATGAGAAACAAGTGTAGGAAGCTTGTAATATATTTCCGAACAAGTACTACAGCAAGAGAACGGCTGGTGCAAGTACAGCAGCAGATGGGGAGACCAACACTGAAGCTGCTAATGGAAGTCGACACTCGCTGGAACAGCACTTTTCTGATGCTGGAGAGGCTTTTCCAGCTGAGAGAGCCAGTGGGGGCGGCCCTTGCCTCCTTGAGGACTGATGTCACTGCACCAAATGCACTGGAGTATGATAAAGTAAAAGACGCGCTTCATGTTCTTGCCCCGTTCCACCAGGCCACAGTTGAGCTCTCTGGTGAAAAGAGGGTGTCTGCTTCCAAAGTCATTCCACTGCTGAAGATGCTGAGCCACTCCATAATCAGCAAATCAGAAGGCCTCACTTCACACAGTGGAAGACAGCTCAGTGAGAATGCACATTCCTTACATGTTGAATAACAAAGTGTGATGACACTACCCACCTTATTGGACCCAAGGTTAAAAAAACTGGGCTTTTTAAGTAATGGAAGACTTCAAGAGGCTATTACAAGGCTGAAATATGAATATGCAAACATCATCAGGAACTCTGCAGCAAATTCCGCTAGTGGCACAACCCCAGCTCAGGTAACAGCCTCTTCAGCAACAGCAACACCATCAACATCTGAAACCAACAGTAAGTAGTTTGTTTCTTTGTTTTTTCAAATTAACATTAATCGGTAGTGATGTGATTTGTTAATCCATCTATCCAATATTTCTATGCCGCATATCCCTTTTGGGGTCGTGGGGGGGCTGGAGCCTACCCCAGCTGCCAGCGGGCGGGAGGCGGGGTACACCCTGGACTGGTCGCCAGCCGATCGCAGGGCAACATATATACACAAACAACCATTCACACTCACACTCACACCTAGGGGCAAGACTCACCAATTAACCTAATGAGCATGTTTTTGGTCTGTGGGAGGAAGCCAGAGTACCTGGAGAGAACCCACACATGCACAAGAAGAACATGCAAACTTCACACAGAAAGGCCTGACCCAGAAATCGAACCGGCGACCTTCTTGCTGTGAGGCACGCGCACTACCTGCTGCCCCACTGTACAGCCCTGTGATTTGTTAATGCCACTGTTAATGTTTTTTTTTTTTCTTTTCTTGTGACATGCCTGTGAATATTCTCATTCATCCAGGTCATTGTAAGCTTCAGGGCCTTCAATCGATCAGCTGAGTCTAGACCTGAAGAGTTAGCTCTTCTGTGTTGTGCCATGCGTCTGCTCAGTGGCTGTTTTGTTTCCCCAATATATTAGTCTGTGCAGTCCTCACTGCACTGGACTGCATACACCAGATTGTTCTTCTGAGTATGAGGTGTCCGGTCTTTGGGGTGCACCAGTCTTTGTCTGAGAGTGTTCTCAGGTTTGAAATGTACCGGGATGTTGTGTTTGTTAAAAACACAACATTCCACTGTGTTTGGTTTTCATAAGTCCTGTCTCCGGGTCTGCATCATTGGGTCCCACTATCTAGTGGCAGTCAGCCTAACACTTTGATTCTTTGAAACAAAATGCTGCATCATCCTCTGGACACACACAAGCGGTAAGAGGTGCACTTGCCCTCTGAAATGATATTTTGTATCACGTAACATAACGTTAAGCAATCATCTCACTTCCCTCCACTGATTAGGCCTAATACAACAGCTGCGCCCGATTGAGCTGCAGGTTTTGTGGCCAGAACCGGTTACCTTGGCAACGCGTCACAATTAAATAGCCCACTTCTTGTGGAAAAACTTACGATTTTAACGGTAAAAAAACAACATTAACGTATTAATAACTGATTTAATATTGATTTCTTTCGTAAGTGGCCATGGTATAAGCGGAGCTTCGCGTTGGACGGTTCACGCCTCCGCGTCGTCCATTCATTTCTGATAATGGACACCTTGTCGGGCATTATCCCTTACATAATTTCCCTTTGGGATAAATAAAGTTGATCTTATCTTATCAAGTTAGATTGATTTGGCCTCTTATGTTTGTGCCATATACAAGCTTGCAGGCTACTGCATCCATTCATTTGTCTGTTCATTTGCTGTGTACAGATTTGTCCTGCATTTATTTCAGTGTGCAGACATGTGGGGTGTATTATATACAGACCTTTGAATGTGTATTTATTCTTGTGTTGTATAATATGCTTTGAATCTGTGCTTTCTATCTTGTAGAGTCACTGTGTGACTTCAGTTTGGAAAGGAACTGATGCTTTGATTTATACTGATTCAATAAAGAGGTGAGGTTTAGATTTAACACAATTTGCTGAGCAAACACATGCTCATCACGGCCTGCGGTGGTTGGTTTACAAGTTCTATCCAGATCCTGATTTCACTCAGAGTTGCACTACCATTTTTGAAAATGACAGTTGTCAAATGTTTGAAGATTTAAAACAAGTAATATTCTATCACATATTGGTCTAATGTTTAAATGTGTTTGGAGTCAGATTAAAATAGAATTGAATAAAGTCATGGGCAGAATATGATAGTATCTGTTTCTCAGCTGCATTCTACACACTGATTCCAAGCAGCTTTTATATATGTATGTCTCTTGTTGGGCTGGCGCAGCAGGTAGTGCGCGTGCCTCACAGCAAGAAGGTTGCCGGTTTGATTCCCAGGTCGGGCCTTTCTGTTTGAAGCTTGCATGTTCTTCCCGTGCATACGCGGGTTCTCCCCGGGTACTCCAGCTTCCTCCCACAGACCAAAAACATGCTCATTAGGTTGATTGGTGGGTGTACCCCGCCTCCCGCCGGTTGACAGTCGAGATAGGCTCCGGCCCTCCCGCGACCCCGAAAGGGATAAGCGGCATAGAAAATGGATGGATGGATGTCTCTTGTTCACACTAGGAAGTAGCAAAATTAAATCTGACCCCAAATTCCTAATTCTTATCAAAAAGGCTTGATTTGTCAAAGTGTTCCTGATGCATACTGTATCCCCTTATTGCATTGCACAAAAGAAATTGAGGAGCTTCTAACAGAAGAGCTGAAAATAAATTAGAGAGACAGAATGAGGAAAACAACAAATCATTTTGCTTTCATTGTAGGAAGTGTTATTGGCAGTGACATTTCAAAGTTGCACTTTCTTTAAAGTCTGTTGGCGCATGTATCGTATCGTTTTCTCTTAGTTAGAACTTGTAAAACAGTACAGTGTGACAATTAGCATGTATAACTTACTGTACAAGCAATATGGAACTGGGAAACAGCTTATATGACATATTCAGTCTCTGCTGTAAAAATGTTTCAGTCTGCGTTTGTGTGTGTGTGAGTGCATGCATTTGCCAGTGTGTCTGCTTTGCTCTTCATCTCCTCCTCCTCATCAACAACACTATCTGCCAACCACTTCAGCTGTAATCACCCTCACAATAAACTATTCAGGAAGCCCTGAAATCTAACTCTTCTCCATGTCCCCGGCCATGCTGTTATCTCTTTAAAGCACTCTCCCCCTCCACCAGCTCTAACCCACTTCCCGCCTCCCCAAACTCTCCAGTGCAACCAAATAACCTCTTTAAAATCGTCACAACATCTACTTACAGACTCCCCCCTCCCCTCACTGCCCCCCTGCACCCCCAGCCTGAAAAACTTCTGCTTTTGTTCATTTTAAAATTTGAAGAGTGCTGCTTCACTTTGACCGTGATGTATTACCGCCCTCACCCCCACAGAGCCAGCTTAATGTGCACTTAGTATGCGGGCCAGGCCTCATTAAAATGCAAAGTGTGTTCTGGGAAAGAAAAAAAAAAAAAAAAAAAGGTTGCTGTTCCGTAAACATGGAACTGTGATTTGCTCCGATGACGGTTGAGCAAAATGGAGCCAGGCGTTTCCTCCCTGTCTTCTCTCTCTCTATAAAATGATGTCT
Source organism: Chaetodon trifascialis (assembly GCF_039877785.1). Classification (NCBI taxonomy): domain Eukaryota; kingdom Metazoa; phylum Chordata; class Actinopteri; order Chaetodontiformes; family Chaetodontidae; genus Chaetodon; species Chaetodon trifascialis. The sequence continues at coordinate 3,473,126 of NC_092060.1, forward strand.
CAATCGTGGAGAGCTCAGCAAAGTGTCTCAGGACTCGGCCTGGAGCAAAGCAGAACACAACACAACTGTATGAGAATGGCTTTTGAATTATGCAACTTGGAACAGAAGCATTGTTGTTGTTGTTACCCTTTTAGTCATGGATAATCTATCTGACTCTTCCCGTCTCTCTCTCCCACTTGTATAACCTACCTAGCCTCTCTCACTCACTCACTCACTCACTCACTCACTCACTCACTCACTCACTCACTCACTCACTCACACACACACACACACACACACACACACACACACACACACACACACACACACACACACACACACACATATACACTCTCATTGTCCATGTTTTTTACTTTTACAGTGAGCCATCCTCTCTCCGACAGTCCCACAGTGTTAAATATGTAGTGGAATGCTGTTGTGTTGAGTCTTCAAGGTGCACTGGGCCTAGATATGATGCTAATAGAAAGAGAGTGGACCATTTAGTGAACATGAAGCATTTGCCTTGGTGATTTATTAAAACATATAATCTTCGCAGTGGGATGCTTTTCATTCAGTATCTGAGATTCCACCTTTCTGACTGGCTTTTGCTACAGTAGCCAAAAGAACTCAATACACTGCAATATCAAGAAAGGGGCTGGTAATGTTGTGAATGTTTCTTATCGTCAGCAAATGTTGTGTGCAGACTCAAACCAACAGTGAATGTATCAGACCCTTATACATCTTATTCCTCTATGGCATAGAGCTCTGTCTTTGTCCAAAAACTATTAAAAACATGCCAAAGAGCTGAACCGTTGCACTGGGTGATATGGTCCTTCATTACCATGAAAATACACTCCGTGAGTGTAGTTTCACTCATTCATTTTGACTCAATCCCATATCCATTATCCTGCTGTCAGGCATACTCACAAGAGCACCATTAATCTATCTAATCTAGTCTATGCTTCAGTAGGAACTGACAGAGTTGAAGCTGACAGCCAAAGACAGGCTTGGGAGTCAGAAAGTATTGAGAGATGGACTAAGACATTGTTGGTTTGGAGTGTTCATGACATTTGTTGGTCAAGGCAGATGGCCACCCACCCAGAGCCTGCCTGAGGTTTCTGCCTGTTAAAAGGAAATTTTTCCTCACCGCTGTCACCAAGTGCTTGCTCATGAGGAAATTGTTGGGTCTCTGTAGTTAAAAAAGGTTGGCCTGTACCAGTGTCCTGACACAACTTCTGTTGTGATTTGGTGCTATACAAATAAAACTGAATTGAATTGAATTTGTTGACATAAGAAAGATATTAGAGATGCATTTGAACCATTAGATCTATACTTGGGTATGGGCCAGATGTCACAGTTCCATATTACAGTTCAGTTATCCATCAATAGCCACTTTTCCTTTGCAGGGTCACAGACAGCTGAAGCCAATCCCAGCTGATATTGGATGAGAAGATGTGCACACCCTTAACATGTCACCAGTTCACAGGGCTGACACAAAGAAACAAACAACCATTCAGGCTCACACCCACAGCCAATTTAGAGTTGCCAATTATCTTAACCTGCATGTCTCTTGATTGTGGGAGGAAGCTCCTGGAGGAAACCCAGGGGGAATAGGCAAGTTCCACACAGAAAGGCCCCAGACGGATGGTGGGTTCCAGCCCACAACCTTCTTGCTGTGAATCAACAGCGCTAATACAAAAACCCAAATACAAAACATACATTACCATAGCTTAATTTTGCACCTAGGCCAGTGCACATTAATAAACATGGCTGTTGTAAATGCTATCTATCTATCTATGCTTTGTATATTTTGTAAATTACCATAAGGTATATAACATTTGTGCAATATTTTTTATTCTTGGTATTTTCTGTTTTTTATTTTTGTCTTCTTGTCCTCAGACTTCTTGCACTCCGTCTTGTTGCTGCTGTAACACGTGAATTTCCCCATTGTGGGATAAATAAAGTCTATCTTATCTTATCTTATCTTATCTTATCTTATCTTATCTTATCTTATCTTATCTTATAATGGACAAGTGGTCAATCAGTTTTCAGTGTCTCAAGGAAATCTCCTTGTTTGATACCTTTCAGCGTTTCTGTATTTTCTGTGGTTGCAATGTGCTTGTCTTTGTCATATACTGCATGTGTCATATGCAATTTCTTGAGCTGTAGGGCATTGAGCTTTGTCAGCCACTTTAAACAAACGCTTTAACTTCTACAGGCAGTGAAACCTGCAATATTGGTTCTTGCTCTTTTTTTTGTTTGTTTTTTAATGTATGATCACTTATAACCGTCCACTAAAGAAACTATTGTGGCTCATTTTTTAGAGAGCTATATTAGATCAAGTAGAAATTATATGGTGCCAGAAATAACACAACAGCACCGTGTTGGGGAGAGGGTGCCATGGCAACACATGAATATATATTGCAAGACAGATCAATTTGACCTATAGCAGGGCATGGTTTAATGTTTGTACTGTCTGAGCATGCTGTGATCTCTCAGAATAACAACCACACACCCCCGATGTTATTCTACACAATACATGAATGGCATATGGAGAATACATACAGCCCTGAAGAAATAAGATCAATATGCTGGTTTGAAATTACAGTTACAATTGTTAAATTGTGTTTTTTTTTTTTTTCCTTTCTGTTTCTCAGCAAATCGTGTGTGACATCTCATGTGTAGACACTGTGCCTTCTCATGCAAAATAAATTCATGCATATTTAAGAGGTATGCAAATGAGAGTGCATGATGAACAAGGCTTTTAGCTTGAAATTTAATTACAAGTGTAGTCCCCTGTGCAAATGAGTTTACTTTTCCTCTCTGTATGTCTCTATTTTTTTTTTTCTTTTTGCTCTCTTTCACTTTGCATGTCCCCTGCAACCCATTATGCAGGTCCATGTTATGAATTTGAAATCTCTGGCATGACAGCACAAGAAGGAAAAAAAAAATCCTGCCATTCCAAACACCCATCTCATATTTTATACAACAAAGTAGCTGTTGTTTGCAGAGAGACAGAGAGAGAAGAATATATATGGACTTTGGTGACCTGTTTCTTCTGATTTGCCTCCTTTTGCTTGTAATAGAACTCAAACTGGAGGTTTTATTTCTCAACAGTGTGGCTCACCTTGGCCCAGAGAGAAGGCAGACAGCCTGTCAACTGCCTCTTCACTGTCTCCATTGATTCTCTTTCATGGGGTTGGTTGGGTGTGAGACCCCCCCCCCCCCCCCCCCCCCCCCCATGTGGCCTAGTTTCTCAACAACCCTTATACTATGTGGATGTTTATTACCACATTCTGAGTAGAGCTAATGCTTGACCCCGTAGGTGAGGTCAAGGACTCTCCAAAGTCCACCCAGTGCTCCCTTTTTTGAGCTCCTCTCCTCATTTTTCCTTCAGTGACTTGCATGTCTTTTTCTTGTTATCTGCCTCTTTAGGGCTATTGTTCTCCGCAAGTGACTGGTATAATGCCTGATCTCTCCAATACATGCATTATTTACAGGCTTGTGGCACCAGAGAACCTGGACAAAACTAAATCTATTGAAAGCCAGGTTCTCTGTGGTATTAATTTCATTTTAAAACAATAGGACTCAGATGCTAAGTCATCATGACAGTGAATCCAATCCTCATGAAGGGCCCAGTCAATTTATATTCACCTATTTTATAAGATCCAATGACCAGTTCGAGCCTTTGAGGGACATTACAGCACAAAGTGACCCTCTTAACTCTCTCTTTGGGAAGAGCTTATTTGAAATCAAATGCTGCTTGCATCTTCTCCACAGTGTTTGCTCATTGAGAAGAGCCTCGTAAATATCCCTTAATCTCATTCCCCCTTGGAAAGGGCAGGAAGACAGCTCCCTGGCCCCAGTGAGAAATCTCACCATCTGTCAATACTGTGGGGCCCTATATGGTGCTATGTGGGGTCTGGGAATGGGGATGGGCAATCAACACAGAGAACCTAAAGTACTTCCAGTGGTTTGATAGCTTAGTATGTTTGAGTGGTCACCATTCATAATATTACAGTCCTGTCCCTAGCATGTAAAAAATGCATCTAAAAATACAGAAACAAGAATTTTGAGATGTCATTTGTGGGTTGATTGAAGAGATTAGAAGAAGCAAAGCCAGAGAGGACTCAACATGCAACAGCAGTCCAAGTAAAAAAATGTAACTGCACAGTTTCTGTGTGATTCACAAGAATCTGTTCCTCCTTCAAATTTAGGGTGGGTGATACATACTCACAGTTTTCCCATTAAAAACATGTAAGAAGATCACCACCTGACCAATGGTGACAAAAGAGAGCTGGGTCCCCGGGCGCAGCTGTCGGTTGGCAGCCCACCGCTCCTGGTCTGCCGCGGAGGAAGGACTTGCCGGGATGGGTTAAATGCGGAGAAAAGAATTTCACAAATGCATGGCATGTGCAGTACCCCCCCCCCCCCCCCCCCCCACACACACACACACACACTCACACACCCCTGTAACTCTGTGTGACTTGTGACTAATAAAGGAATGTCTTTCTTTTCCAGTCTGTACAAATAAAACATAAACAAATAAACATGACTGTTCAACTGGCTCCATCTACTGTACATCCCCTTTAAACCTGAGAAAACAAGCATATAGTTGACATGTGAATCAATCCAATCTGTAGTCAATGTCTGACTCAACCATTTACTGAAAAACTTGAACAAACATGTAACATAAGGTAAACACAGTCAAGGATAAGTGTACTTTCTATGCAACTTTAGCTTCATCTAGAGGGACTAACAAGCACAGAGGCAATTCATTAATTCAATTCAATTCAATTCAATTCAATTCAATTCAATTCATTTCAATTCAATTCAATTTTATTTGTATAGCGCCAAATCACAACAGAAGTTGTCTCAGGACACTTTCCATATAGAGCTGGTACAGACCAAGCTCTTTTATCTACAAAGAAACCAACAATTAATACTCTGCAATAAAGATGTACAGTATACCAAATTAAATAATAATAAATTTCCATTATTTCCATTAAGTCTCGCTTGTATGAATGGCTCTGAAACAATTATTTAATTTTCTTCTGATGGGGGAGGTTCTGTTCTATGTGGTTTTGGTATTGACTGGCCAGCAATGCATCTTGATCCTGATTGAACCAAAGGTTTTGTCTGTGAAATGAGATCCATCTGTCTAATTGTCACAAAAATGTATATAGTCTATTGTTTTATTAGTTGTATATAAAGAAAAAAACAATAAACTTCCTACACTGTGCACACACACACGCAAGGAAATGGCCTCTAATCTTTAACTTACAATTAAGAGAAAGGATCGAATGTCCAATATCATTAAAATGTCAAACTTCCCAGGTCATTTAGCCAAATATATCTCTCTATTCTTTTTCCACAATAATTGAAAACAAAATTGACCAATCACGGTTTGATTTTAAGTGGGCGGGACAAAAACAAAAGATCATAGGCCTTCGTGAAGTCCGAAAGGCGGGCAGAGTGGTGAGAGCGGTGAGAGACAATTAAATGGCGGAAAACGAGAACGAAGTTGTGGCTAGCTTGTTAGCATCGCCTTTTTCAAGGCGGCCTTTCCTCTGTGGAGCGCTCTTTCTCGGCTCTGAAGCGCATCAAGACGCACGCCAGAAACAGTACTGGACAGGATCGCCTTGGAGCTTTGGCACTGATGTCCATAGAAAAAGGACTTCTTTTGGAGCTCAAGTCAAAGGACAAACTTTATGACGCTGCCATCACCCACTTCACAAAGAAAGACTGACGAATGGACTTCGTTTTCATGTAAGGTAGGCCTATGTTGCAAGCCACCTTGATTATTATTTCAAGTGATTGATTTGGGCCAAGTGGACATTCAGTAATTTGTATTTATTGCGGAGGTTGTCTGTAAAAAAATCCAGCGCAATTTGCGCCTTTAATTCCTTTGCCTTTAATTCAATATGTAAACTTATCAAACTTATCAGAAGTGTGTGGTTGGACTTTCCTTTCCGAGAATTAAGGAGGTGTAGTGGAACCTATGAAAATTGTGACTTTTGACATAAGTATTCATTGCGCCGTGCGTAATTGCGCATGGAGAGGTATTTGCACTTCAATTCAACTTTAAAAAAAACTCCAGCTACCAGCTTTGTGTAACTTTTTCTATATTGTGCATTTGAAATTGTATAGTTTGACGATGGTCGTGAATTTATTTGTCAATGTGTGTATGGCTTGCTGTGCGCCGTGATTTATAGCGCTGTCCATGGTGAAGAAGCCTCGGTGTCGGTGTCAGCAGTGTCACGTTCTGGGTTACCTCATTTTATATTTCCAGATTTTGGCTTATGTTTATTTAATGTAGCCTCCAGTTTTATGAAGGTACTGTTGAGAATGTTTCTTGTTGCGGAGAATATTATTGATGTTATGGTCTATTTGTTTACATTCTTGTCATCGTTAATTAAATGATTGCAGTTGTTGAACGCTTTCAATTCATCGTACTGTTTCTTTTTTTCCGCGATGATTTCTTTTCTTGGCAGTGAGGGCTGAGGTGAAGGCCCAGCTGTAGTGCTCACAGTTCGCCACTGCTGTGCAGTCTTCACTCGGTCTTTTACACCATCACCACACTGCCCTCAGCTTCAACTGATGACCTTGTAAATAGTTTCAGTTCCAAAGTTATGACTATTATTGAGTCCATCGCCCCAATTAAGTCCAAAGTTTTGTCAGTTAGGAAGAAGGCACCTTGGAGAAACATCACACTGGTCAAAGTCAATTCAATTCAATATTCAATATACCTTTATTTGTCCCGCAAGGGGAAATTCCAAGAAAAGAGTCTGCAGACAGGCAGATCACAGGTGGCAAAAAACCAAACTCCAGGTTCATTATGAGATTTACAAAAACAGTCTCCACACCTGAAACATGAGCCATGAATTAAAGAAGGCAAGGCAAGCATTCTTCTCAGAGATTATCAACAGAAACTGTAATAATGCCCGCACTTTGTTTTCTGTTGTGGATAGACTGACAAACCCCACAGCATCAGTCCCTCCTGAACTGTTATCCAACAAGTCATGCAATGATTTTGCAGCCTTTTTTACAGATAAAATTTCAAGGATAAGACAAACAGTGTGCAGCTTCAGCTCAGGAAAAATGACAAGTCCATCTGTGCCTTTTTGTTCTCCAGTTAATCTAGCACATTTCAACCTTCTAGATCATACAAGGCTGACAGAAACTGTATCACAGCTAAAATCCACAACATGCTGCCTTGATACTCTGCCAACAAACTTTTTAAAAAATGTTTTTCATTGCATAGCTCCAGATGTGTTGCAGATAATAAATAATTCTCTTCAGTCCGGTCAGTTTCCCCAGGCCTTGAAAGTTGCAGTAATAAAACCTCTCCTAAAAAAACTACTCTGGATGCTTCAGTAAGAAGTAACTACAGGCCAATATCAAATCTTACCTTTCTGGGAAAAATTATTGAAAGGGTTGTTTTTCAACAAACGCATGCTTTCATGATGAAGAACAATCTTTTTAATGCATTTCAGTCTGGATTTCATCCACACCACAGCACTGAGACTGTACTTATCAAAGTTTTAAATGACATACATCTGAATAATGATGCTTCCAAAACCTCAGTCTTAGTATTATTAGATCTCAGTGCTGCCTTTGATACAGTTGATCATGGCATACTTCTTGACTGACTGGAAAAGTGGGTGGGACTGGCACTGTACTACACTGATTCAAATCCTATTTACAGGATAGAGACTACTTTGTGTCAATTGGTGAGCATGTGTCTGAACGAAAAAAAGATGATGTGTGGGGTGCCAAAAGGGTCCATTCTCGGACCACTTCTTTTCGATATCTACATGTTGCCCCTAGCCCAGATTATAGAGCATCATAATATTTCTTATCATACTTACGCAGATGATACACAACTTTATATTTCTGTGTCATCACATGACTACAGTCCCTTACTTTAAGTAATTGAGTGTATTCATCAAATGTCACTCATCAATGAGTGGATGTGCCAGAGTTTTCTTCAGCTTAATGCAGATAAGGCAGAAGTGATTGGATTTGGCCCCAAAAATGAAAGGTCAACGATCAGTGCTCACCTTAACTCCATGTCACTGACAACAACAGATAAAGCCAGAAATCTCGGTGTAATTATTAGATTCTGACCTGAATTTTAACAACCATTTAAAAACTTGTTCATGCATTCATTTTCAGTAGGTTGGACTATTGCAATGGAGTCTGTACTGGCCTAAACAAAATTAGGCAAATACAGCTGATTCAAAATGCTGCTGCACGAGTCCTTACAAACACCAGAAAAATGGACCATATCACACCAGTCCTCAGATCACTACATTGGCTTCCTGTGAGTCAAAGAATAGACTTTAAAATCTTACTGTTGGTCTACAAAGCATTAAATGGTCTAGGACCAAAATATATTCTAGATTTATTAACCACATATGAAGTATCCAGACCTCTCAGGTCATCAGGGACAGGTCTGTTGTGTGTTCCCAGAATCAGAACCAAAGTGAAGCAGCTTTCAGTTATTATGCTCCTCACCTGTGGAACATTCTCCCTGCACACCTTAGGTCTGCTCCAAGTGTCAGCTCATTTAAATCATGGTCGAAAACATTATTATTTGCTACAGCTTTTACTTAAATATATCCGCTCAATGATTTTAATCATTCTAAGTGCTAAATTATTGTCTTTTACTGGCTTCTGTTTTTAATTTTCCTTTAAATGTATTTTATTTTTCTATTCTCTTCTAATTTTTTTCTTTCTTTCTCTCTTTTGAAATGTATGATTTTAATGTATTTTTATGCTTCTGTAAAGCACTTTGAATTGCCTGGTGTATGAATTGTGCTATACAAATAAATTTGCCTTGCCTTGCCTTTTTTATGTTGATGTTCTTTGATATATTGTTAGTTGTGTGGGTTTAGTGTTTGTATTCTGTCAGCTTTACTTTGTTTTTGTGTGGTTTGTGTGGGTGTTTGAGCTGCTCAAACGCCGTCATGGCTTCTGGTGGCTTCCCCTCACTATCTCGGAAACATGGCATCAGGGTCTGTGCCGGCTCTCCGTGCAGTGTAGAGGAGGTTGCAGTGGGGGAGATTATCAAGCACAGCGCTGTTAAGTTCAATGCCCGGAGGAACAGGGCTGTGGTATTGTTTGTGTATTGTTTGTTCTCCAACATCTCTGGAGATCGAGCAGGTGGTAAAGCGGAGGTGTCCCTTAGTCTTAGAGGTGTCTTAATGGATGCTCCCTCTAGCTTTTTCTTCAGCCTGGAGAAAAAGCATGGACAAAGGAATATAGTCCACTCTCTGCTCTCTGACACGGGGCAGGAACTCTCTGAGCCTGGCCAGATAAGAAGGCAAGCTGTAGATTTCTACTCCTCCCTCTACACCAGTGAGTACGAGCAGAATGATTCGCTGTTTGAGGGGTTCTGTGGTGAACTACCTCAGGTCTCTGCAACCGACCACTGCAGATGGAGGAGCTCCACACTGCTCTGCAGAGCATGCAGACACGGCGGGCTCCTGGCATTGATGGCCTGACGGTTGAGTTTTATAAAGCCTTCTGGAAATTTTTAGCACCTGATATTTTAGAGGTTTTTAATGAAAGTCTGGCCTCAGGCTCTTTATCACTGTCCTGCCGCAGAGCTGTTGTGGCCCTCCTGCCAAAAAAGGCAATCTGCAGGACATAAAGAACTGGCGCCCCGTGTCTCTCCTTTGCACGGACTCCAAAATTCTGTCCAAGGCTTTGGCTAACAGGCTGAGGGAAGCTATGGAGTGGGTCATCCACCGGGATCAGACCTACTGTGTACCGGGCAGGTCCATGGTAGACAATGTCTGCCTAATTCGAGATGTTTTGAAGGTGTCCAGCTCATTGGGTATATATACTGGTCTCATTTTGCTAGATCAGGAAAAGGCTTTTGACCGTGTTGAACACAGCTTCCTCTGAAAAAACATGGAGAAGTTTGGGTTCAGCACTGGGCTCATTGCCAAGCTCTGGGTGTTGTCCCGTGACATTGAGAGTATGCTGAAGTTCGAGGGCTGTCTGTGTGCGCCTGTCGGCAGAAATGGAAACACTGTCATACAGAGGTAGAACCCTCGTAATAAATAATCTTGTCGCCTCACTGCTCTGGCATCGTTTGGCCTGTATGGACCCCCCATCAGGTCTTTTAGCCCAACTCCAGGCAAAGTTTATTGACTTTTTCTGGGATGGCTTACACTGGGTGCCGCAGGGGTTGTTGTTTCTACCTAAAGAAGAGGGGGGACAGAGCCTCATCCACTTGGCCAGCAGAACGGCCACCTTCAGCCAGCTGTATATTCAAACGTGTGAGTAACTGGGGGCTGGATGCTGCACTGTTTTTAGCTGATTCTGAATTTTTAGAGTTAAATGGTTTGCCTCCATTTTATCAAGGTGTTTTTAAGTTATGGGTCCTTTTTAAATGCATCTCAGGAAAAAGTTCTAACTCTCTGTTCTGACTGTTGAAGGAACCACTAGTTCATGGAGCCAGGCTGGATGTCTGCAGCGGAGCCACACCTGGGCTGCTGACAGCACTGTGGCAAACTAAGACCCTGAGTCTTCAGCAATTGGTGTACAATGCGGGGTGTCTCTGTTTACATTTTTACACTTTTTTTACATTTATTATTTGAGTGTTTTCCATGGTTGTGTTGACATTTCCTTTCCTTTCTGCCTTGATAGCTGAGGGGATTGTAATCAGAGGAAGGTTAAATTTAAAATAAAAATGTTTAAATGTAATGTATTTTTCTCCTGGTCCTTATCAAATATGTCATCAATATCAATAATTATCGATATCGACCGATATTAAACACTTATATTGTGATACAGTTTTCAGCCATATCGCCCAGCCCTAGTTACTGTCACATACTGTTTGATGATCCAACAAGCACTTTGACGCATACCGACCCCTTTATCCCCACTTATGAACTTGAGAGCCAAGGAACTCGTTCCTTCACAAGCACATCATTAAACATTTTCCAATATAGTACCATGACTTAGAGGTGCTTCACACTTGCCCCACCATAACTACATAATAAGGAAAAAAGCATGTTGCCAAACTTGACACAATATAACAAATTTCTTGTATGCAAGTTGGTGAGCAGTGGCTAGACATATGGGTCCATGAACCACAATCAAGTCAGTGGCAAGGAAACAACCTTGGCAGACTCCAGCACCCACTGAGTACATGCTTCAAAAAAGCACAACATAGCTGTCACTCAGTTAAGGTCGATTTTCATGGTGTGATTTTGGCGGAAAATTGTCCAACATCAGTCCAAAACTGTAGTCCTAGAATGCACTGTGAGGCATGTCCAACAGCCGATTTGGATATTTGCCAACAAAACACTCTTCCAAGTCAGAAGTGTTGTCACATCATGACTGCAGCTAGGACCACATCTACAAACCAACAATACATTGGGCAGTGTGATGTTTCATATGTACCATTTTTGATTGAAGTTTAGGGAAAAGTAACATATACACACAAACCAAAAGTTGAGAAGTGTAATGTGTGTGGGATGTCTGAACCCTTGTAAACCTTAATTTTCAACATCAGCTCATATAGTTTTTCCTATTTACATTGTAGAACAGCAATTCACTACACATTTATCATACAATCTGACATGCCTCAAATTGATATTGTACAATCTGACATAGATTATGACCAAGACTTTATTTGAATTAAAGTTACACGATTGTTGTAAAGGCAACTTTAGAGAAGAACAGGAAATCTTGTTGCTGTTACATCCTGTCAGATCAATTCCATTGTAGTTGATAGGACATCCGTTTTCTAAATTGACAACACAACAGCCAGAGAACACAGTGCCGTCTGTTGATTTGTTCCTGTGAACTCTCTGACTAAATTAACTCTCGTAGTCTAATCCTCAGTTTCCCGCAAATGACTGTCATTAATAAATCAATCAGTGGAGAAATTCATCAAATCACAGTTGATGTATCCATCAGCCACTGCCATGGTTAGGTTACACAGAAAATGCATTTAATTTCTCAAAAGAAATTTAGACATCTGATTCAATCTGCTCCTCTATAACAGCTTAACTGTTTGAGTGCTAAGACATTAAAGAAATGTGTCTATATGCTGCCAGACTGATTGTGTATGGGGTTATTTAGTCTTTTCCATATTGAGCTTGGTGGATCATTATATGCAGTGGTGAGATAGTGAACTCTGTTATGCAACTCACCGTGGAACTCATTTATCACTCACTGCACTTATTAATATTTATACAAGAAGCATTTATTTTAACAATGAAAAGTGTTTCAGCTGCAAATTAAACAGAACGCCATCTTTAAAATGCATTTGGCTTGCTTGTTTCATTTATTAAACAAGATTTGACCCACACTTTCAGCAGACTTTCTCTCAGTGTTTTAACACTCAGGCAAATATTGACAGAGTGGAACTGGGTAAATCAGGGGCGGGCAGCTCGTAGCCTTTGACAAACTCCCAAACAAACCCATTTCAGATGGTTTACAGGGGAAAATGTCAATTGAGTGATTTGTTATTTGGAGTCAGGTAATGCACGCTAAATGTCATGAACCTGTGTAACTGCTATTCCATATTCCATCCACTTACCGCTACCCACTAATACTCTTCTTCAAAGTCATTAACACTGTATTACCTCGCTGGAACATGGATCCTCCACATCATCATCCACTAGCTTTATCATGTCATTGCTCTGAGCGGCATTAAACACAGTGTTAAATTGCAGAGTGGTATACATGTCTTCTTGCATGTCATTTGTCTTAAACTCATTTAGTCTAGCCAATCTCAGATCTGCTCCCCCTCCTCTCCATCCTCACCCACACATCTTAATATCACAAAGTCCTAATTAATATTGCTGCTTAATTAAACATTCATATTTAAGGAATCTATCAGGAGGTAGAGGCAGAGGGTGGAAGCTCTAATTCATGCCATTAATTGTCTTGTCATTAGCTTGTTTCTATCTGTCCCTGCATCTGGCTGTGATGAACTTCCATTAATGTGCAGCATCTCTTGGTTTACAAAAGACAAAAAAAAAAAAAAAAGCCATAAAATTGAATGAATTGTGCACAGCATGCCTTAATTAACCTAACCAACCCACAGATCAATGGAAGAAAACTAATATTTGTTGAAGGTGAGCAGCTGGAATTTTGTGTCGGTTTGCTTATCAACAGGGGCGTCACTAGGTTCTGAGGACAGGGGAGGCTTAGCCCCCTGGAGATGCACAGGATATGAATGAATATAGTAGGCATTAGGAATCCAAAAAATTCACAAATAACGAACAAGAACCGGGATATAACTTTTCCACTTTTGGACAGATTTAGTAGAGATACTCAATTGTTTTAGGCCACTGCTTCCTCATTTTCCCTCTGTTGGTCTGTCTGTTCTGCTTCTCTCTCAACTTGATGTTCCTCTGTCTCTTGATCCATCTCTGGATCCCCTTTTTCTCCCTCAGCATCTTCTTCTGCTGCCTGACCCTTCACGATACCATGAAACACAATGAACTGAATTAATAACTTATCAACATAGCTCATGACTTTTGCTCACAACAATCATTAGCTGCCAAATATTTTTATTACATTTTTGGCAACTAAAATTGTTGTAATTTCCTGCCCTGAAATCCTATAGACTCACCTTTCCAGTAGCTGTCGCTCCCCTCTCACTCTCTATACTTCTTTGCTCTGACTCCTACAATTTAATAGGGGTGGTGGAGTGATCTATCTATCTATCTATCTATCTATCTATCTATCTATCTATCTATCTATCTATCTATCTATCTATCTATGACTCACAAATGACTCCATTCTGTGAAATCCTTTAGACTCACCTTTCCAGTAGAGGTCTCTCCCCTCTTACTCTCTGTGCTCCACTGTGCTGCTGACTCTTACAGGTCAATTATATAATAATCATCATTATATTATTAATATAGCCTATTATTATTACTATCATCATCATCATTATTCTTCTTCGGATTATTATTACTTCTAGTAGTAGTAGTAGTAGGCTAGTATTAGCCTGCTTATTATTACTATTATTATCATTATTATTATCATCCACTCACGATAATGATAAATTAATCATAGGGGAATCAGCTCAACTCAGTACCTCGCAGTGTGCATCCATAATGTGAGAAACACAACTGATGCTGTGCCCCCAAAGGCTAAAGAGAGCGCAGGGCACACTTGACACTACAACCAGGACCATATGGCTAGCTAATTAGCATTTGCAGTGTTCCTTTATGGCTAGAAGCTACCTCTTGGCCGCAAAACAACAGAGGTAAAAGACGTGAGCCGAGATCGCTTATACGTTTTTTTGTTTGTTTTTTTTTTCCATTTTATTTTTATTTTTTTATTTATTTTTGTAAAACGGTAAATGCCTAGTTCATGGTTCAATCTGCTGTTAACTGTGGGCTGGAGCTAACTAATTGCTACCAGCAGTGATGAATACTTACTTTTTTGAAAAACTTTCGTATATCCATTCTTCTCCTACTGCTGCTCTAGTCAATAGTTGGCTCTGTGTGCTGCAAAGGTAGGTACACACGCTGCAACGTGCTGCAGGGAAAACATGGACTGGATTCTCAGTGATTGTGGGCGTACTCTGTATGGCCAAGTGGAATGGACTGGGTAACGGCGCAGTGAAGGGGCTCTCTACCTTACACCATGAAATAAAGGGAAACGGACAGATTTATGATTATAAATTAATGACAGGTAATGTGAATATTTATTTCAACTCCTATTCTTGCCCTATTATATAAAATTTGTCGGAGATTTTTTTTGTAAAAAAAACAAAAACAAAAAAACAATAAAAAATATCTAATTATTTAGGGGGGCTTAAGAATATTTTAGGGGGGCTGAAAAAAGGCCTAATGACGCCACTGCTTATCAATAAAGAACTAATGCTTTTTACAAACAGGGTTCCTGCAGATATTCACATTTAACACTATATAAGACCTTTTAAAGACCAGATGTGAAGACATTGAAACAAGGTTTTGTGCAAGTCACAAAGTTTTCAGACAAGACAGGGCAAAGCACTATAATGCCAGCTCAAGGGATTTTTAAAGAGGAATGAAGATATAGCTTTGTAATTCTCTTTCAAGGAGGTTGAGAAAATATAACCAAGACTGATAATAGAATGGCTACCATGAGATTTGATTCAAAACTAAGTGAAGATTTTGGGTTGACATGAAGAAAAAAAAAAAAAAAAAAAAAATCAAATGAAGTGTGATAATTGGTATTTTCAACAGAGTGAAGTATTTACATACTTTTGTCCTGTACTTTAATGACCATCACTAGCAACACTGAACAAAACAGGCGACATGCACGTTCCATTTTCAGGTCCTTGTTACTTTTCTGTGTATACTAATAGCTGACTGATTATATTTGTCGAGGTTCAGTGTTTTATCATTTGTTATAATCAGTGTCACTTCAAATGAAAGGAGAAGTGTTAGGTCAGCACTTTGAGCTTCACTTATTGTTTTATCATAGTCCATAACTCTGTATAATGTATCTGTGATCTTAAAATAAGGATCTTATGAAAACAATGGCATAAATACTGATAATCTCTCATTCAGATGCTGTTCCTTTCAAACAGTACATTGTAATTATGTCCAGTAGTCAGTACTGGTATGCTGGTGTGGCTATGCACGCAATTTGATGTCAGGCGGAAGACAAGGGGAATCATATCATGGGACTGGAACAGGATGCCAGGGAGCTAACCAGGGGGAGCCAGAGAGGACACCTGAGCTCCCCAAGATTGTTATTCAGTGGGGAAATACATCCTGCGTATGGGACCATACCAGTATTTTCCTTCTCGTATGTAACTTTGTAACCTGAGAAGAGTCAAAGTCAAATTTATTGTATGCATATATATACTTGATCAATGAGCTGATTCTAATTTTAAACCATTACAAATATATAACACTGATACTTTACTAATTTCATAATAGTTAAGATTTTGGTATTCTCCTTTTGTGTATGCACTACTGGTCCCATTTACTTAATTTCAGTATACTATAAAAATCTTCAACAGAGATGCTTGCATTCTTTGGCTTTTCAAATTTATCTGCTATAACAATTGCATTGCATTGCAGACAATGAAAATTGAAAATAACAAAAATACAGCATTTAGTGAGTGGACACTATGTGTTTGATTGCCTACCTGCAAGTTTCATGTTTCATTTTACACTTTACAGAAGATTTATGAAAAATAATCAATGCTGCTGTAACATATTTATTTACGGTTAAAAGAGGAAATTAAGCTGTTTTCCCAGGTAACGGGGGCTATGACATCAGAAGTGGGTAGAATAGGTATGATTCCCACAATTGATTGTCGATGTTGTAGTTTCTCTCTGTGGATGACAGACGGCACGAGAAGAAGGCACAATGTCGAGAACTGGCCAGGAGTAGGCAGAGACCTTGACTAGGTCCATCAGGATACTGTTCTCTGCCACAATGTACACCAGCCTTAATAAAGAGTGAGTTCTCCAGCAGGCACTGCAAGAGGGTTTGGATATGGTGGATATGTTCTTCATGGGACTGGGAGAAGATCAGGATATCATCCCTGTTGTCTAGTCTATGGGAGGATTGTCATATCATAGCAAAGAGTAGCCCAGGATGAGGGGAATATGTGAAGATCTCAGGATATGGAACTGGAAGGTCTCATAATGAATTCTAGAAAGCATGATATGGACAAGGGTGGTCTGGTGGGTGCACTTCCCAGGAGATAGCCATCAAGTGCGCTGAAGGAGATGGGTCTGAAAAGGGGAACCAGTTCAATTCCCAGCTGGTTGGCGAGCTCTGCTGTGAAAGACTGGAATGACCCACAGGCTGGTGTGCCCTTCTCCCACTCTGCGGCTCCACACAGACAAGCCCTTCCCGTCAGGTAATCAATGGCGAAGGCTACCTTGGCTTGCTTGGAGGCAAATGTGTGGGGCTATAGAGCGAAGAGTATAGAGCAATTGGTCAGAAAAGCATTGCAGGTCTCCGGATCTCCAGTGAGTTCAGGGGTGCCCACTTGGGGTTCACTGACAGGATTTGCATTTGATGGAGTTTCCCACAAACGAGATAGAGAGTAAAAGTTCTCTTTTTCAAAGAAATATTCATTTTCAGTGGTGTGCAGTGAAAGCACGCTAGTATTGTGCATCTCTTAAGAATCAGAGGGACAATCCCCTTTATTAGTCACACAACTACAAACATGCATCACAGGCCATTAAGACTTTTGGTGAAATTTGTCCTCCGCCTTTATCCCATCCTGGTCACTTTCCTCCACGGCAGACAAGGAGCGGTGGGCTGCCATCCGACCGGCGCCTGGGGACCCAATCTCTTTAGTCACCATTGGTCAGGTGGTGGTGATCTTCTTGCCCCAGGTGAACATGGGGAGAACATGCAAACTCCACAAAGAAAGGCCCCTTTCCTCAAGCAGCAGGCAAATATTTTTGTTATTTTCAATTTTCATTGTCTGCAATGCAATGCAATTGTTATAGCAGATAAATTTGAAAAGCCAAAGAATGCAAGCATCTCTGTTGAAGATTTTTATAGTCCTCAAGCAACAGGCACCGAAGGCATGGTGGCATGGTGGAGGACACGCCCCCAGTGCCCACAGCAAGATTTGAACCCGTGACCTTCTAGCTGTGAGGCAACAGCGTTACCACCGTGCCGCCATCTCTTGACTTGCGCACCTCTCCTGTCTCCACCTTCTTCATCAAATCACTACACCATTACAGCTTTATTGTACCTGAGAAATGTGTTCTTAAAATACAGTTTGAGTTGTTGTTTTAAAGAAATAAAAGTGCAGACTTGAGACTTAAAGTGCAGGAAGACGATGCAAATGAATGCCTGCAACTGCCTCAGCCAGAAAGTGCTGTGAGCAGTTGTATTAAAGAGTAGTCTTTACTCTTTAAGGTACCACTTACGTTTTAGCCGCAGTGTGCAGACTAACATTTAGCTTGTGGAATGAGTTGGTGGGCAAGTGAGAGTGAGGGAGCGGCTGTGTGGCTGCCATTTTAGCGGACAGAGTACTGCTGACGCAGAGATGGGTAAGTAGTATAAACTGTGAACGTAACTGTACACATATATTATGAGACACATTTTGTGATAAAAATAAGTTCTGCAGCCCTTCAAGCAAAGACAAGTTCATGAATTTTGTATTGATATATTTTGCTGACTATAGTGACATGACAGCTGCATTTTAGTCCATGGAGAAGGTGTTTTTTTGAGAAGAGTTTTTCAGTCAACTGTGGCTTAAACATTGATGTTATTTATCTCAAATTTTATTTTGTTGTTGCTGAAATATGCCCAACTTTCCACAAAGCAAACTATGATAACTGAATCATTTGAATTGTGACTGTAATTGTATTGAATTAGTTTTTGTTGTTGTTGAAAACAGCATTCCAAGACTGTGCATTGTCACGACGTCATAACTTCTTCCCTCCTAACCCGGAAAAACACATGTACGGAGACAAAAATTTAACAGACGACAAATGACACAACAGAAACATAACCGACAGACGACGGAAACATAACAGACAGACGACAATGGAGCCAGAGGTTTTGCGACACCGGCGGCTCGTTTATCTCTGGGAGAGCGCCGTGGGGAGGTAACATTAACCAGCTATTTTAACCCATATTAATGTTCATACATTACCCGTTAATAAACGATACCGTTTAGTGACAAACGCCATATAAACTATGGACTGACATATATGTCATTAAACCATGAGTCTTGATATAGGGTTCTGTATGCTATAATTTTAATGCTATGTTTGTAAGATCTGAAAAGTGCTTGAATTGGATAGTTAAATGTGTACGAACCCTGTAAATAATCCTGACTTAATTCAATAGGCTATTAAAATGTTGTGTATTAAACATCAGAACCATATTGAGGAGCCAAAGTGTAATAGATGGAGAAATGAAGCATTATTGGTCTAAGCTTTAACATTCACTAGAGTTGTCGTATCAACTAAAATTCAGTTGCTCTTGTTTAATCCTCCTGTTCTTACCCTCCTTTCTCCATCCAGGCAAGGGCGATGTACAGCTGCATAAACATCAGTGTTCCTGTTCTGCCATTATTTTTCAATGATCATGACACCAGACAAGATTTTAGGCTGACACGGATGGCGACACGGATGGGGTGCCACAATAGAGACCTTGGTCTGTCTCTTCCCACCCCCACCCAAAAACAACATTCATTTGATGTGATCCAAAGATTATATTTGTTCCTTTCTGTAACTTTCACATACAAATACAGTATGCATAGAGAACAAATGGGTTATTCATTTATGCAGTTACCTCCATCCAAGTGTGGCCGTGTTTTTGGCTCCTGTAAACAGGTGGTCGTTTTGACCACGCAGTTTAATAAACTCCTCCGTCTGCTCCTTGCTCACAAAATGACATGTAAACCATGTTTTCTGTTATGTAAACAGACAAAAATTTTGTTCAATATAATAACGACAATAACAATAATAATGGTGCTGCTGGGGCTGTTGGTCGCTATTGTTAAAAAAAAACTATTGGTGCGCAAAGCATTTTGGGATATGTGAGGCCGCGAAGGATAGTAGCGATGCATCCTCCGAATACAGGGAAAAGGAGGACACATTTGTCGGCTGCATTTGGAGGACCCTTCGAATTTGGATGAATTGGGACAGCCTTCGCGCAGTGCTATGACGTAATAGGCCTTCAAATGCGTCCTCCAAAGAATGCAGCCCCTGATTTGGGACACAGCCGTTGAAGTGTGCCTCCTCATCTCCTCTCTCCTTCGTTGACCCGGAAGTCGTTTCCCCTCCGTCATGATGAAGGATCTTCCAATTGCTTAAATGCACCTGAAGGAGACGAGGAGCGAGGAGAGAGGAGGCTTCTGAAGGAGATCAGAGTGAGGATACACAGGTGTAGCCTACACGGAAGTCTTTCATTATTTAAGGGGCGTGTCATATGTGGCACATGTTTGAATCATGGCAGGAGCAGGTCTTCACAAATGTAAGTAGTCCGTGATCTTGTTTCAGCTGCGTCCTTTGAAAAATTGTATCTTTCACTAAGAAATTAATGAAAATTCTTGGTATATTACGGAATATTAAAGCAAGGCTACAAGGCTGTTGGTTTAATGTACCGCACACCCGTCCTCTGTTATGCCTCGAACGGCATATAATTGAAACCTCATCAATAGCAATCAGGAGTAGAACAGTCTGACTGGAGATCTGACCATACTATCACTTTTTACAGGGTTGGAGGAGGAGACTCTCAATTTAATCAAATTGAGAGCTCAACATCACCATCTTTTTACAGGACGGCATCATACAGCTAAGCAGGCTTGGGTGTGAGTGATTTGTGCATTGAAATACATAATTCTTCTAAACCCAATAAAGCATGTTTGAACGGATAATACTGCACTATTTTCATGTATGATAGTAGCAGATGTCTTTACACAGCTGACATTAATAATTGTGCCGTGTATATAGGCAAATGCATGCAGGTGAGGTATTTGAATACAGCTATTTGCCTCCCTTTTCCATCCGTCAGAAGAATACTGACTGAGTTGGGTCTCTAGTTAACCGTGAGCCCTTATCAAGTCTCCAAAAAATGGAACAACCTGAAACGAAAATATAAGGTATGCAGGTTGTTTGTTTCTGTCACTGCATGAAATAGGAATAGGAATAAAAAGGGAACACACCAAAGTAACTTTTCTTTTTTTATTTTCAATGATGTCAGTTTAAAGAAGTTTACATGTTTTATAAAATATTCAGGTACAAAAATAAAAAATCAAAGTACCTAACAAAATCACAGCATGGTTTTCTTTCTACGCAACAAAAATGGTCTTGCGAGAAATTCCGAGAGTGCGACCTCGCATATGATTGGACACCTCCTCTGACGCAATGACGTTGGCAGAAAACGACCTCGGCGAGTCTGTGAACGCGAATCGTGTTTGGATCAGAACAGTTACGTTTCGAGTCCTGCTGAACTTTAACTCTGTTCATACAATGGCCGGACGTCGTCTTCAGTTCATCCCAGAAGGCACTCCTCTGCGACGAGTGGACAGCCTGGCTGCGGAGCGACCATATCCAGAAAGTCCAAACAATTTAGAGAAGAAACTGCTGAGCGTCTTCAGTGGATTGTCTCGGCTGCTAACGCAGTTGATTGTGCAGTTGGCGAGGAAAATGGCTGAGATAAAAGCCAGACTTCTCGCTCTGGAGGAGCAGCCCCGACCGAACTGCAGCTGCGGAGACGAAGAGACGGGTGCGTAAGTTACGTAAGTAACGTTAGCATTTAGTACTACATTGTGCAGTTTTTAGGGCGCCAAACCTTTATTATTCTTATTGCACTACGTTCCCAACGTTTGGTAACCGTTCACGTTACATTTAACACTACAATGTATTTTGTATGTTAAAGGAAAAGGTGCGACGTCTGCACAATAGTGACGGAAACGACAGGCGATATGAACCTGAGCAGGGGTAAGTTAATAAAATGCACAGGAAATATTCTGCAGAATATATGTAAACGTAAAGCGAAGCGTTGCATGACCTGTACTTTCTGTGTTTTACAGACTAAACTCGCCCCACAACGAAACGGTGACGTCATATTTGATGGCGACTTTAACTGGGTGTCCAGACATGGATGCTGTGGAGAGAGAAGTCCTTTCATGTAAGTTTTTTTTTTAAATTTATTTAACCCCTTTCTGTTGTTTCTTGTTGTTGTTGTTGTTGTTGCTGCTGTTTTTACTTTCCTGAAGCCTGTCTTAATTATTTCAAACCAATATATATTTTCTTCCAGTGGCCTGTAAGACATATTATGAGACGGTGTGGAGGAGCTTCAGGTATGCCCAGCCAGCTCTTTCAGTTCAGGCAGCAACTGTGAAGATTTCAGCTCGCAGCAGACAGAGAAGGAAGCAGGTAAGAGTTACATGAATGCCGCTTTATTTTCACAACAATGTATAAATGGGCTGAATTTTATTTATTAGCTGCATTGTTTTTGAGAAACATTGTCACATATGTTATCATGTGTTATTGTTTCTTAGCAGTACTAATATTATATTAATACCTGTATTTACAGCTTCTGGAAGCAAGGAGGAGTGTCCTAGCCACCCAGCAGGAAATAGATTTTTGGCAGGGGGTCACTGCTGAGGATGACACCGTGGAAGGGGAAGCTGGGTGGGTCGTAAAGCCTCCATCTTTCCGCAGTCAGAGGCTCTCCCGACTCTGCCAGACACTTCAAGAGCGGCTGGAGAGCGACCCAAAATGTGTGGCGACACACCGCAAGAGGCTTTGCATTGAGTCCCCATCAAAGCGACCGGCACCAACTGTGTACTGTATGACCCAGAGGCAGCAAAAAGGCATTTTCAGAGGCCTTAGACATGCACCGTAGAACAGCGGCATGGCCCAACCCAGAGACTGTGTGAACCCCCACATTTCCTTTCTTTTGTTCCTTCCCTTGTTTGTGTGGTACAATTTCATTAAAGACTTTTTTCAAAATGTTTCTGTCATCTGTGTTCTTTGTGTTCTACTGTGTGGTAGTGTAGAAGGTGGATCGCCAAATAAATCAATGAATCATCAATCAAATAAAATATACATCATCATATACATCTATATTTTATATATACATATATAGACAAAAACCAGGAAGAGAGATCATATTTCTTCTCCAATACTAGTCACTCTGCACTGGCTCCCTGTAAAGTTTAGAATAGAGTTTAAAATTCTCCTCCTTACTTACAAATAAAATAAAAAGAATCCCAAACGAACATCAGCATACTTGCAAAACTCTAGACAGGTAGTGGCTTGTTTCAGTCACTGTGGTCAAATTAGTCACAAGTAGCATGAGGCTTTGGTGCATATTTTGGGGATGTCTACATGACTGGGTAAACTGTGTTAAACTGTTGCATCATATCACTTTAAACCTTAATCTAAATAATGAACTAAGATTGTCCAATAACTCTAAACCGAAACAAAACAATACAACACTGACGAAACACATAAATTATGTGAAAACCTTACTGAACACTGGGGTCAACTTGTTTGGGGCAGCTTGCTGTACAACACATGACACAATTGCAAACAACCAGAGAAATAAAGGAAACAAAGTTAAATCAAGTCAACTTTATTAATGAGTTCGCAGGAGCATGAAGCCAAATGCCATGAATGAGATCGATAAACAGTAAATAAATAAATAAAAAATAAACTGATATATCCGTGTGCTCACTATTAGCAGTATTTTAAGATACAAGTCCATAAATGAGATCTATAAACACAGTAATAAAAAAAAAATATCGGATGTATCTGAGGGCCCATAGCCACATAACCAATGCCTTGCAAAAAACCACATCAGGTGCATGTAGAAACAAAAAATAGCCAGACAAAAACTGTTCAATAAACATGCTCCTGCAAGGCTGGAATACGCACAGGAGGGGCTGAGAGCTGTGCAGCCAGTCTCTCCCTCCAAGCAGAAGCACTCTGCTCCCCCCTTACTGGACGCGGTGGAGGCACTGAGGGGTTATCGAGGTCCAGCGTAGGCTCAATGATGTCCCCAGTCGTCAAGCAAATGTTGTGCAAGACAGCACAGGTGGTGATGACAGTGGGGGCGAAAGTGTGGTCCACCTCAATGGCTCTGAATAACAGGGACCTCCAACGGGTCTTAAGCATACCGAAGGCTCGCTCAATAATTGAGCGAGCCTTGATATGGTGGTTGTTAAACCTGCTCTGTACCCTCCCCTGCAGTGGCTCTTGATACGGGGTGATGATGGCTACTGGATGGCTAATGCAGGGGTAGCCACCATCACCCACGATGAAGTATCCTTGGGGAGGGTACAGAGCACTCTTTGTACATACATACCACTGTTCTTTAATACTCTGGTGTCGTGCACTGACCCTGGATACCAGACAAAAGTATTAATGAATTTGCCCCTCCCGTCACACACCACCTGAAGCTGAATCGAGGGGAAAAGTTGTTCCTGTTGTAGTAGTCTTGGCTGTCGGGTCCTGGCAGGGTTTTTATTCTGACGTGGCACCCATCTATGGCACCCACGCAGGATGCAAAAACCAGACTATGGGCCAGGACTTGGAAACTGTGCCCAATGTCTTACAGCTCCTGAGTGGTGGGGAAACGGATGACATCGTGGCGCAGTGCAGCAATCTTCTTTACACCTTTGTGAACCAACCTGCATATGAAATGTGGGCAAACATTCAATATCATACTGTGGGAGAATTTATTTGCCTATATCATTCGTGACTACATACCTGTAAGCAGCGGTCAGTGGAACTCCAAAGGCCCGGGACACCACGCTGTAAGATAATCCGTGTGCGAGCCAGTACACAGTTATTAAGACTGTGATTGCCTGTCCCCAGCCACGGCTCCCCTCAGATGGCAGTAACCTCATCACCGCATCCATCGAGGTCCGGGTGAGGCGGTAATCCATCAGGAGCTCGCTTTCTCCATCGAAATACAATCTCAGGACGGGCACAGTGAGATTTCTTTGGAGATATATCCGGAGGGGAGGATTTTTGACCTACAGACATGGAATTGCAGCTTAGTTGTGTATTTCTATTTGATAGTCAAGATGCTGACTAGAATGATCAACACTGATTTATCATCATCAGCAATCATTTGATATTTATAAATGCAGCTCCAATGTGCGTGCTTCAGCAGTACACGTAGGCCTAACCATTATGAGGCTAATTTACAAATCTGCTTCATTTTAATACTCCAATGTTTGGTGAAAAATACTGCACATAATAATGACATTTGTCAAGTAGCCGAGTGAGTATTACCTGCTGCAAAAGCAGTATGCGACGCAGTCGTGCTCTCCTGTGCCTGGAACGCTGGACCTCCTCCTGGAGCCCATGCCAGATCCTGGCAGCGCACAGAATCGCTCGATTCATTGTTGTTTGATGTCCTCTCACTCAAAATGATCCTCAAATGGACAAGCAGGCTGTACGGCTCTTTTGCCTTTATAGCCATATTGCTCATCAGCTGGTTTAAAATCAGCTGAGCTGTAATCAGCACAATGATCAGCTGTTGCTACTGATCCACCAGCTGATGTGAATTGTTGGAAGTTATGTTGAACACAGTTAAATCATTTTAATTACACACTTTATTCTCACAGTTACATGATGAAACGCAATATCATGCACCGTCAGTCTGTGCTTGATATATCTGGCACTTTAGGATATAAAGGTGACTTTAACTGCAAATAGTTGTGGCATCACACGGAGCAGCTTTTTTCTTTCTTTTATTTTTATTTTATTTTTACTTTTTGAGAGATCGTCGAACAACACAAACCCATACATATATTAGATGCCCTCGCATCCGTCTTTCATGTCCTCGCTGGGCGGAGCTAAGACGCGAGGAGAGAAAGAGAGTGGAGGAGACGAGGAGATCAATTTACTGAATGAAAAGCACCCCAGAGAGAGAACTATATATATAAAAAGTAAATATAAAAACAAAATATTTATATTGAGAATATATATATATATACACACACACACACACACACACACACACCACAAAATATAGAACAGAATATAAAACTATATATATATATATATATATATACTAAGAAAAAATAAACATTATATACAAACGGGTGTGCAAAGTAATACAAACTAATGTCATGAGACATGAGTGACGTCAGTCTCCTCCTGGAAGAAGTTTGAGCATAGGACACTTTCCGGTGGGGTCTCAGTCATCCTCAAAACTTGCCATGCGCCACATCATTTTCTTTCTGTGGTAATATTTAGCAGAATATTTCAATATGTTTCCTCAGAGTTTACTGTGTGTTGAGCAGGGTTCACATGAAGCCTTTTAGTGTCCTCTTCATCATTGTGGTAGATTAGTGTTAATAGCTCACACTCCAAATGGCTGGTTGATATGAAACGAGAATGAATGGTAACACTATCAGTTTTGGTAATGGATCCCATTAAGCTCATTGCTGCCAATGTTGAAAGACACAGATTGACTCCCAATCTGATATTTCTAACAGTGTGAAAAGTGTTCTTGTCATTACTATCAATAACGTTCACATTAGACTGCTGTCTTAGGAAAATGCAAAAGAAAAAGATTTTTGAAAAAAAAAAAAAATGATGGGAGGCTGCAGATGTAATATGGGAGTGAATTTTAGGAACTCAGTGAAGTCATCCTCCTTTGACATTATTTGATCAAACAGTGTCTCCCTGAAGCCCAGTCTATACCTACTGCTACTCTTGTTGTCAGTGGTTTCTGTCTGCAGGGACACTGACTGAAACAAGACTCATCACTCTATCTTGCTGCCTGGTTTTGTAGTACTCATTATGAAGGAGATCTGCATATTCAACACTCTGGTCCACAGTAAAATAGCTCCCCTAGCACTGGCTAGTTTACTGAAGAATTTAGTTCAGGGATTTATGACATTTTAAGTATAGGTCTGTTGATATTCTGTATGCTTCTGATAATCAACAAATTCCATATGTAGACACAAAGAAGTACTGAATTATCCTACCAGTAAGTATTGTGTGAGTGCCAAAGCCTGATATCGTATTCCTCTCTCTCATAAAGCTCCATTGTTGTTCAGTGTAAGTACATTAAGTGTTATGGCTATGGTTCCTGACTATGAGCTCTTTTTCTCGTGCTGTCCTTTTTTTTACCTCTATGTGTCTCCAGGGCTGGAGCGTGGCGGGGGCGGGGCTGATCTTCTCGGTGAGCGGCGATCCGACACACCTGTCTCTAATCTCCCTCATTAGGGTCCTCCTTCTTAAGCGTGCTTCTCCCATACTCTGGTGCCAGATGATCCTTTGCTCTTGCATTTGTTTCTCGCCACAGATCAGATCTCTCGGCCCCTGCCACGTGTTCTGCAGCCTCCTCGCCCTCGGCAGTGCTACCGTTCTACCTATGAGTTTTTGTGTCTGCCTGTGAGCATTTTCCCTGACGGAGATTTTAGTTATTTACCTGTGACCGTCGAGTTTCTCCTGCATTTGTTGTTTTTTGGTTGTCTGCGAGTGTTTTTCCCCAAGTGGAGTTTTTGTGTTTCCAGCGCTGACTGGCTCTCTCCCGCTCCAGCATCTTCTTGGAGTTTAGTGACTTTCACGGTGTCTGTCGAGATTCCCTCCAGCACCTGTTTTTCCTTTCGCCTCAGTGCTTTCCCGTTAACGATGTTTTGTGTTCTCCTTATCAGAAGCTGTCGAGTGTCCTCCAGCAGAGACTACCACCTTCGTTCTGAATATCGCCATTGGGCTGATTATTATTTCTTTGCTCTCTGGTTTAATAAACTGTTGTTCCGGCTCTCTGCATCTGAGTCCTGCTTTCCAGCATGTGCTTAACATTAATAGAGGCATCAAAGATATATTAGTCACTAAACTCAGCTTCAGCACTGTAGATTTGGATATTGCTTGTATATTATTTTGGCATTGTATTTTACGTCAATATGACAAATGATTCCTCATGTTGTAGTGATAACTGAAAATTATCAACACCTGAAAATGCCAAATGTACACCATTGCAGTGATGTGCAAAGAACAAAGACAAATGGTCTGAGTTGCTGTAACTAGCTGTCACTTGTGCAGCACCACCGTGGATGTTTCCCTTTCCTCTTCTGCCATTGTAGTATTTTCCATTTTATGTTGACAGGTGGTATTGAGAACATGTGCAATTAAAGAAAATGCTGCACATGTAAAGCCAATCATTCTTGCAATATTGTCAGAGTAATACTTCCTTTGTTTCAAGTTGTAAATTATATGCAGGGCATTGACTAACTGATCTGTCAGCTTTTTGTGGCCCTTCCTACTTCTAAATTAGTTCCTGGGACTGTTTGGTAGAAAAGGGCACAGAACTATGAATCCTGGTGTTTCTGAAAAAGAGCATGAAGTTTGACTGACTTTCCCTGGACCACTACATGTGAAGGAAAGATGATCTAATGTCAACTGTAGACATATTCGATGTGCCTGAGGGAGGGTTGTGTATAGGAAATGAACAGCCTCACAGTCAAGCACGTGGATGTTAATGGGTTAGCAGCAGTAAGCAATTTACAGCACTCCCCTGCTTTTCCAGCAATGAAAACTCTGTCTGATCTTTGTGTGTGTGTGTGTGTGTGTGTGTGTGTGTGTGTGTGTGTGTGTGTGTGTGTGTGTGTGTGTGTGTGCGCGCGTGCGCGCCTTTGCTATTCCATATGTGCACGCAACGAGGAAAGGGGAGAAATTTCAACCGAGCAAACAGAAGTGAGAGTGACGGACCGCGAGAGAGAAGCATAAACAAGCTGCAGACAAAACTTTGAGTTGAAAGGGGTTTGATAGATAAATAGTGAGCAGAAGCTGTTAGAGAAGGCTGAGGATAGGGACAGGCATGACAGCCATTTGAGACACAATCGATTGACAGATAAAATGAAAGTGGCCTATCTCTGTCCCTGCTCCTCATCCAGCACTGTCTCCCTGTTATTGACAGCTTGATAGACAAAGACAATAGCAGAGTGATGGGGGATGAATAACCTGTATTGTAGAGAAAGACAGCCACAGAGGAAGTGTTTGCTTGGGAGTTGAATAAGTGAGAGTGTGTGTTCTCATGAGCTGGTAGGATATGGCAGAGGTGACAAGTGGAAGATCTGGATGTGGAGTTATTCAGGGTGACGTGCAATAGCAAACATGTAGGCATGCACACATACACACAGACAAACAAGCATGACTGTGCGCACACACGTACATACAGACACACACAGACACGTATACAAAGATCAGTTTCTTGTCCCAGCCAGTTTGTGATGGCTAATGCTGTCATGCACTGACCAGGTATTTGTAGGGGAACAGAAGTTAGCAAAGCAATCAAGTATTTGAGAAATATGTCAAATGATTTCACCCAGATCTGAATCAACTACACAGAGAGACAGACCAGGCTAGTAGGATTTACAATCAGCCAACAGAGAGCTCTGAGAGGAACTTTGTGCTGGAAATGACACAAAGTACATGATTACGACCAAGTTGACTTTTGTTCACAGTATAGTTATAAGCCAAATGGCCAGAATTCAATGAAAAATTGGTCAGACTTTCCCGTGGGACAATGACATTTACAATGTTAATTGTAAATCCATCCATCCATCCATCCATTTTCTATGCTGCTTATCCCTTTCGGGGTCGCGGGGGGGCCGGAGCCTATCTCGGCTGTCAGCGGGCGAGAGGCGGGGTACACCCTGGACCGGTGGCCAGCCGATCGCAGGGCACATACACACACCATTCACACTCACACTCACACCTAGGGGCAATTTAGAGTCACCAATCAACCTAATGAGCATGTTTTTGGTCTGTGGGAGGAAGCCAGAGTGCCCGGAGAGAACCCACGCATGCACGGGAAGAACATGCAAACTTCACACAGAAAGGCCCAACCCAGGAATCGAATCTGCGACCCTCTTGCTGTGAAGCACGCGCACAACCTGCTGCGCCACCGTGCAGCCCGTTAATTGTAAATGTTAATTATAATTTCTCAGCTTTTGAGTCACAAGACATTTTTTGTGAATCAAACTTAAGGCTGCACCAGTCAATATCAAGAAATCTATGTAAACATGAAAAGTATCACTTATGATGAATTCAGAATTCAGAATTATCTGCAAGTCTGCAGTTCCTCTAATCTCTACAGAACTTTTTAGCATCTTTCAGCTAAATTGTTTGGTTTGTTGTTTTAGTTCAGTCACCATTTGGTTCAGATGTTTGCGGGTAAATAAAAGTCTGATCTAAGCCTCACATACTCCATATTCTTTTCTGCTGTTCCCTGTCCACTATGTCCCTGACTATAATTTTGTCAGGTCACGTTTCAGTGCTTGGGACCTGTCCATCCCATGGCATAAAAATTTGTGGATGGAGTACGACATAGGGATTAGAGTGAGGTTGGGGTAAGGCACAGGGGCAGGGCTGTAAGGACTGTTAGGCTGTTAGGATCACTGTAGAGGCATGACAGAAAAATGATTACAGAAACGACTATCTTTTTTTAGTAACATGTTTCATAAAATATTCCGTCATTCAAGTACTTTCTTCAAGGGTCAAGTTAAGAAATGTCTAATTTTCAAGGTATCCCCACACTTAAATTTCTAAGTGGAAAATTCAAGTCACTGCATGAAAAACCACATTTTCGACCTGTAAATCCCTGCGAAGTTCGTTGATTTTTGGCGATTTACGCCAAGTTTACGGGGAACTTCGCCTGGTTAATCGCGCCTTCACGAAGGTGCTAATAGCTCTAATTAGCATATGAATGCTACCGACGTTGATCTACTCAGGCTGGCCTGCTGACTTCACAAACAACCATTGGATGATTCCACAGGCATTTTAAGAGGAAACCATCATGTCATTGGATAACAACTCCAATCACATGAGTGAGCGATCATGTGATTGGATGACAACTCTGCTGCTATTGGTCATCTGTGCGCCACAAATGATAATAATAATAATAATAATAGTAATAGTAATAATAAATACATATTAAATTAAATACTATATAATAAATTAATATCCATCCATCCATTATCTATACCGCTTATCCCTTTCGGGGTTGCGGGGGGCTGGAGCCTATCCCAGCTACAATGGGCGAGAGGCGGGGTACACCCTGAACCGGTCGCCAGCCGATTGCAGGGCCACATGCAAGGACAAACAAACATTCACGCTCACACTCACACCTACGGACAATTTAGAGTCATCAATTAACCTAATGAGCATGTTTTTGGTCTGTGGGAGGAAGCCGGAGTGCCCGGAGAGAACCCACGCATGCACGGGAAGAACATGCAAACTTCACACAGAAAGGCCCCGCCTGACCTGGGGATCGAACCGGCAACCTTCTTGCTGTGAGGCACCCGCACTACCTGCTGCGCCACCGTGCAGCCCTAATAAATTAATATATAAATAATTATTATATTGTTATATTTATGTATATATAAAATATAAATGATATATATATTTTATTTGATTGATGATTCATTGATTTATTTGGCGATCCACCTTCTACACTACCACACAGTAGAACACAAAGAGCACAGTTGACAAAAACATTTTGAAAAAAAGTCTTTAATGAAATCGTGACACACACATTAACAAGGATCAACCAAGGAAATTCAGCGACTACTGGGGGAAAAAAAGCAAGGAAATGTGCAGAGGGGTTCACTGATAATAGTCTCTGGGTTGGGCCATGCCGCTGGTCCATGGTGCATGAATAAGAGTCTAAGGCCTATGGAATGCTTCTTTGCTGCCTCTGGGTCATACTGAGTTGGCGCCTGTCGCTTTGAAGGGGACTCGATGTGAAGCCTCTTGCGGTGTGTCGCCACATACTTTGGGTCGCTCTCCAGCCAATCTTGCAGTGTCTGGCAGAGTTTGGAGAGCTAGGACACTCCTTCTTGCTTCCAGCAGCTGTAAATACAGGTATTAATATAATATTAGTACTGCTATGAAACAATAACACATGATAACATATGTGAGCATGTTTGTCAAAAACAATGCAGCTAATAAATAAAATTCAGCCCATTTTTACATTGTTGTGAAAATAAAGCGGCATTCATGGGACTCTTAGCCGCTTCCTTCTCTGTCTGCTGCGAGCTGAAATCTTCACAGCTGCTGCCTGACCTGAAAGAGCTGGCTGGGCATACCTGAAGCTCCTCCACACCATCTCATAATATGTCTTACAGGCCGCTGGAACAAAATATATATTCGTTTGAAATAATTAAGACAGGTTTCAGTAAAAACAACAACAACAAGAAACAACAGAAAGGGTTTAAAAAAAAAAATCTTACAAAAAAAAGACTGCTGTCCACACCGTCCATGTCTGGACTCCCAGTTAAAGTCGCCATCAAATATGATGTCACCGTTTCGTTGTGGGGCGAGTTTAGTCTGTAAAACACAAAAAGTACAAACAGGTCATGCAACGTTTACATTTACTTACTCTGCAGAATGTATCCTGTGTATTTCTACGTATTTTATTAGCTTACCCCTGCTCAGGTTCATATTGCCTGTCGTGTCCGTCACTATTGTGCGGACGTCGCACCTTTTCCTTTAAAATACAAATACATTGTAATGTTAAATGTAACGTGAACGGTTACCAAACGTTGGGAATGTAGTGCAATAAGAATAATAAAGGTTTGGCGCCCTAAAAACTGCACAATGTGGTACTAAATGCAGTTCGGTCGGGGCTGCTCCTCCAGAGCGAGCAGTCTGGTTTTTATCACTACTACTACTACTACTACTACGCTACTGCAAGGGCCTTCTTTTGCGACAAACTCAGATACATTGTATGTAATAATTTACAAACAACGATTAGCTTTCCAGAGTGAGAGGAAGTACTTGCGTTGCCTAGCAACGGTGAATCGCTCGCACTTGTTGATGACGTATACCTGAGCTCTGCCGCCTCCGCTCAGCGCCTCTGCACCCTACCTGGCGGTGAGGGAAGAGCAAATTTCTTATCATGTGAAGGCCCCTTAACTGTTCTAATCCAAGCTCGATTCGCGTTCACAGACGCGCCGCGGTCGTTTTCTGCCGACGTCATTGCGTCCAATCATATGCGACGTCGCGCTCTCAGAATTTCTCGCAAGACCATTTTTGTTGCGTAGAATGAAAAACATGCTGTGATTTTGTTAGGTACTTTGATTTTCTAATTTTGTACCTGAATATTTTATAAAACATGTAAACTTCTTTAAAGTGACATCATCGAAAATAAAAAAAGAAAAGTTTCTTTGGTGTGTTCCCTTTTTATTCCTACTTAAAGAATCATCAGTGGACTTACTCTGCTGGAATTTTGCAAGCTAATCACACAAGCATTGTTCATCTGGTGTTGTAGTGGCAAAATGCGAAAAATTGTGACCAGTGTCCAAGAACTGTAGATGCTTTAATTTTCACAATTTGATTGTGCAATTTAAGTGGAAAATTAAAGGCCTTTGAGAGTCAGGACACTTATCCTGTATGTAACCTATAAAATTATAAACACACTTTTAAATCCTCATGAGAAAAAAAAAAAATCTTTGTATTCTGTAGGCACACACACACACACACACACACACACACACACACACACACACACACAAAATCCCAATTTGCATTTGTATAGCTTTGCAGCATTTACATTTGCATTTTAACACCTCATGGTCACAGTGGCTGAGAGAGAACTTCCACGGCAATTTACAGTGACGGAAATTGACGGAAATGTTGCTTTTCATGCAGTGAGTGGTTCAAACACCTTGTACGAATCTTGGAGTGTTTCTGGGGACAGGGCCTTATTGATTACTGTATAAAAACACAGATTTTCCACAAAATTTAACTGATTATTTTTCATGGAGACAATAATTGATTTAGAGAGATTTTTGAAAGACTTACTTGTTGCTAAATACACTGCTAAATGGCATTAGCTAGTTAGCTCAGTTAGTTGCTCTATTAGCTGACTCTCACTGGACTGGGGGCTCAGAGCACAGGGAAAGTGTCTGTGTTTACAAAGCAAGCCCACAGTAGGGAATGCTGGCAGGAATCTGAATGGCATAAGTTAAGCAGTTAAAGCTAGCTGTCCATTTGAGAAAGAAAGAAAGAAAGAAAGAAAGAAAGAAAGAAAGAAAGAAAGAAAGAAAGAAAGAAAGAAAGAAAGACATCCCTTTATTTGTCACACAACATAGAACATTCTACACCCATGCCATGCATTGGTGAAATTCAGAATTTGGAATTCAGAAGCTCAAAGTTGAGACAGAATAACTGGAGGACATCAGAGGGAAAACCAGAAAATATTTTCTCCATAAAATATGATACCTGGTACCAGGTACATCTCATGGGGTGCATAATGAGGCAAAACTGCCTGATGAAAATAAAATATATACAGAACTTAATAATGGAGGAAATGTAAAGGGAAAAGTAAATGTAAATGAATACATAAACGAGTATAAAATGTAACAACAATAAAGTAAATAGGGGAATTAATACAAATGTAAATCAAGACAGTATCAATATCAATCAAGACGTAAATTTAGACATTAATTTTCTAAATTGTATACATTAATCAATACCTATATTTATTTTTTAGATTATCTTGTTGCATTTACTGGTATATTATTTTATTTATTGAATCATTTATTTATTTTCTCAATGTGTGTGGTGCATTCATCTATTGTCCCATATTGTAACTGGGGTGAGAAGACTGTTCCATTAGCAAGAGTTACGTGAGAAACATCTGACGCAGTAGCAATTATGAAGGACATATCGCGGGCATGTTTCAGTCCATGCTTACAATGTAGTATCAGTCTTCAATCAGTCTTTTTGTTTTCAGTGATGTATATGTAATCATATTCTTGTTCTCCTGCCCACTCAATATGCTATATTCCACTTCAAAAATCTGGGTATTCAAGTTAAAGTTTATTTGTCACATACACTGTAAAAAAAAAAAATCTGTAAAAAAAAAACAAAAAACGGTCAAATGACTGGCAGCTACGGCTGCCAAACAAAAATCCTAAAATTAAAGTAAAATACCATAATTCAAATAAAGTGCAAAAACGTTAAATGTACAGAAATTTTCATTAATTTTTCTGCAGAAAAATACCATTATTCTACAGATTTTGCCTAAATTTTTAGGATCAAACAGTTTTAATCTAGGGACAATGCTAAAAGTTTTGCATAAAAATACTGTTATTCTACAGATTTTTCCTAAAGTTTGACAATCAAACACTTTTAATAAAGTGAAAAGGCTAAACATTTATTAACATTATTTATTAACATTTAATTCAAATAAAATTAAATTTTCATCAAAGGTTCTGCAAAAAAATACCATTATTTTACAGATTTTTTCTAAATTATTACATTATCTAACACTTTCAATAAAGTGTGTTAACACATGCTCAAGATTGTAAACTGCACAAAAAAAAAAGATCAAAATTCTCTGTAACTTGCAGTCTTTGTGTTTAGATTTAATGTTTGAATATGTAAAATAAAGATAAAAAAAACTTGCAGAAGTAGAAGCAGCAATATTTAATGATTTGAAACAGGTGAAGTGCTGCTCTTGGGAGCTCTGTATACCATAGTTCTGATAATATTTGTGGACAAGCATTACAGTCTTAATTTAGAACCCCAACTATGCAGTGTATTATTAAGTAAAATCAAAACATACCACAATAGGTCAATGAATCTGTACCAGACAATGCAACGTAGCAGATAAAGAAGAATCCTTCTCCAAATTGTCAGTAATCAGCTGATCTTTGGTGCATCTGGGGGTGGGGGAGGGAAAAAGGACACAGTAAGATTCACTGAAAAGTCCTAGTAGGATTTCAATTTGCATTTCATTTGCAGATCTACCATGGCAGAAGTGTAGCAAAAGTCATGTGTGAAAAGACAGCCAATTGAGAGGCCCTTGTGAGTTGTAACTGATGACTTGTCTGTATTTCTTCAGCTCTTCTGGACTTGGTTTTTTTTTTCAGCCTAAAGTTTTACAGATTTGTCTCTACATACAGATCTCAGTCACAATGTAAGGGATAGTGGATTACATTGACTAATATCTTGTCTCATATACTGCAGCTGATACTTCCTAATGGTGGACTTCTCTCTCTGCTGGGTGCCTGTTCTCCCCTGTGAACCTTGTTCGAATGCTTGATCTAAAAAAACACAAGCAAGTTTCTCATCATTAGCATCATCATTATCAGTGTTGGAAATGAGAATGTAAAACACATTCAGAAATGAACATACATAACACACACATAACAAGTTAAAGGCCAAATAACACCTCTGTAACATCTCTCCAAGAGAAGCACAAGCCATATCACATACTGTATTTTTGTGTAGTTAAGGGTCGAGCGGATGTAAAAATCTTCAAAGCAGTTTGAGAGCAAAGGTCCATTGTGTAGTATTTAATGGTATTTAGTCAATTCTAGGGGAACAGACTTGGAAGAAATGGAATATAATATTCATAAGTCTGTTTTCCTTATTTGAAGAATGTCCCTCTAGGCACTCTTGAGATACCATGTTCACAAGCATGAGATGGATATGAAGTCACAGGGACCATGACCTTTGACCTCTAAAATCTAATCAGTTACCCTTTGCTCTCTACGTACAACCCCTGCGTATGCCTCCATGCCGGCGATTGCCAGGGGTAAATAATTACACCAGATCGGATCGTAAAAAACAGAAACACACCCAGTGCTAATGTAAAAAATCAAAGTAAAGTTGCTACGCATTAAAGTAACCATGGGATTGCAGAGCTATTTCCTGGATAGTGTTGTGGGAATAACCAGCCAACTTAAATTACTGCGTACACTCATTGTGTTTCAAATTCTACTGGCCAGCATGATGGAAAAGTCATAGAAAGCTGGGATTCATGTTCATGTTGTGTTTGAAGCACTACAGTGTTTCCCCTAAAATTTTTTTCAGGCCCGGTGGCACCCCCCGAAAAAACCCTAAACAGATGAGACGTGTGGGATGGTGTGTTGGCGCAATTGGATTAAGTCAGATGGCACAGCAAGCAGTCTCCAATTCTGAAATTATTATATTTGCATTCAAATTTTTGTTCACCCAGACCGTATTAAAGATCACAGGGAGAGGGTGACTTAATAAAGTGCATTTATTGGATACAAATGGAACATGCTTGATTACACAAACATTGGCATTGGCACTACAACCACACAGTGTGCATTGTTCTGTGCTGCACTTGATTTTTCTCGGTTTAGAGAAGAACTTCACCCAGGCTTTGTAATAGGGGAATTTCCTGCACATAACTGAGATTCTATCAGTTATAAATAATTTAAACATTTATCAAACATTAAATATAGAAGTTTTTTATTCGTTTTATTATGACAGAGTTACATTCATTTGACAATGGTTGGGGAAAATGACCCCTTAGTAGTTCTAGTGGAAAACTAGCCTATTGTCTGTGTTATTTTCATCATCATTTTTTTTTGAGTTGCCTCCGTTACTCTCCCTTCATCTATTTTCCTTGGCTCCGGAGTCTGGCCTCTCGTTTACACGCAAACAGAGTTTTTTTCACGGAAAACAATTTTTCAAAACTCCAGCCAAAGTGGAGATTTCTGAACATGCCAGTTATTTGTCGGTGTGTAAACTGGGTTAAACAGCGTTTTAGGTTCCGAAACGTCACAACATGTGACTGAATACTTAACGTCATTTGAGTAACCTATGTTTACACTTGCGCCCATAGGTTTGGCATAGTTATGATAAGTGTTTATCCGGGTTCATGTAAACAACATTTTTGAAAACAATGTTGTGTGCACGATGTTATTTTTGAAAATGGAGGGGCCAAAATATCCGTTTTCCAAAATACCCTGCTACGTGTAAATGTAGGGGTAAGTTGTCTGCCACCCGCGATATTTTTTCTTTTCTTCGGCGGCGCGAAGCAGGTTGACTCACATTGCACTGCACAGAGGCGCTCCTAAATGTAAATGATTATTGATGTATGAATGAATGGATAGGTGGCTTATTTTTGGCATATTGATTTTTTTTTTTTTTTTTTTTTGGCCTGGCGAGGGTCTTCGTGGCCTGGCGGCCCTCCAGGCCTGTACAATGGTAGGGGAAACACTGCACTATATGTATTTTTGTGTTTGAAACGAGAGTTTTAACACTTGTTTTGATTTGGCACCACTGGACTCATTGTACAGGTGTGGCATGATGGATGGCTATGTTCTTAAAGGGATAGTTCCCTTTTTTTGAAGTGGGGTTGTATGAGGTGCAGTAGATTTGGGTCGGGACGTTCCCAGTTTGGGGAAGCAGACAGGATTATTTGCACGAATGCTTAGCAATATGATGCTGTGGATGGGGTCAACAATCAAACGTATTTTAATCACCTAAAGAGGGCCAACATAAAAACATCAATATCAGTTGAAGCACTAAACTACACTAAATTTAGAATATTTTCACTGCTTTGCCTTGCCATCAGAGAGCCCTTTCCTTTGGCACTAAGCGTGTGCAGCATGTGTAGGAATATGAAGTTATACAGTTAGAGCAAGGTGAGCTGTGAAAATAGGGGTACAGTGATACAGTCAATGCACAATTCGATTCACAATACAAGATACACGGCTTGATATTCTGATGATACCTGCAACAAAACTCGAATGATGAAAATTATGATAAAAATATTTAATTTTAAAGGTTTAAAGGATAGGGCGGCACGGTGGGGCAGCAGGTAGTGTGGGTACCTCACAGCAAGAATTTCGCGGATTCGATCTCCGGGTTAGGCAGGGCCTTTCTCTGTGAAGTTGCATGTTCTTCCCGTGCATGCATGGGTTCTCTCTGGGTACTCGGCTTCCTCCCACAGACCAAAAACATGCTCATTAGGCTAATTGGTGACTCTAAAAAAATTGCCCCTAGGTGTGAGTGTGCGTGTGAATGGTTGTCTGTGTATATGTTGCCGTGCGATCGGCTGGCGACCAGTCCAGGGTGTACCCCGCCTCTCGCCCGTTGACAGCTGGGATAGGCCCGCCACTCCTAAATAAATGTAGAGGAAACGCTGCAGATCTTCAGCCCTTCACTACCACCAGTGTCTAGAATCCCATCAAGGGAAGTTTCCTGTTGTTCTTCTTCATGGCATCAAGATTTCTATGATGATGTCACTATGTCTTATAACCGCCAAAGACTATTTCCATTTATATTCTTGTGCACATGGCAACAAATAAATATCATGTGTTCACTGAGATGGAAGTCTCTCCTGATTCAGCTGTCACTAAAGTAATTTAAGGCAGACATAAGTTCAAGGCAGACATTTGAGGACATCGCCTTGGGCTTTGGGAAACAGTGATCAACATTCTTCACCATTTTCTGACAGATTAATTGACAATGAAACATTAGTTGCAGCCCAAAACAAGTCATGTAGAAAGTACTTCAATTCAATTCAATTCAATTTTATTTGTATAGCGCCAAATCACAACAGAAGTTGTCTCAGGACACTTTCCATATAGAGCTGGTACAGACCAAGCTCTTTTATCTACAAAGAAACCAACAATTCCCCCATGAGCAAGCACTTGGCGACAGTGGCGAGGAAAAACTTCCTTTTAACAGGCAGAAACCTCGAGCAGAACCAGACTCTGGGTGGGCGGCCATCTGCCTCGACCGGTTGGGTGAGAGAGGAAGAGCAAGAGAGGGAGAGTGAGACAGACAGACAGACAGACAGACAGACAGACAGACAGACAGACAGACAGACAGACAGAAAAGCAGTCAGAGAGAGAGAGAGAGAGAGAGAGAGACAGAGACAGAGACAGAGACAGAGACAGAGAGACAGACACGCAGTCACAGTAACAGTGACAGTGGATGTAATAATAGCAGTAGCAGTTGCAGTGGATGTCAGGCAGGGCCAAGGCAGGAGATGCAGCTGAAATCCACAATCCAGATTCAGCCACTGTCCATGGGAACCTGCAAGACGACAAAGCACAGAGACTCCGGGGAAGGAGCTAAGTTAGTAACACGCCGTGGTAGGACATGAGAGCGTGCGGATGGAGAGGGACAGAAGGACGGGGGAGCTCGGTGTATCTTTGGATGTCCCCCGACAGTCTAATCCTATAGCAGCATAACTAGGGGCTGGTCCAGGACAAGCCTGAGCCAGCCCTAACTATAAGCTTTATCAAAAAGGAAAGTTTTAAGCCTACTCTTAAATGTAGAGACAGTGTCTGCCTCCCGGACAAAGACTGGAAGATGGTTCCACAGGAGAGGAGCTTGATAGCTAAATGCTCTGACTCCTGTTCTGCTTTTTGAGACTTTAGGAACCGTAAGTAGACCTGCATTCTGGGAACGCAGTGTTCGAGTAGGGCAATAAGGTACTATGAGCTCTTTAAGATAAGAAGGTGCCTGGCCATTTATGGCTTTGTAAGTAAGGAGGAGAATTTTAAACTCTATTCTAAACTTTACAGGGAGCCAGTGCAAAG
This sequence comes from Chaetodon trifascialis, assembly GCF_039877785.1. NCBI lineage: Eukaryota > Metazoa > Chordata > Actinopteri > Chaetodontiformes > Chaetodontidae > Chaetodon > Chaetodon trifascialis. Next base: position 3,512,868 of record NC_092060.1, read on the forward strand.
TGGCGAGTATTGGAGAAATATGATCTCGCTTCCTGGTTTTTGTCAGAACACGTGCTGCAGCGTTCTGGAGCAACTGGAGAATATTCAGCAACGAATTTGGGCAGCCTGATAGTAAAGAATTGCAATAATCCAGCCTGGAAGTTACGAATGCATGGACTAGTTTTTCTGCATCATTTTGAGATAAAATATGCCTGATTTTTGCGATATTACGTAGGTGAAAAAAGGCAGTCCTTGAAATTTGTTTTACATGGGAGTGAAAGGACATGTCTTGGTCAAAGATAACTCCCAGATTCTTTACAGTGGTGCTGGAGGCCAGCGCAATGCCATCCATAACTGTTATGTCATCAGAAAGTGACTTTCTAAGATGTTTAGGGCCTACTACTATAACTTCAGTTTTGTCCGAGTTTAGCATCAGAAAATTGCAGGTCATCCAGGTCTTTATGTCATGAAGACATGCTTGTAGTCTAGTTAACTGACTGGTTTCTTCCAGTTTCATTGATAAATATAGCTGGGTATCATCTGCATAGCAATGAAAATTTATTGAGTGCTTCCTGATAATCTTACCTAAAGGAAGCATATATAAGGTGAATAGAATTGGTCCAAGCACAGAACCCTGCGGAACTCCATAGCTGACTTTAGTGAGCACAGAGGAGTCGTCATTAACGCGTACAAACTGAGAGCGATCTGACAAGTAGGATTTAAACCAGCTTAGCGCAGTTCCCTTAATGCCAATGAAATGTTCCAGTGTCTGCAATAGGATGCCATGGTCAATGGTGTCAAATGCAGCACTAAGATCCAGTAAGACTAGTACAGAGACAAATCCTTTATCAGATGCAATTAGAAGGTCATTTGTAACTTTAACCAGTGCTGTCTCTGTGCTATGATGCACTCTAAATCCTGACTGGAAATCCTCGAATAAACTATTATTGTTTAGAAAGTCGCACAGCTGATTGGCAACTGCTTTCTCAAGAGTTTTTGAGAGAAAGGGAAGGTTGGATATCGGTCTATAGTTGGCTAAAACCCCTGGATCAAGAGTAGGCTTTTTCAGTAGCGGTTTTATCACAGCTACTTTAAAGGACTGTGGTACGTAGCCTGTTGATAAAGAGAGATTGATCATGTCTAAAACTGAAGAGTCAATTAGAGGTAATACTTCTTTAAACAGCTTAGTCGGGATAGGAACTAAAATACAGGTAGATGATTTTGATGATGAAATTATTGAAATTAGTTGGTGAAGGTCAACAGGAGTAAAACAGTCTAAAACTGCGACAGACTGAGTAACAGTTTCTACGATTTCTGCGTTTGAAGACAAAACAGTACCTGTTAACTGCAGGAGTCGATGAATTCTGTCTCTAATAGTTAGAATTTTATCATTAAAGAAGCTCATGAAGTCATTACTGTTCAGAGCTAAAGGAATACATGGTTCAACAGAATTATGGCTCTCTGTCAGCCTGGCTACAGTGCTGAAGAGAAACCTGGGATTGTTCTTATTTTCCACTATTAGTGCAGAGTAATAGGCTGCCCTGGCACTGCGGAGGGCTTTCCTGTATATTTTAAGACTGTCTGTTCTTACTTAAACAAACAAGAACTCTGCTCTTTAATCTTCAATTGTTTTGTATACAAGGACTGTTGTGGCCGTGGTTGGTGATCTGCTCTGATTTTGTTCTGTGTGTTTTTTCAGGGCTGGAACAAGGCAGGGGCAGGGCTGATCTTTGCTGGGGTTGAGCAGCTCCTGACACACCTGTCACCTATCTCCCCTAATCAGGACTCTCCTTCTTAAGCATGCTTCTCCCACACTCTGATGCCAGATGGCCACGTTGCTCATGCTTGTGTTTCTCGCCTCAGCATTGATCTCCAGGTTCCTGCCTTGTGTTCTCCAGCCATCTTGCCTTCGCGCACGCTGTGATTTTGTGAGTTTTGTTTTCCTGCCTGTGTGCTAACCCGTTACGGAGTTTTTTGTTCTAAGTGTCTGTCGAGTGGTTCTCCAGCACTTGTGCTTCTTTTGTTTTGCCTGTGTGCTTTTTCCCCCAGCGGAGCTTTTATTTCCATACCAGTGACTGTCGAGTTTTCTCCAGCACCTGAGTTTCATCCTACCTGTAAGTTTTTCCCCGAGTGGAGATTTTTGTTTTTTGTGTGGTGGCTGTCGAGTTTTCTCCAGCGTTTATTTTTTGGACTTTTGCCTGTGTGCTTTCCCTTAACGGAGTTTTGTGTTTTTCATTAGAAGCTGTCGAGTGTCTTCCAGCAGAGACTGACTTCTCCGTTCCCGTTATATCGGCTCCCTCAGTTGTTACTTCTTTTGTTGTTACTTTTTCGAAATAAACTGTGATTACCGTCTCTGCATCTGAGTCCTACTTCCAGAGTCCGTAACAAGGACAGCAGCATAGGAGAAATAATATCTTCCCATTCATCCATTATATAGAACTTGTGGTATGCTTGTGTACATGGCTGTTCTTCCTATGACACTGTAATACAAAGATTTGTTGTTTTAAGTTTTTTGACCACACAGAGAAATATATGTTTGTTTCTCTTTAACTCAGCATACACTGTATGTGTGCATTGTATCTGGCAGTCTGTGGGCCGGTCTAACAGGCCTGAATGTGTGTGATGCTCGTCATTCTGTCACACTGGATGACTGCTCACACGACAGCAGCTGCTCTGTCTCAAATATCCATGCGATGAGGGGAAGAAAGGCAGGTAGATGGATAGAGGGGCAGAAAGAACAAGAGTGATATACAGAGAGAAAGGGGATGTGTGTGAGAGGGCAAGAGAGGTGTGTCAGCAAAGGGCTAGATTTCCCCAGAGATGCACTGACAGAGAGACAGATTGGTAGAAACACACAGAGGTTGGGGTTTGGAAAGAAGAAAACTACTAATTCTTCCTCTTAAACTAACAAACTTGCCAAACTATGCAAACATACTTTATAAAGAAGTGTATTTTTAAACACTAGTATTTTATTGTGTGCCCACATGGTGTATTTTCTTTCATAAAGCTATGTTTAATTATCACAAAGTGATACAGATACAAACTTGTGCCAGGTAGAAGTACAGATTGTTATTTCCAAATAACAACTAACTAACTAACTAACTCAAATAATTGACATGTCATGTTTAGTCTGCTGTATGCACTGGACTTATTGGGAACTTGAAAGCTTGCTGTGGTAGGCATGGGGTTGTGAATGAAGGGGGGGGGGGCACCAGCACCTCATCATTTTTTTTTTTTTTTTTCTTTACAAGACAACTAGCAATATCCCAAATTATTTCTCCCACCTGGTGCTTCATGCATTGTTCCCTAGACCCTGTCCCCTCCACTCCTCTCCAGTCTGTCACTTCGGACTTCCTAAAATACCTTAGCAACACATCTCTAAGATCAGGACAACCCTTTAAAATCTTCCACTCGTATCATTCTTTAAAAAAAAACAAAAAACAATCGACCTTTCAGATGTCAAAAAACAACATTTAACCTCGTTTGTCACAGAACAACTTCCTAGAACCCCACCAATCTGGTTTCAAAGCAGGCCAGTCAAATGATATGGCCCTCCTTGAAGTGAAGGAAGCTCTCCATGATACTAGAGCAACTTCTCTGTCTTTATACTCCTACACCTGTCTCACAACAGGCGTTGTCAGACAAGGCTGTTGTCATACAACAGGCCAACTCGGGTGACAAGGAACCTGGGAGTTATCTTGGATGATGCGCTTTGCAAATATCGTAGCAGTAGCCCACTCCTCTTTCTCACTAGGGGAGGTGGTCTAGGTCCTCACACAGGTACTTTTCATCTCCTGCCTAGACTACTACAACTCCCTCCTCACTGGAGCTCCAGCTAATCCAGAATTCTGCTGCCTGTTTGGCATTCAACCTTCCCAGGTTTTCCACACCACTCGTCTTCCTCATTTCCTACTGGCTCCCTGTTACTGCTCACAACCAGTTCAATACTCCGGTGCTGGCGTACAGGGTAGTGACAGGAACTACTTCCTACTTCCAAACCATAGTTAAACCCTACCCCCAGCCCAACCATTGCACTCTTCTTCCTCTGGACATTTGGCCATCCCATCATTCAAGTCCCTGTGGTTGCACATCTTGGTCTTTTTTTTTCTGTCATTCTGACACTGCATACAAGAAACCCATTAAAACTGAGATATGGGAGCCATGTTAAAAGAAAATTTTTACTTTCACATACAACAGTTAGTCACTGTGTTCCCAACACAGTGACTAACACACAGATTAACACAGATTAACTGAGACCTAATTTAAAGATGCAAAAAACTATGATTGTTGATGGTGATGTGAGCTGCAGAGACAGAATTTCGTTCTTCATAGTTCACAGAGCTGTGGGAATCATGTGATATGACAAGGAGACTGTCGCCAGAGTGTTGGGACAGATCAGCTTTTAACAGATGATGCTAACTGAATCACAAAGACATCAACACACACTTCAGACTAATATGAAAGAGAGAGAGACAATGTGTCATGATATACTGTTGAAAAGACAGAACATGTTATCAAGGCAAGTCTTTGATGTAGTTTGAATGTCTAAATCATTTGTTGGTCTCTGAGGAGTAGGATGGGTATGTGTACACTCTACTTCTTTTGCAGCATCATAACTTAAGAAAAGGTACCATGGAGTAGTGTGTGTGGACAGATTTAGTGAAAATATGATAGGGCTAGTCAGAAAAGAACTCAATTTTCCTGCAGAAATGATTTCTACAGACCATCTAGCACTTTTTTCTACTTTGAAAAATTCCTCCCTGGAATATCAGAATGGGCACCACTTTCTGGTCTCATGACATCTGACTGATGGAGATTTTGAATTTGAGATAGTACAGTTACAAATTTGTCCTCTAGGTTTTTATTCAAATATGTGAAACAGATCTGCAGGCAAGAGTTCTTTTGACAGAGCTGTTGCTATAAAGTCCGTCTCCATTGCTGCAGGTTTACCTCAAGGCTTTTCAGATAGTTCACCAAAATTTTCTTCATTCAAACAGAAGTTTGGTATTGTATCTGTAGGTGCCGTTTTCTCACTTTTTTTGGTTATAGCTTTAGTAGTCATAGTGTAAAGAATTTAGGTCAGAAAGTGGTTATTTGTGGAGCTATCTAACAAAATGTCGACTCCCTGTGCTAAGCCAAGTTAACCAGCCACTGGCTGTAGCTTCATACTTAACATACCGAGATGAGAGTAGTATTAATCATGTCTTCTAGCTCTCAGAAAGAGAGACACATGTAAAGTTAAAACTGTGGAGCATGGAGCCAGCAGTGTGCAGAGATGGTGGCGGTGCTAGCCGATGTGAAAAGGCTGAGATTTACAAAACCTCAAGTGGCAAGATAATTGTTGAGGATGTGTTGTTAGACTTCCTAGTTGTTAAAATGCGAACTTTGATGCAAGATGAAATAATAATGTTGCCAACTAGACATTTCTCATTGGAGTCGATTGAGGAATCCAAACGAATCCTCTTCAAAGTTCGCCCTACCACTGTGCGTAACATTGTGCACAAGGGCCATCAGAAGGACATAAACAATATTGAGGCATGTTTGAAAGTGCTTAACGAATGTGGTGAAAATATCCCCCGGTTCGTTTCACATTATTTGGATGAACTGCCGCTTGTTGGATTTGGAAGTATGGACGTGTCTGCGCTGCTAAGCAGAATGGAGCAACTTAGCCAGGAAGTCATGGCTATGAGGATTGCATCTGAGGAGCAGGTTAATGTTAGCAACAACCTGCTCAAGGCTACTAACTTTTTACACAATGTCAGACTGAAAAAAATACAGTGTATTTTGATTAAGAAGTGTAATCTTAGCTGTAATGGCAAATCATTCTTATTATCAAACCAGAAAATCTGGAGACAAGACTTGGGTCAGGTCTTATCGGATCTTTGGATTTCAAACACTTCAGGTCTGAACAACTGATGCTTATGTACAGCATATGTACAACAGGAAATACGTCACAAAGGCAAGAATATAATTCGATTTATTTAGCCTTGCCTCTCTGAAATAATATGCTGTATTCTTATTCACCTTTGCTCAAAAGAAGCACTTGGTCTGGATGATGCACATATAAAATATAAAATTGTATGTGCATGCGCGCATGCATGCGTGTGTGTTTGTATGGGTGTTTATAACATGCCTGTGAAAGCAGGAGGGCAAACAAGCCATGTGTCTGGGGAAAGCATGCATTTCATTTCATGTTACTGTGGCTGCGAGGTCACAGGCAAATCCACTTGGACACTTTTGACCTATGAGACGAACAGTGGAAAGAAAAAGAAAAGTAAAATAGACTGACAGCTAAATATAAAAAAGCGAGGGAATGAGGAAAGTGGGTGATTGACTGTCATGAGACAGAAATAGAGGAAAAGGCAGAAAGAGAAGAAAAAAGTAGAGGGAGGCAGACACAGAGACAGGAGGAGCAGGCAAAAACTGAAGCATGCTATCCCATTGTGAGGAGCAGCTTGAAAACAAAGAAAGACGAGAAGAAAACAAGAGGTGTCTGTTAAAAACTGCTGTCTGCTGGGAGTGTACAGTACAACCACAGTTATGTACTGCCAGGCCACACAGTCAATGTGGAGCCCAAATGAAAGCAATGCAGGGGCAACCCATTCTCACCCCCAGCTCATCACATACGGATGTTTGGCATCATTTTGCAAAGTACTGGGTACCCCTTCACTGTCATTTTTCAAAGTGCTGGGTATTAATTGCAGACAATGACTCAAAAGACACAGCAGCCAGATTTTGTATCAAGATGGAAGGATTGGGAGTCCACATTTTCTAAGTTGTCAGATGCTAATGTAATATTTCTTAATAAATAACTTATGAATTGCTGTATCAAAGATATTTTCAATCATTAGATCACTTGATGTGAATCCAGCTGAGGTGTGGCATGTAATGCAGTGAAGCTGTTCTGCAAACATGTGGAATATGCTGCAGCATCTGAAACAGGAGACAGTCCAAAAAAACTGACAAACTGTTTAGATGCTGATGAACATTTGATATCTTTTATTGATAAAAGAAATAACCTCTGAAGTTGTCGTTGAAATGGCCTCTGGGTCAAGGAAATGACAGGAATGTACAAAGTTTGCGTCGATATCCTGGCTTTGGATGTATTGACAATAATACCGTGAACTAATAAAAACTGTTTCCTTATGTGAAGAAGTGAAGTTTGAAATGATGATGATGTTTTCATAAAGCATGGATCAGCGTTTTGGTCTAGTCGACACAAGCCTATTTTTCCTTGACAATGTTTATAATTTTGGAAACAGTGTAGGCTGTTGCATCAACCCAAATTACATATGTCAAAGCATTTTCTATATTGATGTCTGCATTTTATTAACCTTAAATATGTCTAAAGGTTACTTGATATTACTATGACATTCCATTGACATGACATCTATGTTATTTTAATTATCGAATTTTTTATATATTGTAGGAGTACCTATACACATACACTCTCTCTCTCTCTCTCTCTCTCTCTCTCTCTCTCTCTCTCTCTCTCTCTCTCTCTGTGTGTGTGTGTGTGTGTGTGTGTGTGTGTGTGTGTGTGTGTGTGTTTGTGTGTGTGTGCATACAGTACAGGCCAACACACCTTCTCATTCAATGCGTTTTCTTTATTTTCATGACTATTTACATTGTAGATTCTTACTGAAGGCATCAAAACTATGAATGACCACATGTGGAGTTATGTACTTAACAAAAAAAGGTGAAATAACTGAAAACATGTTTTATATTCTAGTTTCTTCAAAATAGCCACCCTTTGCTCTGATTACTGCTTTGCACACTTTTGGCATTCTCTTGATGAGCTTCAAGAGGTAGTCACCTGAAATGGTTTTCACTTCACAGGTGTGCCTTATCAGGGTTAATTAGTGGAATTTCTTGCTTTATAAATGGGGTTGGGACCATTAGTTGTGTTGTGCAGAACGCGCAGTTCAGCAGTAAGGGCAAATGACTATTGTTCATTCAATTGATTGATCGTCAGGATCGACACGCCTTGTCAGTAGGTGACTGTGAGCTGGCCTTGTTAGTATTACTCAAGACAGGAATAATTGTGGTTAATTCTGGGTCCTGTTTTTTATTTGCATTGCAGGTTTACAACCTATTTATCCGTCTGATTAACTGGCGAGTTAAACGTCAGTAGGCTAGTGTAGTAGGCAAGCTAACTAGCGCACGAATGTTTAGTGTGTGTGTGTGCAATAAACGGAGAAGTGAGAAAGAAAAGTTTCGAGTTGTATCCGCCGTACTTGTCCTGGTTACCCTTCCAGAGGGTGGTTTATTAGACTATAGCGGGTAGTTTAATAAAAATCTGGACACACACACACACACACACACACACATATATATATATATATTTGTTGTTTGTTTGCTACTCTTCAACATCCTTCCTCATGCTTTGGTTTTTTCCAAGACAGATTGGACAAGAGAAAAAGGAGGGGAAGAAAGGATGAAGGAAATTGAAAGGAAGCTGGGCTGCTGACGGTGCAGATTCTGCCTAAATGGCAGCCAACTACATCCATCACGCCCTGATGCGAATGGCTGTTACAGACCTGCACCCTCCCCACCATACCCAAATTATCCCCAAACCCCCTAACCCTACCCCCCATGCCATCTTAGCCAGCATGGTAAAGGAGACTTGACATAGAAATGAGTTGAAACTAATGACTCTAATGAGTCTCAATGCCCTCCTGCCAATGTCTGCTGTCATTACCACTGCCACAGCAAGTGGGTCCAAATATTCTGCAAACTGCTGCTTCCCTTCACTGAACAACTACCGGGAGGGAGGAGTTTCTCCTAGAGTCATCCTGTCAACCCTGTGTCCTCAGAAACAGTCTAACTTTTTTTTTTTTTTTTTTTTTTCTGAGAGACTGATAAAAAGGATTGTTTCCTCTGTTGTCTTTGAATTTGACACAGAGTTTTACCTACATTGGTTCCAGGTACTGTAGATGGAACATTTCCTGCATATAATGCCTGCAGTGAAGTATTTGCTGTCTGACACAGGACACTGCAGTGCATGCCCTATGTCACCATACCCCTTAAACTCAGTTAGTTTTCTTTTGACCATGAAAGTGATCTTTATCAAATCTTAACCATAGCCATGATTTTCCCTAATCTTAACCCAGCACTTTCAGTTGCCTAAACTTAACCAGACCCTGGCCATGAGTCAGTCAACTAACTCACATAGAATTAATTATTATGGGAATGTGGAATATTAAAAGTGTTAATATTTTGCATCTAGGTTCTGACATCACCGTTACAAAGAAACACTAAGGTCAACACAACAGGAAGTGGGGAGTGAAGAATATGATGATTTTCCCCTTAGGTGGGTGTGTGAAGCTTAAGAAATGCTATATAAACAGAGTCATGTTAAGCTAATCATCACAGTTAAAGTGACAAATAGCAACATTTGGTTGCAGAAGAGCTAGAGGATCATAGAGACTCACTGCTGCCTTATTCCTGTAATATGTCCATGATTATTCCTTAGTATCTGTGCTGCTGAAAATACACCTCCAGACCAAGCCAGCTTTGTAACAAAATATAATTGAACAGACATGACTATACACCAGAGGATCACCAGAGCAAGTAACACATGTGCAAGTCACAAGTTAACTTTTTGGTCTCTAGACAGGCCAAAGTTACTGTGGTGAGACTCAAGCAATAATTTATGCAAGTGTTTGTGATGCCGATTGTATGTCAGTGTTTTGCCCTTTAGAATACATTGCCTCTGGTCAATAAATAATTTAGACAGCTTGAATCAGCGGAGTCAAAAAATTACATAAGGGAGTGAGGGAATCAGCATCAGTGCTTGTGTGCACATGAGAGACACTTCCTGTCCATTCTTTCCTACATGTTACTATGAACATATGTGTTTTTGTATCTCTGTGTCAAATTCCTGTGTGGAACTTTAAGTGTGTATTTCAGTATCTGTGTGTGGATGTGTGTGTTGGAGCCCTCGATAAACAGCCCAGGCCTATGCTCCCTCCTCTTGGCAGCCTCGTCTCCTGTTTGAACATGCCACAGTGATCTTCACCCAAAGACCACAATCGCTGCCAAGCCCTCCGAGCACCGTCAGCATTGGCACCAAGCCAGGGAACCAAGAAGCCAGTGCTGGGCCCCCACTGGGTGGCCCCCGCTGGTCTGCCAAGGTCAAGAGTATTTAGCTCCATTTCTCAGCTCATTGGGTGGAGTGGTGAAGGGTGGAGTGAGGAGTGAGTAGTGGTAGTAGGAGTTGGTTTGGTGGGAGGCCTGAAGGGGAAAACAATGCAGGCCTTAGAAAGGGAACTGAAACAAAATCACAAAAAAAGAAGGAAAAAATTGCTTGAGAATGAATATGGCCCATAATAATATAATCATAATATAACAACAAAAGCTGTGGTTCTGGTCAGGTTTTCTGCTTTGTCTTAGTTTTGTTTTTTGAGTTATGAAGATAGAGGTCGAAGGTAAGGCAATTTTAGCTAACTGCATGATGCCCATCAAAGAAGTACACTCTAGTAGGCTCTGTACTTGTTTTTGTGGTCTTTTGCTGAGGCCTTTGTGGTAGGCAAATTCACACAATCCTTGTTTGTTTATCCAACACTTCTTTAGAAAGATAATATCATCATGGACAGGCTGTATGTATGTGCATACTGTCTGACATTTCACCTTGCAGCACCAGAGAGTCAAAAGTAGAGTCAAGTTCGTGCAAAACTTTATACATAAGTTGAGGTCAGGGCTCTCTTATTATCACCCACTGATTATTTATTTTCTGGTACATGTATTAGTGGCATTATTGTCATTATTTTTTCTCTCTACCATACACACAATTCTACTTATAAACATGTATGCCATGTTTAACAGATTTCCACTAAAATACTCTCCAAAATGCAGTAACTACATGATGTTTAATAGTTGTGATTGTATTATTTCATGCTTGTTCGCTTTGTTTTCTATGCATTGCAAGCCATGTTCTGTACATTACCCTGTTTTTCCTCTGTTATTTTATTCCCATTTCTATCATAGTTGTGTTTTTGCACCAATAACAAAAGAAAGAAAGGAAGAACCATAGACAGAAGAGTTCAGAGTGACTGGTACACAAACATGGCGGAAAATGTGAAAGTGGTGGCGCTTGCTACATCCATGGCTGCCACTACAGTGACTCCACTTACCTCCCCACACAAGTGCCACGGCTATCTCCCGCCTCTGTCTCTCAGCCTTCCCTTGGCCTCGGGGATAATCTACCTTCACCCGGTTTGGCTGCCTCGGTCCCACCATGTCTCCAGTCTGATGACCGCTGGCTATTGCTGGGTGCAAAGCCCAAGCGTATGTCTGTTGCTGCTCTGGATTTTACCCCAAATCCGAGGCACAGAGCGCGTAGTTCCACCCTGCAGCGAGAGCCTTGGACCACGGTACCAGGCAGGAAGGCAGACGGGACCAGCCTGCAACCCCTCGGTGAACTCCAGCTGTCCAACCGGTATGATGTCCTGAGCTTGGATGATTTCCCCCTGCTGACCAGGGAGCTGGAGTCGGAGCCGGAGGATGTTCCTGAGTGGGCCGCTGTCTCCATCGCGGCGGCATCGGCCGGCGCTCCCTTCACCAAGGCTCAAGCTGGTGTCTCCTCTTCTGCTCCAGTGGAACCCATCCCTACAGCCTCAAATCGCTTGGAGCCGGGTGGGAATGCACCCCGCTCTCCTGGCTCGTCAGCGCGGCGAAGGCTGCTCAGGGAAGCGGTGCGCCGGCCCTCACAGGAGATCTCTCGCTGTGCTGCTCCCGAGCACCAGCAATCAGAGGGTACCCAGTCCCAGTCCAATGGGGACAAGGTAACACTGGCACCCCCTCGTCCTCTTTTCCCTCCAACCACCTTAATTGTGGGTGACTCCATAATTAGACATCTCCACTTTTTCAATGTTGTCACTTGCTGCTTCCCAGGTGCTACTGTACCCGTCATTTTAAATGAACTCCCGGAGCTTCTGCGCTCCCTGCTCGGTACGGTTAGCAAGATTATTGTTCATGTGGGATGCAATGATACTGCTCGTAAGCAGTCCGAGCAGATGAAAGCTGATTTTAAAGACCTTTTTAGGCTCCTGCGCAGCACAGTTAAAGCCGTCTTCATCTCCGGCCTAATCCCAACACTGGCCTGCGGAGCTGAGCGGTTCAGCCGTCTGCTCAGCCTCAATACCTGGCTGCTTTCCCCCTGCAGAGACTGTGAGTTGGCTTTTATTGACAACTTTAATCTATTTTGGAATCGCTATTCCTCAGACAGGCCAGACGGTGTACACCCAAACAAACTGGGCAGCACTATGCTAGCTGCTAATTTGCAACATGCGATGCAATCTGCCACACATGCTGCACGTGACTGACGCCTGTTTAAATCACACACCCCCTTCCAGACCTCTTCCTCTCCACCTTCTGTGGCAGTTCCTAGTCCTGCCTCACTCAACACCGCCCCCCATGGACCCACTGTCCCCCACCGCAACCATATCCCCACTGTTCACTACCCCATCCCAGTAAAAATCAGTTCACACCATTCCCATCCACATAGGCCCGCCTCTGCTGGCCCGCGGCACCGGGTGACTTTACAGAGCTGCTTCGTGCCGCAGACCTGTGGAGGCAGCGAGGTGCGCACGTTCTGCAGGCACATTAATTTGGCCATGCTGAACGTGCGCTGTCTTTCAAACAAGACTTTTATCATAAATGATCTGATTTTAGATAATAAGCTTGATATTTTATTGCTCACAGAAACATGGCTTGGTTCTGAGGCGGGAGTTTCCCTCACTGAGGCCTGTCCACCTGATTTTAACTTTTTATTTTCTACTAGGGGAGGTAGGGGAGGCGGGACTGCATCTTTTATTCTGAAATCTCTTAACTCTCACGAAGTTTCCTTTAACAGTTACACATCCTTTGAACACCATGCATTTGTTTTTAGCAGTCCCCCTATCCTCTGTATTACGGTCTATAGGCCACCCCGCTATTCCAAAGCTTTTATCAGTGAGTTCTCAGAGTTACTTTCAATCGTGCACTCAACTTATAACAGGATTTTAATAACTGGTGATTTTAATTTACACATTGATAACAGATCGGACGCAATGTCCAGAGAACATTTTAAACTGCATGGATTTTAACTAGCACGTTACACAGCCAACTCCCAACACACCCTGGACCTGGTCATAAGCTAAGGCCTGTCCACTGGTGTGTCCTCTGCTACTATTGTGTGTTTTTTAACATCACCAGCTTTAGCCATCAGGAGGCCCCAGTGAGAACGGTGAGGAAACGCTGTCTTACTTCTGAAGTGGCTGCTAATTTTATTGAGATTTTACAGGGCACCTTGTGATTTTATTGTTGATGATTTTAATAATAAGTTAAAGACATCGCTAGATGCAGTGGCTCCACTTTTAACTAAAACAATAAGAACAAAGAAAACACAACCGTGGAGAGATGACAACATCAAAAAACTGAAAAGGAAATGCAGGAGTGCAGAAAGAAGGTGGAGAAAAACCAAATTAACAGTTCACTACCAAATTTACCGGGATCAATTCAAAACCTACAATAACTCAGTCAAAATGGCAAGAAGGGCTCATTTCTCAAAACTCATCGCAGACAATAAAAACAATCCAAGGTTTCTTTTCTCCACCTTCGATCTTTTAACCAGCACTGATATTAATAAATCCTCCATGATACCAACTGAGATCCTCTGTGAGGAGTTTTCAGACCACTTCAGAAGTAAGATTGATAACATCGGATCCAGTCTTTTATCCCATCAGAATGCTGTTCTTAATACACCTGGATCACTGCTTTTACCTGAGGAAACACTGGAGAGTTTTAACCTGGTTGATGCAAGGGCCCATGGTCGAGTTTTCTCCCAAGTAAACCCAACAACCTGCCTCTTAGACCCAATTCCCACATCACTTTTAAAGACATTTTAGGAATTCTTTGAGGAACAGATTTTAAACATAGTCAATTGCTCTCTTCAGACGGGTGTCTTCCCCACTGCCTATAAAACGGCAGTGGTGAAGCCCCTTCTGAAGAAGAGCAATCTAGACCAAAACATTTTTAACAACTACAGACCTGTATCCAACTTACCATTTTTAAGTAAAATTTTAGAAAAAGCTGTTTTTAACCAAATAAATTATTTTTTAATGAGAAACAATATTTTTGAGAAACATCAGTCTGGTTTTAGGATGCACCACAGTACTGAGACAGCACTTTTGAAGATTTTAAATGACACCAGGTGCAATCTAGATAACCAAAAACTGACAGTATTGGTCTTACTGGATCTTAGCGCTGCCTTTGATACAGTAGACCATCACATTTTATTAAACAGACTGAAGCACCTGGTTGGCCTCTCTGGTACTGGCTTTTATCTGGTTCCGCTCCTATCTCACGGATCGATCTTTCTTTGTAAGTAGGGATACATGTTCCTCCAGAACACATGAAATTACATGTGGGTTCCCCGAAGGGTCAATTTTAGGCCCACCTCTTTTTAATCTTTACATGCTTCCCTTCGGGGATGTCATCAGGAGACACGGCATCAGTTTCCACAGTTACGCTGATGATACACAGCTGTACATCGCCGTGTCTCCTGATGACACAAGGCCACTTGATGCCCTTCTTAACTGCATTTTAGATATAAAGTCATGGATGGCAGAAAATTTCCTCCAGCTCAACCAGGATAAAACAGAGGTTTTAGTCATCAGTCCTGAAGGCCAGAGAGAGAAACCTTTACCAAAACTACAAGATTTTAAACCCTCACAATGTGTAAAGAACCTGGGCATTTTTGACTCTGAGCTCACTTTTATTCCCCACATAAAGAATATTACGAAGATAGGTTTTTATCATCTTAAGAATATAGCCAGAGTCCGCCCGTTTCTCTCTCAGGCCAGTACGGAGGCGCTAATGCATGCTTTTATCTCGAGTCGTTTAAATTATTGTAATGCCCTGCTCTCTGGTCCTCCTAAAAAGAACATCAATAGCGTACAATTATTACAGAATGCAGCTGCTCGCGTGTTGACGAGGACCAGAGGGCGGGAGCATATTACACCAGTTTTAGAATCGCTGCATTGGCTCCCCGTCGGCTTCAGGATCGATTTTAAGATTCTTTTATTGGTTTTTAAATGTCTTAACGGTCTTGGGCCATCTTATTCATCTGACCTGCTTTTATCATATCAGCCCTCGCGGACCCTGAGGTCCTCTGGTACCGGCCTTTTAACCATTTCATGAATTACGACAAAAACCCACGGTGAGGCTGCATTCAGCGATTACGGCCCTTATTGGTGCAACAGCCTGCCAGAGAGCCTCAGGGCCGCAGAGACCGTTGATATTTTTAAGCGGAGGCTCAAGACATACCTTTTTAGTCTGGCATTTAATTGATTTTATTTGTTAATTTATCTATTTATTTGTTTTTAATTGATTTCCATCCATTTAATTCACTTATTTTAAGTCTTTGCGCATTTTATTTCTTTGAATTATCTCAGTTCTTATTACTTTTAGACACTACTGTTAGACTGCATTTTATTCTCAGGGGTGGGCAAACTGTTCCACAAAGGGCCGCTGTGGCTGCAGGTCTTCTTTCCAACCAAGCAGCAGCACACCAGACTTGACTCATTCAATCAACTGATCTCACTCTTCAGACAGCTGATTGGTCAAACTGTGAACTCTTGATTGGTTGGAAAGAAAACCTGCAGCCACAGCGGCCCTTTGTGGAACAGTTTGCCCACCCCTGTCTTAGTAGCTCCAGTGTCTCCTCATGGGGGCCCTCCACACCATGGCGGTGCTCCCTATGTCTGCAAACTGTGGTGCCTCTTGGTGTGGATGGCCCCTTTATGCGATTTTCCTCACCAGGATCCTCAGTACCAGGCCATGTCAAAAACCAAGTGTGTGTGTGTGTGTGTGTGTGTGTGTGTGTGTGTGTGTGTGTGTGTGTGTGTGTGGGTCTCTGTCAGTGGGTGGGCATGGGAGGGACATATGGGGGCGGGAGGGCGGGGTTCTTGTTTTTGTTTGTTTTGTGAAGCACTTTGTGCTACAATTTTTTTGTATGAAAAATGCTATATAAATAAAGTTGGTTTGATTTGATTTGGTATATATCTTTAATCTAATCTAGCAGTATAGCAGTATTTTGTCAAACAACCTTAATTTTGTTGAACAACCAGCAGATATGGAGGTTAGTGTCTTACAGACATGTCAAGAACTGCAGAATTGTTTTTTCCCCTTGAGGAATTCCAAAAGGGGGGCTTGAATAAAATTTTGCTGAGGCTGGTTGTGTACTCTCACCTCCCAGTAGGAAATGTGCTGATTGGACACATGAAAGACAAAACACATGAACTTTCCACCACTGAGAAACAAATGGAGCAACCATGTAGTCATTACTGGGGACTTTAATCACAACTCTTTGGACAAAACTCTGCCACCATTCCACCAATTTATTAACTGCCTCACCAGAGACAATACCACACTAGACCTACTGTATGCTAATGAAAATACAATGCCACAGCCCTTTCCCTCCCTAGGCAGAGCTGATCACAGTCTGGTGTTGTTAACACCTCAGTATGTCCCTCTTGTTCAGAGGCAGCCTGCGTCCACGAGGACAATGAGGAGGTGGACTCAGGAGGCCAATGTGTCACTGCAGGACTGCTTTGAGACAACAGACTAGGACGTGTTGTGTGAGCCACATGGGGAGGACATCAATAGCCTGACAGAGTGTATCACAGAGTACATTAAATTCTGTACTGCCAACTCGGACTGGATGCTGCTTACCCAACAACAACTCTTGGATCACCACTAACCTGAAAAGTCTGCTTAATAGGAAGAAACAAGCCTTCAGGTCAGGGGACAAAAAAGAACTGAGGAGTGTTCAACACGCGCTGAGGGAGAAGCTGAGGCAGAGCAGAGATGCCTACAGGAGGAAGCTGGAGGCCAAACTCCAGCAGAACAGAGTAAAGGATGTGTGGACAGGAATGAAAGAGATCACTGGGCTCAAGGCAAGAGACAGACCAGCAGCCGGCTAAACGGTGGTTTAAAGAAGCTAAACCACTTCTTCAACAGGTTTTGCTCACAGCTAGGAGTGGCCTTGCATTCCCCCAACCCCTCACACCTCACCACTGACCACGACGGCCTCCATAGCCCCCCTCTGCCCAAGCTCTCTCTCTCTGGTGATCCCTCCCTTGGACTCAATTCCCACATCCCCTTCCATCCCGCACAGCACCCCCTGCACTAGCACCATCCTCTGCCTGACAGCTGACACCTGGAGATGCACCTGGACAAGGCCACTGGCCCTGATGGCATTAGTTTCAGAGTCTTGAGGTCTTGTGCCAGCCAGCTGTCTTTGATCCTGGGTCATCTCTTCAACTTGAGCCTGAGCCTGCAGGGAGTCCTGGTGCTCTGGAAGACTGCTCCGAAGAAGAAGTCTCTATCTGGCCTACCGACCAATTGCCCTTATGTCAATCATGACGAAGGTGCTGGAGAGGCTGGTCCTGGCCCACCTCCAACCACAGGTGAAATCATCACTGGACCCTCTACAGTCGCCTACCAGCCTCATCTGAGTGTGGACAACGCCATCATACACCTGCTGTAGCGTGCTCACTCCCACCTGGATTGTAGTGGCAGCACTGTGAGGAGCACTTTCTTTGATTTCTCCAGTGCATTTAATACCATTCAGCCGCTGCTCCTGGGTGAGAAGCTGCGAGTGATGGGAGTCGATGAGCCCAAAATCTCCTGGATTACTGACTACCTTGGAAGGAGACCACAATTTGTTTGATTGGGCAGTGTTCTGTCTAAGACTGTGGAAAATACAGAAGTTTTCGGATGACTCAGCAATGGTGGGGTGTATAAAGGATGGATGAGAGGAGGAATACAGAGCAGTGGTGGACGGTTTTATGGAATGGTCTGGTAGAAATCTCCTGCTGCTTAATGTGGCCAAGACCAAGAAGATGGTTATTGATTTCAGATGGAACATGATGACAATATAGCCACTGTGTATTGTGGGGGAGAATATCACAGTGGTGGAGGATTACAAATACCTTGGAGTGTACCTCGACAACAGACTGATCTGGAAAACTAACATCAATGCTGTGTACATACAGCATTGAGGGGGATGAACAGACTCTATTTCCTGAGGAGGCTCAGATCATTCAATGTGTGCAGCAAGAAGTTGGAGATCTTCTATCCGTTGTTGCCAGTGCACTCTTCTTGTTAGGATCCGTTAGATCTGTCTGCTCCGAGTGTTCTCTGTTTCCCTTTTCCCTTAGTGTTATGTGTCTGTCTGTATGTTCCCCTGTCTGTCTCAGCTTGGCGTTTCCCTGCACCCAGCTGGCTCCGCCTCTCCAGCAGTGCACCTGGAGCGCATGAGCCTAATTAGGGCTCAGTATTTAAGGAAGACGCTGAGCTTGGGTTGTCGCATGTTCCTGATCTCTCCCATGAGTTTACCAGAGCCGTGCCCAGTGAGTATTTCCAGTCATTGCCTAGTTGCAGTCTCATCTTTTTGCTCAGTGGCTTTTTCTTTTGCCTCACCTGTGCTTTTATTTCTCACAGTGTCTACCAGCCACATTCAGCCTTTGCCCAGCCTCAACCTCCCACATGGGGAATTGTTTGTTCCACTGATTGAATGTGCCTTTTGTTTCTTTTCCCACTCATTGAGTGCCCTTTAGGTTTATTGTTTCCAGTCCTTATGACTGCGCTTTTTGTTGAATTCCATGTGAATAGATTTGTTTCTCTTTTTTACTCTTGTCTACTGGTCTGTGCATTGAGTCCAGTAACTTCTAAATTCAGCCTAAGTAACACTTCTTTGCTGTAGTGTCAGTGCACTATTCATAGTGGGCTTGAAAATGTTCCTGTGAACCACACCTGTTTTTTGCACTTCCTTTATATTTTAAAAAAAGAAAATATAATATGCATTATATGTTATGATACATATTATATAACTATATACTTAGTTATACTATTTTTAACAATTGCTGTTATTCTTGTTTATATGCTTAGTTAGAATTTTTATTGCATATATTTTATGTTTATGAGTATGTGTATGTCAACACAAGAATTTCCCAAATTGGGATCAATAAAGTAGATGTCACAAGTGATTTTATTGTGATTATTTGTAATTTATGGATTGCATGCATGTTTTAATAGTTAATTTATTACATGTTTTATGCTTTTAATCCTTGTTTTTATTGTTTGATCCTGGTTTTATTGTATGCTCTTAAGGAACGTTTTAAAATTCACTTAGGTCCTTGATGTAAGATCACCTACACTGGTGGAGTTGTTAATGGTTGGTATAATTAACCATTCATGAGAGAGAAGCGGATGGAGGCAGCGCCTGAGAGGTTAGTTTTCGACTCTCAACTTGGCTAGTTGCTACTGGCCAGGTGGAGATGGAGCATGTGTAGACGGGAGGCAGATGCCACAAAGATGCGGGAAATAGAGGCAATAGAGGCATTGATTTGATTAAGTTGCGCACAATACTACCAGAAGTCCTGTGTGTATTAGGTGGACAGCCCCCGGCGTATGAGGTTGGAGGAAAAGAGCCGGCACAGCCAAGCAGGAGACACTGGACTGCCACGGTTGAGCTACAAACAGCAACAGGCCACACACCGCCATCGTTTCCCCCCTCATGGACAGCTGAGTGGCTTTTAGCCTTTTGGCTCTTAGTTTTAAGATTTGTACTTTTAGCCTTTTTAGATCTTTAATTTTTAAGATTTGGATTTTATTACGTTACTATTCTGGCCTGCTCAATTTGTTGCCCCCATTTTTAAATCAAATCAACAGTTTTTAGTGTTAGGCTTGTGGATTTTAACATTTCAGCTGAGACTACAATAAATGATTTTAACTCAGTCTATTGTTGTGTACTCCTTGATCACAGTCAGAGCTGCCCCCCACCCCCAATAAATCATCATGAAGACCTGCTAATTTACAATAAATTTATTGCATATTTCCTAAACATCAATTTCCACACCATAACCACATTTGTGGTTTTACATAAAGTCTAAGTCTAAAAGAGAGAGAGAGAGGAAAAGGCACTCAAAGAGTTGGAGAGAGGGATTCTAAATGCAGTGCAGTAACTGTCTCTTTATCCAACAGGTAGAGTCAGGTCAGGGTTTGTTAGCCACAGCACTGATAAAGTGCAGATAAAGCTTTGTTCTTTGCCTTGAATATGAGCACATTTTAACCTTTTTCTAAATGAGCCTCTGAGTAGCTCAGCACCAAATTAATAAACCAAGAATTCTGTGTTGGTGGCCCAAATCTGAATTCTTCTGAGAAGTGCACCAGCAACGCCTCGGCCAGGACCTCTGCCATCTGTCCTGCAGTGAAGCCACCAGACCACCTGATAAGCCTGCTGTCAGTTCCTCATCTGCTCAACAAACCATTGTCTCCAGAGTTCCATGGGAGTGTAACCCATAGTTGTGGCTGACACATTTCTTCCCAACAATGATATGGTACACAACACCGTATTAATCGCCCAGGAGAGAAACTGCTACCACAGACATAGGACTAACATGTAGGGCAATAGGGAAAGGCAGGGCTCCTCCAAGTCCAGACCTCAGTCAGTATCCAGACTGAATGACAAGTCAATCCAGACCCAGCCCATATCTCAGTGATTACCAACTAGCCTGGGGGCCACATCCATCCTGCAAAGCATTTATGATTTCAGAAAATGTGTGCCTCTAAACATTAATTAGTGGAAGAGGCCCAGTCCATCCTGAGAATCATTGTGGATTAGTTTGCCAAACCCTGGCAATGAGCAAAACTTCACAGTTCATCCACTCATCCACAGAAATAGATTATTCTCTAACTCGAATGCTTGGCTCCCAGACTGGCCATTCCCTGGAGCTGACAGCAACACACTGGCCTGGGTTCGGGAGCTATCTGCAGTTGTTGAGAATCACTGACCTTACAGGCACAAGAGAAGTCACTTCGGTTTATTTTTTGTTGGACAGCTGTTGTACTGTATTTTGCTTCCTGGGTTCCCAAAGAGGAGTTTTTTGTTGAGATGAGGACTAATTCATTTGTGGTTTAACTGTGGGTTTTGTATTGAACACTGACTGCCTCCATGGCAGAGGTCTGACAGCAGTTTCTAGTTAATTATGTTATTATTATAATGGATTTTCCATTTTTACCACACTGATACAGGCTTATAAAAAAATATATTATATTTAAAAGTTCCGCCCTCACAGTGTCTGCCTAGAGAAATTATTGTCTATTGGCAAATGTTGTCCTGAAATACCTTGTGTTATGAACAGGCTATAAAATGTTATTAACATTTATTTTGAAATACATTTTCCATTGATTAGTAAATTGTTAGTGATGCTGAAAAAACAGTACCGTTGTAGCTGAAGATCATTCACAGTGATCTTGTCCCCAAATGAATGTAGCCTTAATGTGGCTTTCAGATATGAGCTTTTACAGACCCTGAGCAGATTCCCACTGGATTCCCATTGGCTGTAACTAGATTCCACTAAATGACATAGGGAACGCAGCCCTGACTCAAAATGCCTCTTACCACCATGTGTGGAAACCATTGCCTTATCTAGCCACAGTGATTGTGGAAGCTTAGAAGACTGTCATTAGACTGCTGTAGTTTGCCCATTTTACTTAAAGTTTGCCCAGTGCTGCTGTTATTTTAAAGTCAATATTATGCCAAAACTTGTTGCAAAACATTACAGGTTACATTATACATTATACATTACATTACAGGTACTGATACAGTGCTATTGTATAAAGACTAAAACTACTAACAAAAATCTCACACAGAGCAGAACCGAAAAGCCAAAGCTCAACAAAAATACACAAGAATAACTCTTGGACAAAAAACTTTGAAGGAATTTCCAACGGTTAACGGGTAACAAACGGTTGAGATCAGGACAAACTGGCAGCCATGTGTCCAGAAAGTCTCCCTTAACTCCCTTGACCCTAACACACTAATTAGACAGGGAAAGCAGTGAGCGTGGACGACATGCCCAGTCTCAGACAGACAGGGGAAACAAACAAACAGACAAATAACACTAAGGAAAAGGGGAATGAGAAAAACACAAGGAGAGACAATCTGCTGTTAACAAGATGAATAAATTATCAGCGTAGCCCCAACACTACAAAACCAGGACAATTTGACACTGTTTTTTTATACAGAGATTGGTCCATAATAAAAACTGCAGAGAGTACAAAAGCCTCAGGTTACATTTAGTCAACAAGTGTGCACCCAGCTGACATAATCTCCTGAAATGTCTGGCAAAATATAGCTATTAATGTGACTTAGGCATGTCTGAAACATGCTAGATTAATGTCTGAATCTTAGCTCAGCTGTCACTAAATTTAGCTGAGATTTTGCAGAAACTTCAGTCGGCCTACAGTTTTTTATTTGTGTCCAGAGCTGGCTGTGTGTCAAATTCTTTCTTTGGAGTTTCATCAACACCACGAGCATCACGCAGCAGCTCAAACAATAACTCCATCTTTAAATTGAGAACATGATCTGTGCATTTACACAGATGGCATAACAGCCATAGTTTTGTCCAGGAACTGACTGGGAATTTAATGATATACAGTAAAAAATTACAGTGTGCAAAAACAGAAAAATAGTCACATCAATCTGTGCACTCATTGATCAGTTTAAACAGAGTGTGTTCATCTCCTGCTATTTTTGGCAGGTATGAGAAACAAATCCATAGTGTTACAATGGACCTTTTTTATTCATATTAAATAGAGAAATGTGCCATCCTGACAGGTTTCCCAGCCCCCACATTACCTACCACACCTTTGTAAACATTACAAACACAGTGTTACTGTGTTTTCAGAGACATCATTAAAGTGTTTTCAAAGACATGATTAAAATATCTTGCCCCCCCCTGTTATGTGAGTACACACACCGAGACCAGAAGAAGGTGAACTCTCAGGGATGGCTTGAGAGAATACAAAACTAAGGCAGGTAAATTCAACAGAAGGTTTATTAACAAAAGGTGTCCACAAAAACGGGTAAACGAAAAGCGAGAGTACAAAAACACTCTGCAACGTCCAACTAAAGGTGTCCTCCAAAACGGGAAAAACTAAAGGCGAGAGCAAACAAACACTCTGCACAGATCAACTAAGGGTGTCCGCAAAAACGGGAAAAAACTAAAGGCGAGAGCACAAAACACTCTGCTGGAAGCTCCAACTCCTCTCACGACCGAGGCTAGGCTGGGCTGAGGGCTTATCCACAGGGCAAAAGGCTCCTGGAAGAGGGCAGACAAAAACACAGGTCAGAATGGACCAGACGCACACAGAAGAAAAGTCGACTGACAGAGGAAAGACAGACTACCACGGAGGTAAGCAGACGATCTGACGAGTACTGGAGGGAAAAGCCTGGGTTAAATGCAGCTGCTGATGAGCTGATGATCTGCAGGTGTGAGAGGAGGCAGGCAGGTGGAGCTTGACTGGCAGGTGCAGCCTTACTGCACGGTCCTGGACAGACAGGGGGAGACAAACAGACAAAACACACTGGGGAAAACAGGGGAAAATGAAACAAAAGGGAGAGACACACTGCCAGGTCCTAACACCCCCCCATTAAAATCTGGATTCATAAAAGAAAAGCTAAGGACTTTAAAACATGTTAAAACTACTGTATTAGTACTCTCGGTAGGATTTCATTCATTTTCTAGCAGGTCTGGTTACATTTTATATAGCTGCAGTATCTGGCCAGTAGGTGGCGCTGTGTGCATTAGGTGTCCATAGCGGACGCCAGTCACTAATAGAGTGAGAAGTCAGACAGAACGAGTAACATGGAGCAACACAGACGTTAAGGCTGATATGACATGGATGCTAACCATGCTAACAGTAATAAAGTCTGCGCGCATTGCAGTTTTGACTGCCAGCAGTACTCAGTTTCTGGTTGTTTTTTCAGAATAAGAGCGGAATGATATATCGAACATGGGTGATCCTGCTACATTTAAAAATAAGAGTTTATATATAGCAGGTAGCACAGCAGCACGGTAGTGTGCGTGCCTCACAGCAAGAAGGTTGCCGGTTCAATCCCAGGGCTCTTCTGTGTTAAGTTTGCATGTTCTTTCCGTGCATGCGTGGGTTCTCTCCGGGTACTCCGGCTTCCTCCCACAGACCAAAAACATGCTCATTTCATTAATTGGTGACTCTAAAATTGCCCCTAGGTGTGAGTGTGTGTGTGAATGGTTGTCTGTGTATATGTTGCTGGCGACCAGTCCAGGGTGTACCCCGCCTCTCGCCCGTCGACAGCTGGGATAGGCTCCAGCCCCCCCCAACCCCGAAAGAGATAGATGGTATTGAAAATGGATGGATGGATAGAGCTAGACAGAGACGATAATAAATACTGGTGAGTTAAAAACAGTTCTAGGTTAAGTTAAAAAGGTGAAACAGTTCATGGTAGAACAAGTAGAGATTAAAAAGGAGTTCACTGAGTATGAATACGGTGAAAATGTTGTTTACAAGATGGATTACTACATGATTATATGATTGTAATTTGATTGCTCTTGACTTGATAAACGTGTAATGTGAATGAGATGTCAGATGGAATGAGTAACACGGAGCAACACAGACGTTAAGGCTGATATGTTTTGTTACCGTTTCTGCAGGAATAAAAAAATCAATGTGTGACACAAAGGATCGACCACAGCGTCATTCTTAAAAGTGTAGCATTACCTTTTTTTTTCTTTCACTAAAAACACACTGATTGTGCCAAATATATTTTCAGACCAAGAGAGACTAAGCATAAACAAAATATTCCCCCAAATCATTTGCATTTTCTTATAACCATTATTACATCTGCTGTGGTACTGATTCTAATTAGCTGTATGCTTTCCTATAAAAATGAAGAAAAATCTATGTGATTTTGCAAAAACAATCACACAAGAGCTATGCAGTGAGCAAGTGTCATTTCAGTGAACAAACACTGAAGTGGTATGTTGTAGACCACATTGTTTTGCGACTGCATTTCGTGGAAACTCGTTGAAGAAAACATCCTGTGGGGATATGCAGTCTCCCTTCCTTTTTTGCCTACTGTGCTCTTGTGTTTCCCTTTCCGTCTGTCACTTGTCTGTCTCTTGCCTGTCTTTCTTGTGTGTGTATGTGTGTACTGCAGGCCATGGCTGGCAGATTTGGTCCAGCCTCCTCCTCTCCTGAGCACACTTGATATCAATTATTCAAACAAGCCCCATCAGTTACCACAATATATGCACCAGCCTTTCTTCAAATCATCTGCTCACATAAATGAGAATTTAATGATCAACCAAAAGAACGTTTTTGCTTTTTTCCTGCGTATCTGTCTGCCTCCCAGACTTTTGTCCTCTGTGCTCAGGTACCTGCCGCGTGCTCCAGGTATGCCCTGCACAGCTGCCTCGTGAGTTACAGAATCCCTTTCATACCTGTCCCCCCTGGCCTGTCTGTCTACTAAAGTGATTGAATTGGTAGTGATTGGAAGTGATTGAAGTGACTGTGTTTATCTGTTGGAAAGATCATGAAACTTCTTAAACTTTTCATCATCTCTCGCATCTTTGTTTGGGTCACAGCTGTTCCACTTATTTTTGTAAGTGGGTGTTACTAAACATTGCAAATGGGAAAGGAAGAAAACTGATCTTACTTACCTGCATATTGTTTCTCATTGTACTTTCTCACATTCCGAAATACATTAGCATTTTAGTGAACCATTTTGTTTGTATGGAATGGGTCAACCATCATTTTGTCATTCTGAGATTTTCTTAACCCTAACAGATCCAAATACAAACCCATTTAACTGTGTTTTATGAGTGGAGCATTCAAACCTTTTTCACTGTCACTGTTACAGTAAAATATAAATGATGAAAGTAGTTCCAACCCTTTTCAAGTGTTTTCCAGTGTTTCCTGTGTTTTTGCTTTATTTTTCCACTGGACTTTGCTTCTTTTTGGATTTCTGCTCCCTTTTTGAATTTTTTTGCCTGTTTGGACTTACTTGTTTGGATCTTCCTTTTCCTTTTTTTCCCGTGCCTCACAGCAAGAAGGTTGCCGGTTCGATCCCCGGGTCAGGCGGGGCCTTTCTGTGTGAAGTTTGCATGGTCTTCCCGTGCATGTGTGGGTTCTCTCCGGGTACTCCAGCTTCCTCCCACAGACCAAAAACATGCTCATTAGGTTAATTGATGACTCTAAATTGTCCGTAGGTGTGAGTGTGAGTGTGAATGTTTGTTTGTCCTTGCATGTGGCCCTGCAATCGGCTGGCGACCGGTTCAGGGTGTACCCCGCCTCTCGCCCATTGTAGCTGGGATAGGCTCCAGCCCCCCGCAACCCCGAAAGGGATAGGCGGTATTGATAATGGATGGATGGATGGACTTTGTAGTCGTAGAAAAACCATACACCACCACTAATTATGACCATGATACTAAAATATATACTTGAATTAAAAAAAAAAAAAAAAAACCCTGAACGTCATAGGCGACATAAAAGCAAAATTTATGTAGTCTGTACTACAGGATGCATTCTGCAATGGAGTAGAGAGCCAAAATGACCAAAATCACGCAAATGTTAGGTTTAGAGTTTTTAGAATAAGACCCAAGGGGGCAGGAACAAAGCATGGAACTAAGGGAGCATTTTAAACAAGAACAGTTTATTTGAAAACAACAAAAACCCTGTACAATAGTATGAATACCTTCCAACGAAAAATACAATGCCAAACACAAAAACAGCCCTTAAACACTCAACTACACCGTGGTAAGCGGGTAGGAAAAAACACAAAAATAGGAACAAAGGCTAGGAACAAGCAAACTACTAGAAAACAAACCAGGGAAAAAACAACAAAATAACAAAAAACAAAACCACTCAAGAACTAGGTTAGGAGTAAAACACACCAGGCACTAGGAACTAGGATTGGTACCAACACTCGAGACAAATGGCTGGAAAGTCTAGCATAAAGCTGAAAACAATCTGGCAACGGGACATCTCCGGCATGCCGCTTAAATGGAGAGATAACATAAGATAAGGTTCAGGTGCACCATCTGCCCCACTGAACAGCCTGGCTACACCTCCACTGCCACACCGGAGGGGAAAACTCACACATTAGTCCCAGCCATAACACCGAAGAATATGACAGAAATAATGTAATAAGCTGCGCTGCTTAGCAGCAAATGTCCAAATACAAGATGGCACCGCGAGTGTCTGTCTTGGTGCTGCACTCTTTGGTTTGTTTGCTTCTCACATTTTGAGCTGTTCCTCTCTGATACAACATCAGGAGATGCAAAAAGGAGCGAGCGGAAGAGCTCTTTAAAGTGAGACAAACTGCTGCTCCTAAACAAAACAAACACTGGCTTTTGCAGATCTGAAGCCCTGTGCTTTATAGATACCTGCCTCAGTGAGGACACGCTGGGCTCTATTTTCGATTCCCCTGCAGCGCAGCGCAAAGTCAGCTCTGCTTCGCCAATGGGGCATGGCAGCACAGACTGTGGTATTTTCATGCACTGCGCTGCCAGCACATCTCCTCCCCCTTCTCATCTCAGTCCCACCCAGCAGCGCAACTCGGAAGGAGGGAGGGGAGAAGGGAGAAGGCGTGGTTGGGCGTGGCGTGGTTGGGCGTGGCGTGGCGTGGCGTGGCGTGGCGTGGCGTGGCGTGGCGTGGCGTGGCGTGGCGTGGCGTGGCGTGGCATGGCGTGGCGTGGCGTGGCGTGGGTTTGACACAGCCGAGTCCAATCTTCACCAATCACACCAGCTCCTCACCTCACCTTTAAAAACGCTGCTGGCGAGGCGCATGGCAAGTTTTGAGGATGACTGAGCCCGCCCAGGACAGTGTCCGACGCCCAAACTTCTCCCAGGAGGAGACTGATGTTCTGGTCCAGGAGGTCCAGGCTCCAGGTTATTTCAATACTGTCTATCTGTATAGTGTGGAAAAATATTGATCGTCAGATGTTTTTTGAACTGATGTAACCGCAAATACTCTCTTAATGACAAAGCTGGGCGGCGAGGCGCTCCCTTCTCTCCAGTGCACTCTGCTGCTCTATGTTAATGTATGTTAATGAACCATCTGTCCGGTCCAGACATCTAAAAAGCATTTTCAGAACCCCAAATGTGCATTCAATGACTGGCCGAGCACTGCTGAAAACACTGTTAAAACCACGCTGCCATCTTGTTGAAGGTGTAATATATAAGGTGTCATCAACCACGTTTTCAGTGGATAGCCGTTATCACCTAGCAACCACCCATCCAGAGAGGTGTCCCCCTGAAAGACTGTAGGGATGCTAGAATTCGCCAGGATGAACGAGTCATGTGCCGACCCGGGGAAAGGGGAAATACGTTTGTCACCAGACAGTTTGAGTCACAGATCATCAGACATCCCTGTTTCACCTGTGTACATTCAGTCAGGTTGAGTGACCATTACATGAGATATTGAAAGAAAGAAAAACGTCATCCTAAAAAAAATTTTAAATAGTATTTGCAGACTGTTATGTACCGGTAGTATTGCACATATTATTGCACAGGTTATTGCACAGATTGTTTCACAGGTTATTGCACAGATTATTATACATATTATTGTACCGATTACTTTTCTGCTGCAGTTTCTGTTTCTGCAGTTTCTGTTGTAGCATCCTATCACTGATGGAGCTCCTCAGTGCAGTGAGTGTGTTGGAGGGGGTGGGAGTCATTGTCTGTCATGTAGGACAGCTTGGTTGTCATCCTCCTTTCCCCCACCTCCTCCACCTGTTCCAGAGGGCATCCCAGGACAGAGCTGGCCTTCCTGATGAGTTTGTCCAGCCGCTTCCTATCAGCTGTTGTGATGCTGCTCCCCCAGCAGACTACACCATAGAACAAGGCAGAGGCCACAACAGAGTCATAGAAGGTCTTCAGGAGTGCCCCCCGCACCCCAAAAGACCTCAGCCTCCTGAGCAGGTAGAGTCTGCTCTGTCCTTTTTTATAAAGTGCAGTGGTGTTATGAGTCCAGTCCAGTTTGTTGTTCAGATGAACACCGAGGTACTTATAAGATGTGACCATCTCAATGTCCCTTCCCTGGATGATCACTGGTGATGGGGGAGAGTGCGGGCGCCGACGGAAGTCCACAAACAGCCCCTTGGTTTTATCCGCATTAATCAGCAGGTGGTTCTGCTGACACCAGTCCACAAAATCCTGGATGAGTCCTCTGTATGACCTATCGTCCCCATCTGTGATGAGGCCAACAATGGCAGAGTCATCAGAGAACTTCTGCAGGTGGCAGCTGGGTGCACTGCATGAAAAACCACATTTACGACCAGTAAACCCCTGCGAAGTTCGTTGATTATCAGCAATTTACGGCCAGTTTACAGGGTTATTATTATTTGGTTGATCCAGAGTTAAAGTTTAGCAGGACCCGAAACCTAACTTTTCTGATCCAAACTCCACTTGCGTTCACAGACGCGCCATGGTTGTTTTCTGCCGACGTCATTGCATCAGAGGAGGCGTCCAATCATATGTGAGGTCGCGCTCTCGGAATTTCTCGCGAGACAATTTTTGTTGTGTAGAAAGAAAAACATGCTGGCCCATTTTGATTTTATATTTTTGTACCTGCATATTTTATAAAACATGCAAACTTCTTTAAACTGTTTGACATCATCAAAAATTAAAAAAAGAAAAGTTACTTAGGTGTGTTCCCTTTTTATTCCTACTTACAGAATCAGCAGTGGACTGACCCTGCTGGTATTTTGCAAGCTAATCACACAAGCATTGTTCATCTGGTGTTGTGGTGGCAAAATTCAAAAAAGTTGGGACGTGTCCAAGAACTGTTGATGCTTTAATTTTCACAATTTGATTTCGCAATTTAAGTGAAAAAAGGAGGGCTTCTGAGAGTCAGGACACTTATCTGTATGTAACCTAAATTAAAATTAAAATTAAAATTAAAATTATTTAAACACACTTCTAAATCCTCACGAAACACCTCACAGAACACACACACACACACACACACACACACACACACACACACACACACACACACACACACACACACACACACACACAATCCCAATTTGCATTTGTATAGCTTGCAGCATTTACATTTGCATTTTAACACCTCACGGTCACGGGCTGAGAGAGAACTTCCACGGCAATATATATATATATATATATATATACCGGCCTGTGGCAGCTAGGGTCCTTGGGATGTGGGGTCTTTGGCACAGGCACCATGCAGGATGTCTTCCACCCTTCCCAGCCTCAGGTTGAACAGATGTCCAGTGATCCTGCTCAGCTGATCAGAGCAGGAGAGGTGTGAGGGACAAGTTGGGGCGGGGGGGCTGGGGGGCTGAGTGTCTTGTGAAGTGGATGGGGGGCTGGGAGTAACAGTGGAGGGTGGCGTTGGTGGCGGTGAGCTGAATACTGTGGGGGGGGGGGGGGGGGGGGTCAGTGGGGTACTTGAGCAGAGTGCTGGCAGATCAAAGGAGGGCTGCTGCAGTGCTGGTACAGCAGATGCTTCCTCAAACCTACAGAAGTAGCTGTTCAGCTGATCTGTCCAATTTGAATCCCTGGCTGCCTGAGAGTTTGGCTTCTGGTGGCCCGAAATGGTTTTCAGGCCTCTCCAGACTCCTCTGGTATTGTTCTCCTGCAGCTGTTCCTCCATTGTCCTCCTGTATTTGTCCTTCCCCATCCTGATTTTCCTTCTGAGCTTCCTCTGAACAGTTTTCAGCTCCTCTTTGTTTCCTGACTTGAAGGCCCTCTTCTTCTCCTTTAAAAGAGCGTTAATGTCAGGATTAATCAAGGGTTTGTTGTTAGAGTGACACCGTACAGTCCTGGTGGGTACAGTGGTCTCCACACAGAAGTTTATGTAGTCCGTGCTGTTGTCTGTCAAACTGTCGATGTCCTCCTCATGAGAGCCACACTGTTGTTTCGAAGCAGTCCTTCAGAGCTTCTTCAGCCTCCTCAGACCACCTCTTCAATCTGCAGGACACAGCTGGTTGCCTGTTAACAAGGGGCTTGTAGACAGGCAGGAGATGAACCAGGTTGTGATCAGCTCTTCCCAGGGGAGGGAAGGGTGATGATTCGTATGCCTCCTCGGTGTTGGCATAGAATAAATCCAGTGTTTTATTGTCTCTGGTGGCACATGTAACATACTGGCTGAATTTGGGCAGAGTGGAGGACAGAGAGGCATGATTAAAATCCCCAGAGATCAGTAAGAGGGCCTGTGGTTTCTGAGTCTGCAGCCTGCTGATCACGGAGTTGATGACGTCACAGGCTGCTTCGGCGTTAGCAGAGGGGGGAATATACACGGCCACCACAATGGCGTGTGAGAACTCCCACGGTAGATAATATGGCCTCAGACTAACAGCCAACAGCTCAATGTCCGGGCAGCAGTGCTGCTCTTTGATCGTGATGTGCCTGGAGTTACACCATCTATCGTTCACAAACACTGCCAGCCCACCTCCTTTCTTCTTATCGCTTCTCTCTGTGCGGTCTGCCCGTATGAGTGAAGATCCAGCCAGCGCTACAGTCGCGTCTGTGTGCTGCATTCTAAACCACGTCTCTGTGAACAATAGCATACTGCACCGCCGATATTCCTGCTCATGTTGGGTCAACGCCGGGTGAACACACTAGCATTAGCCACAACATAGCAAACACCATAGCGCCGAGAGAGAGAGGACACTTACTACATGAATGCCACACGCAGGAGCATACACGAGCTGCACAAAGCGGTGCACAAGTGGTCACTATAAAATACAACAGTCACTGTCAGCACGAAACAATGTAACCTACCAGCCAGCAAGGAGAAGAAGTGAGCAGCCATACCTGTCCAGGGCAGACAGCCTCTGACCTGGAGGTGACGCATGGAGCGCAAAGGTGGAGAACCCAGGGCAAGGGCTGTTGCTTTTATACCTGGCTCATTCCTCTGATTGGCCATCAGCAACGTTCATTGCATGCAGCAATGCATAGAACCATAAACATTTCTATGCTGCTACACCTTTATTCTGGTTGGTGTTTACATCTCAGACCTGAGTTAGTGAGGCTTTACAACACCTGGCTGTCAAGATTAGATTTAGATTTTAGACTTAGATTCCTAACATCATGGAGCAAAAACATTGGGGGCTCTTGGGGACTTCAAATCTCAGTCATGAGCTGCCAAAATACAGACAGCATTTTAAGTGTCCCACAAGGAACACACCAGACTACTGCTACACAATATAAAAGGACACATATCACTCCCTCATGCAGCCTTCATGCTCTCTGATCACTGTCTTCTTCCAACCTACAGGCAGAAATTGAATCTGCTAAGCCAATGGTTAAGACTGTGAAAAGATGGACCACTGATGAAAAGCTGGCTCAGGAGTTGTGTGCGCCAACTAAAACCTTCTACACATACTACAACACTGAACCATGGTTCTCAGCTAAGCTCATGCAGCTTCGCCAGGCTAAGGTCAAGTGCAGAAGTAACTGCTCCCAGTTGTTAAACCAATTTCTTCTTCTTCTCCTTCTTCATCTTCTTGGTGGTCTATGTGGTTTGAAAACAAAACAATATTTTCTGTGTTCTGCTTCATTACAATTCCACTTACTGAGAAAAGAAACCACCCTGCTCCTTTATTTTTACTAGTGCTGTCAGGCGGTTAAAAAAATTAATCTAATTAATTACAGGATTTGTAATTAATTAATCTAATTAATCGCATTTTAATCTCATATCTGCTAAAGGTCCCCAAATAAAGAATTTGAATTCTAGGACATTACAATTCACGGACATTCACATTACAGCTGGTGAATTCTTTTCATCACTGTAGTTCTCGACGGTAGCTGGAAATTAGAGTCAGATGATGCTATCTGAAACGCCTCTTTTAGGCCCTCATCTTCCACGATTGAAATCGGCCTGCAATCAGCAGCAACCCACTTTGCGATTGAGTTTGTCAGTTTTTCTGTCGTGGCTCTGCTCATTCGTTTTCCTAAATCAGCAAGTGTGGGTTGGCGGAGTGAGCTCACGGTAGCACTAGCGGCACTAGCAGCAACTACATGTTTAGCGTTTAAATGATAATTCAGGCTGGAGCTGCTACGGTGATAGGAAAATTCTTTTTTACACAAGGTACAAATCACTGCGTTCTTGTTAATAGTCCCGTCTTTGTTCTATTTATAAATAAACTTGCCGTTCAAAGGTCCAAGTAGGCTTGCCTCGCTCCATCCATGTCTGTTGTCACCCTGCTTTTGACCAGTGGCGCAGGTAGGATGCGAACATAACCTGCTTGCTGGCAGAACCCCTGAGTTTCTACCTGTCTCCTCCCACGTCAAGAAAGCTATTGTCTAAGCTATTAGACATGGATTGCCCGTTTATTCCCAATCCGATTGATATCAAAGCCCAATTGATTCGAAACGCTTTACGTGGCGAGAGAATCTTCCAACCCAGATTAGATGTCCTGTCATTTCCAGAGGAATATCTGTTCAAACGCTACCGCTTTTCATCAGACGGTATAATTTATCTGGATAACATTCTCCAGTCTTATGCCCTGGTCTAGGGGAACCCTTAACATAACAGATGTGCTCCCCCAGTCTTCCCACTCCAAAGAAGGCCAGCAACTAAATAAGCCAAATTCAAACAAGGTGCAGTTTATTTAGCTTCAGGGGAAGAACAGGCCAACATAACAAACAGAACAAATTAAAATCACCCTACACTTTCCTAATAAACAAAAGGAAAATAAATGACAAATTTATAACCTAAGCTCCTGACATAAAAAAACGGGTTCAAAATAAAAGGCTTCTTCCCCCTACTTAACTGTCCTAACTATTGACAAATATTTACAATATTTACAAAGACTCAAAACTTGATTTTCACACACACCACATCTTCTATTTTCACACACACAGCATCTTCTATTTTCACACACACACAGTGTCTTTTATTTTCACACACACACAGTGTCTCCTTGCCCAAACAATTCAACATCATGCTGGCGGTTCCTTGAGGTGGAAATGCTGGGAAGAGGACCAGAGTGTAGGCTGCCGGAGTTCAAATAGACCGGGGATCCGCCCCCTGACCAATCGCGCTGCAGCAGTCATCATCTTGCTCCATTCCCACTGAAGAGAGAAAGAGAAAGAAACACACACACACACACCGGGGGAGGAGACACTGCCGCAAAGAAAAAACACATACATACTCACAAATGCCCCACAGGGAGAGGCAACAGTGTGTAGAGCTGTGAGGAAAGTAACCCTCGCACTGAAACGCCTGTTACCAATGATGGTAGTGTTCCCCGGACACAAACTTCTTAGAAACATCAAAGAGGAATTCAACAGGATTGCAGGTAACTGATGTAAAAATAATATATTCTATTATTTTAAATTATGATATACATTCTGTTGCGAGCTCAGAGTAGGTTCGGTAGCTTAATTAACTGTCATTTTGCAGGGCTTCCAAATGTAATAGGATGCATACATGGGACACAAATTCCTGTTACAGCGCCTGCAGAAAAAGAAGGGGACTATGTGAGATAGATAGAAAATCCTTTCACAACATCAATGTCCAGGTTTATGACCTACCATCTTTAAAATGATGTACGTACATGAAAATGTATACATTACAATACACTGTAACTCTCTGCACTGTGAAGATCATATGTGATGCAGCTTACATCATTACAAATGTAGAAGCCAAGTGGCCTGGCTCTGTACATGAGCAACAGATGTCTGAGCAACAGATTTGCACGCGGTAAGGAAGCTAAAACTTGTACAAATGTTCTTTGTCGCCTTTTTTAATGCACTCAAATATGTCCTCTATAATTACAGGAGAGTTTGATGATCTATTGGGGGATCCAGGCTATCCATTCCAGCCCACTCTGTTGACCCCTTACCCTGACCCTGAGCCGGGGTCCAACAACGTTTTAATGTGGCCCACTGCAGGACTGGAGCCCAGGTTGAGATGGCCATAGGCATACTCAAATCCTGGTTCCAGTGCCTGCGTAAGCTCAGGGTCACCCCAGAGAGGGCATGTGACATCATTGTGGCATGTGTTGTTCTCCATAATATTGCAACTATTAGAGGAGAGCAACACCCTGCTGTACAAATGAATGACCCTGAGGATAACCATCCCATCCACCCTGCAGACATGCAGGATGGAAGGGCTGTAAGGGACCGAATCAGCAGAAACTACTTTTGATTAAAACAGTCAAATAATGACAAATTCACATGTGGAGTCAGGAGGCTGACGTGCTGAAGTAAACGTATCGTCTCACTTCCTGTTTCTGGTTGCTGCCTTAGGAGTAGCGTGCGTTTGTCGCTCTTGTTCCTCTGAGTGTAATTTGCTCTGTGTTTTGTTACAGCGGCCTTTTGTCCACGCTCTAAAGTAACATTAGTTCTGCTCAAGCACCCATGAGTCTGTTTATTTAGCGACCGTCAATTTTATTTGTCTACACGCTTGTCTGCTCTGCTAGCTACACCAGCTTAGCCTAGCAGCTAGCGATGGCTTCTCTTTGTCCCTCTCCAGCTCTCTCCTGCTTGGTGTGTCACATGTTTAGCTACTCCTCTGCCTCATTTAGTGATACTGGTACGTGTAATAAATGTAGTTTATTTGGTGAGTTGGAGGCGAGGCTTAGTGAATTGGAAGCTCGGCTCCGCACCATGGAAACCAAACCATTAGCTGTTGTTAGCCAGGCCCCCGTAGCCGGTGTGGACCGATCAAGTGCAGCTCCTGCTAGCCGTCCCTCGACAGCTCCCGAGCAGCCGGGAAACCAGGGAGGCTGGGTGACTGTTCGAAGGAAGCATAGTCCCAAGCTGAAGCCCACGGGTCACCACCAACCGCTTCATGTTTCTAACAGGTTCTCCCCACTGGGCGACACACCTGCTGAGAAACCAACTCTGATTATTGGCAGCTCCATTTTGAGAAACGTGAAGTTAGCGACACCAGCGACCACAGTCAAATGCCTGCCGGGGACCAGAACGGGCGACGTCAAATCAAATTTGAAACTGCTGGCTAAGGATAAGCGTAAATACTGTAAGATTGTTATTCACGTCGGCGGTAATGACACCCGGTTACGCCAATCGGAGGTCACTAAAATTAATGTGGAATCGGTGTGTACATATGCTAAAACGATGTTGGACTCCGTAGTTTTCTCTGGACCCCTGCCAAATCTGACCAGTGATGACATGTTTAGCCGCATGTCATCATTCAATCGCTGGCTGTCGAGGTGGTGTCCAGCAGACGGTGTGGGCTTCATTGATAATTGGCAGACTTTCTGGGGAAGACCTGGTCTGATTAGGAGAGACGGCATCCATCCCATTTTGAAGGGAGCAGCTCTCATCTCTAGAAATCTGACCGATTTTATTTATGAACCTAACCCCTGACAACTCAGAGTTGAGACCAGGAGGCAGAGCTGCAGTCCTACACGCTTCTCTGTGCCTCCATGAGAGCAGTTACCCACCCAACACTCCATAGAGACTGTGTTTGCCCCCCGACCACGTAAACTAAGTAAACCAAAAGTACAGAGAAGAGGAGTTAAACATAAGAATCTAATTAAAATGAAAACAACCTCTGCAATAGTACAAGATAGGTGAATTAAATGTGGACTCCTCAACATCAGATCTCTCTCCTCTAAAGCTGTTCTAGTAAATGAGTTAATATCAGACCATAATATTGATTTATTTTGTCTGACTGAAACCTGGCTGTGTCCTGAAGAGTATGTGAGCCTAAATGAAGCTACTCCTCCGAGCCATATTAATACTCACATTCCTCGAGGCAGCGGCAGAGGAGGTGGAGTTGCAGCCATTTTTGACTCAAGCCTTTTGATCAACCCTAAACCTAAACTCGACTATAACTCATTTGAAAGCCTTGTTCTCACTCTTTCTCATGAGAAATGGAAAACAGTGCAGCCACTTTTATTTGTTATAGTATACCGCTCTCCTGGTCCTTACTCCGAATTTATAGCTGAGTTCTCGGAGTTTCTATCAGGTTTAGTCCTTAAAGCAGATAAAGTAATTATTGTAGGTGACTTTAATGCACAAGTCGACGTTGATAATGACAGCCTAAGCACCGCGTTTATCTCAGTATTAGACTCAGTTGGCTTCCGTCAGAATGTACATGAACCGACTCACTGTTTTAACCACACCCTCGACCTTGTTCTGACATATGGCATTGAAATCGAAGACTTAATAGTCTCCTCACAGAATCCTCTTTTATCAGACCATCATTTAATAACTTTTGAATTCATATTACCAGACTACCAGCCAGTAGGCAAAAATTCTTATACCAGACTCCTGTCTGATAGTGCTGTAGCTAAATTTAAGAATATGATCCCATCAGTATTTAATTCAATGCTATGTCTCAATACAACAGAAGATTCTTATGCTGACGTTAGTCCCTCCCAGATTGACTACCTGGTTGATCGTGCTACAGGTTCATTGCGTATGACACTTGACTCTGTTGCTCCCCTAAAAAAGAAGAAAATTAAACGGAGGAGGTTAGCTCTATGGTATACTCCTCAAACCCGCAAATTAAAGCAAACTTCACGGAAAATAGAAAGGAAATGGCGTTCTACCAATTTGGAAGAATTTCGGTCCGCCTGGCAAGACAGTTTTAAAATATACAGGAAAGCCCTCCGCAGTGCCAGGGCAGCCTATTACTCTGCACTAATAGAGGAAAATAAGAACAATCCCAGGTTTTTCTTCAGCACTGTAGCCAGGCTGACAGAGAGCCATAATTCTGTTGAACCATGTATTCCTTTAGCTCTGAACAGTAATGACTTCATGAGCTTCTTTAATGATAAAATTCTAACTATTAGAGACAGAATTCATCGGCTCCTGCTGTCAACAGGTACTGTTTTGTCTTCAAACACAGAAACCGTAGAAACTAGGGCTGTCAATTTAACGCGTTAATTAGATTAATTAATTACGCTGCAAATTAACGCGCTATAAAAATTAACGCAATTAATCATGAGTGGCAAGTCAATACGCAAGCATTTTAAATTTGGCCCTTTGAGTGACCCGTAGGCTGCAGTGAGGTCGCATCCTACCTGCGCCACTAGTCAAAAGCAGGGTGACAACAG
Source organism: Chaetodon trifascialis (assembly GCF_039877785.1). Lineage (NCBI taxonomy): Eukaryota > Metazoa > Chordata > Actinopteri > Chaetodontiformes > Chaetodontidae > Chaetodon > Chaetodon trifascialis. Next base: position 3,550,724 of record NC_092060.1, read on the forward strand.
ACATGGATGCGACACCAGAGAGCGAGGCAAGCCTACTTGGACCTTTGAACGGCAAGTTTATTTATAAATAGAACAAAGACGGGACTATTAACAAGAACGCAGTGATTTGTACCTTGTGTAAAAAAGAATTTTTCTATCACCGTAGCAGCTCCAGCCTGAATTATCATTTAAACGCTAAACATGTAGTTGCTGCTCGTGCCACTAGTGCTACCGTGAGCTCACTCCGCCAACCTACACTTGCTGAGTTAGGAAAACGAATGAGCAGAGCCACGACAGAAAAACTGACAAACTCAATCGCAAAGTGGGTTGCTGCTGATTGCAGGCCGATTTCAATCGTGGAAGACGAGGGCCTAAAAGAGGCGTTTCAGATAGCGTCATCTGACTCTAATTTCCAGCTACCGTCGAGAACTACAGTGATGAAAAGAATTCACCAGCTGTGATGTGAATGTCAGTGAATTGTAATGTCCTAGAATTCAAATTCTTTATTTGGGGACCTTTAGCAGATATGAGATTAAAATGCGATTAATTAGATTAATTAATTACAAATCCTGTAATTAATTAGATTAATTTGTTTAATCGCCTGACAGCACTAGTAGAAACTGTTACTCAGTCTGTCGCAGTTTTAGACTGTTTTACTCCTGTCGACCTTCACCAACTAATTTAAATAATTTCATCATCAAAATCATCAACCTGTATTTTAGATCCAATCCCGACCAAGCTGTTTAAAGAAGTATTACCTCTAATTGACTCTTCAGTATTAGACATGATCAGTCTCTCTTTATCAACAGGCTACGTACCACAGTCCTTTAAAGTAGCTGTGATAAAACCGCTACTTAAAAAGCCTACTCTTGATCCAGGGGTTTTAGCCAACTATAGACCGATATCCAACCTTCCCTTTCTCTCAAAAACTCTTGAGAAAGCAGTTGTCAATCAGCTGTGCGACTTTCTAAACAATAATATTTTATTCGAGGATTTCCAGTCAGGATTTAGAGTGCATCATAGCACAGAGACAGCACTGGTCAAAGTTACAAATGACCTTCTAATTGCATCTGATAAAGGATTTGTCTCTGTACTAATCTTATTGGATCTTAGTGCTGCATTTGACACCATTGACCATGGCATCCTATTGCAGACACTGGAACATTTCATTGGCATTAAGGGAACTGCGCTAAGCTGGTTTAAATCCTACTTGTCAGATCGCTCTCAGTTTGTACGCGTTAATGATGACTCCTCTGTGCTCACTAAAGTCAGCTATGGAGTTCCGCAGGGTTCTGTGCTTGGACCAATTCTATTCACCTTATATATACTTCCTTTAGGTAAGATTATCAGGAAGCACTCAATAAATTTTCATTGCTATGCAGATGATACCCAGCTATATTTATCAATGAAACCGGAAGAAACCAGTCAGTTAACTAGACTACAAGCATGTCTTCATGACATAAAGACCTGGATGACCTGCAATTTTCTGATGCTAAACTCGGACAAAACTGAAGTTATAGTAGTAGGCCCTAAACATCTTAGAAAGTCACTTTCTGATGACATAGCAGCTATGGATGGCATTGCGCTGGCCTCCAGCACCACTGTAAAGAATCTGGGAGTCATCTTTGACCAAGACATGTCCTTTCACTCCCATGTAAAACAAATTTCAAGGACTGCCTTTTTTCACCTACGTAATATCACAAAAATCAGGCATATTTTGTCTCAAAATGATGCAGAAAAACTAGTCCATGCATTCGTAACTTCCAGGCTGGATTATTGCAATTCCTTACTATCAGGCTGCCCAAATTCGTTGCTGAATATTCTCCAGTTGCTCCAGAACGCTGCAGCACGTGTTCTGACAAAAACCAGGAAGCGAGATCATATTTCTCCAATACTCGCCACTTTGCACTGGCTCCCTGTAAAGTTTAGAATAGAGTTTAAAATTCTCCTCCTTACTTACAAAGCCATAAATGGCCAGGCACCTTCTTATCTTAAAGAGCTCATAGTACCTTATTGCTCTACTCAAACACTGCGTTCCCAGAATGCAGGTCTACTTATGGTTCCTAAAGTCTCAAAAAGCAGAACAGGAGTCAGAGCATTTAGCTCCTCTCCTGTGGAACCATCTTCCAGTCTTTGTCCGGGAGGCAGACACTGTCTCTACATTTAAGAGTAGGCTTAAAACTTTCCTTTTTGATAAAGCTTATAGTTAGGGCTGGCTCAGGCTGGTCCTGGACCAGTTATGCTGCTATAGGATTAGACTGTTGGGGGACATCCAAAGATACACCGAGCTCCTCTGTCCTTCTGTCCCTCTCCATCCGCACGCTTTCATGTCCTACCACGGTGCGTTACTAACTTAGCTCCTTCCCCGGAGTCTCTGTGCTTTGTCGTCTTGCAGGTTCAATTCAATTCAATTCAATTCAATTCAATTCAATTCAATTTTATTTGTATAGCGCCAAATCACAACAGAAGTTGTCTCAGGACACTTTCCATATAGAGCTGGTACAGACCAAGCTCTTTTATCTACAAAGAAACCAACAATTCCCCCATGAGCAAGCACTTGGCGACAGTGGCGAGGAAAAACTTCCTTTTAACAGGCAGAAACCTCGAGCAGAACCAGACTCTGGGTGGGCGGCCATCTGCCTCGACCGGTTGGGTGAGAGAGGAAGAGCAAGAGAGAGAGAGTGAGACAGACAGACAGACAGACAGACAGACAGACAGACAGACAGACAGACAGACAGACAGACAGACAGAAAGAAAAGCAGTCAGAGAGAGAGAGAGACAGAGACAGAGACAGAGACAGAGAGACAGACATGCAGTCACAGTAACAGTGACAGTGGATGTAATAACAGCAGTAGCAGTTGCAGTGGATGTCAGGCAGGGCCAAGGCAGGAGACGCAGCTGAAATCCACAATCCAGATTCAGCCACTGTCCATGGGAACCTGCAAGACGACAAAGCACAGAGACTCCGGGGAAGGAGCTAAGTTAGTAACACGCCGTGGTAGGACGGATAGGTAGGATGGAGAGGGACAGAAGGACGGAGGAGCTCGGTGCATCTTTGGATGTCCCCCAACAGTCTAATCCTATAGCAGCATAACTAGGGGCTGGTCCAGGACAAGCCTGAGCCAGCCCTAACTATAAGCTTTATCAAAAAGGAAAGTTTTAAGCCTACTCTTAAATGTAGAGACAGTGTCTGCCTCCCGGACAAAGACTGGAAGATGGTTCCACAGGAGAGGAGCTTGATAGCGAAATGCTCTGACTCCTGTTCTGCTTTTTGAGACTTTAGGAACCATAAGTAGACCTGCATTCTGGGAACGCAGTGTTCGAGTAGGGCAATAAGGTACTATGAGCTCTTTAAGATAAGAAGGTGCCTGGCCATTTATGGCTTTGTAAGTAAGGAGGAGAATTTTAAACTCTATTCTAAACTTTACAGGGAGCCAGTGCAAAGTGGCGAGTATTGGAGAAATATGATCTCGCTTCCTGGTTTTTGTCAGAACACGTGCTGCAGCGTTCTGGAGCAACTGGAGAATATTCAGCAGCGAATTTGGGCAGCCTGATAGTAAAGAATTGCAATAATCCAGCCTGGAAGTTACGAATGCATGGACTAGTTTTTCTGCATCATTTTGAGACAAAATATGCCTGATTTTTGCGATATTACGTAGGTGAAAAAAGGCAGTCCTTGAAATTTGTTTTACATGGGAGTGAAAGGACATGTCTTGGTCAAAGATAACTCCCAGATTCTTTACAGTGGTGCTGGAGGCCAGCGCAATGCCATCCATCAGAAAGTGACCTTCTAAGATGTTTAGGGCCTACTACTATAACTTCAGTTTTGTCCGAGTTTAGCATCAGAAAATTGCAGGTCATCCAGGTCTTTATGTCATGAAGACATGCTTGTAGTCTAGTTAACTGACTGGTTTCTTCTGGTTTCATTGATAAATATAGCTGGGTATCATCTGCATAGCAATGAAAATTTATTGAGTGCTTCCTGATAATCTTACCTAAAGGAAGCATATATAAGGTGAATAGAATTGGTCCAAGCACAGAACCCTGCGGAACTCCATAGCTGACTTTAGTGAGCACAGAGGAGTCGTCATTAACGCGTACAAACTGAGAGCGATCTGACAAGTAGGATTTAAACCAGCTTAGCGCAGTTCCCTTAATGCCAATGAAATGTTCCAGTGTCTGCAATAGGATGCCATGGTCAATGGTGTCAAATGCAGCACTAAGATCCAGTAAGACTAGTACAGAGACAAATCCTTTATCAGATGCAATTAGAAGGTCATTTGTAACTTTAACCAGTGCTGTCTCTGTGCTATGATGCACTCTAAATCCTGACTGGAAATCCTCGAATAAACTATTATTGTTTAGAAAGTCGCACAGCTGATTGGCAACTGCTTTCTCAAGAGTTTTTGAGAGAAAGGGAAGGTTGGATATCGGTCTATAGTTGGCTAAAACCCCTGGATCAAGAGTAGGCTTTTTCAGTAGCGGTTTTATCACAGCTACTTTAAAGGACTGTGGTACGTAGCCTGTTGATAAAGAGAGATTGATCATGTCTAAAACTGAAGAGTCAATTAGAGGTAATACTTCTTTAAACAGCTTAGTCGGGATAGGATCTAAAATACAGGTAGATGATTTTGATGATGAAATTATTGAAATTAGTTGGTGAAGGTCAACAGGAGTAAAACAGTCTAAAACTGCGACAGACTGAGTAACAGTTTCTACGATTTCTGCGTTCCCACTGACAGTGGCTGAATCTGGATTGTGGATTGCAGCTGCGTCTCCTGCCTTGGCCCTGCCTGACATCCACTGCAACTGCTACTGCTATTATTACATCCACTGTCACTGTTACTGTGATTGCATGTCTGTCTCTCTGTCTCTCTCTCTCTCTCTCTCTCTCTCTGACTGCATTTCTGTCTGTCTGTCTGTCTGTCTGTCTGTCTGTCTGTCTGTCTGTCTGTCTCTCTCTGTCTGTCTCCCTCTCCCTCTCTTGCTCTTCCTCTCTCACCCAACTGGTCGAGGCAGATGGCCGCCCACCCAGAGTCTGGTTCTGCTCGAGGTTTCTGCCTGTTAAAAGGAAGTTTTTCCTCGCCACTGTCGCCAAGTGCTTGCTCATGGGGGAATCGTTGGTTTCTTTGTAGATAAAAGAGCTTGGTCTGTACCAGCTCTATATGGAAAGTGTCCTGAGACAACTTCTGTTGTGATTTGGCGCTATACAAATAAAATTGAATTGAATTGAATTGAATTGAATTGAATTGAATTGAATTGAATTGAATTGAATTGAATTGAATTGAATTGAATACTTACGGCTGCAGGGTGTTCAATTGTTTCCATACTAGGAGGCTGAACGAGGCAGATGACACCATCCACAACTGTTGGGGGGGTGGAGATTTTATATAGATTCATATATAAGAAGTTTTATATATAAGTTTTATTTTTTAAAAAGACACAATTGTATACTTGCATCTGATGTAGGCGCTTGTGTCCTGGGGGCTGGAAGGCTCAGATGAGCTTCCCCCGAGGGTGCCTTCAGCCACCGGTTGGTCACGGTTTTGACTGAGGGCCAGCTCCTCAGCCTCTGTCAGAGGTGGTGGAGTTGGCCCTCCACCCGTTTTTTGGGCCTCTGCCTTCTTTCTGTTGGCTGAGCAGAACTTAAATGTTAATCTTTTTTTAAATTAGTATTTTATTGAGTGTTCGTGGACACATCGTGACATTTTAAATGACTTCAATAAAAATGTGTAAACATTGTATCAAGTGTTAATCTACAAAGTGGGATATTAAGTGAGATGACGTGTTAACATTTTGTTAGGGGTTTAAATTACTACTTGAAGTAGCCACTGATTTGAACATACTCAGAGTCGATTGAACTAACTCTGATCAGGTGTTCTGGAACCGGAAACTCAGAGTTTCCAATCTCAGAGTAAGTCGACTCAGAGTTCAGGTATAAATCTCTGCTAGCTCCAGCTCCTTAGTCAGCTAACCAATGGCCTCCTTGACTCCAGCCATGTCCCATTCTTAAGTTGGCTAGCTTCCTGCCTAAGTCCATTCCTGACGAGTCTAAGGAGTCTCCTTTCCGGGGGACCCAGCTACCTTTTAGGACGGCCTCCATAAGAAAACAACACTCCTGAAGTTATCGAAGCTCCTCATCTTCTTGCTTCCTGTTGTCTGGCTCTGCCACATTATTAGCAACAGCCCACATTTCCCATCATGCACTAGGCATGCTGGATCGAGTAATTAGTGATACAGTGCTTTTGCCTGAACACAGCAGGGGCGAAGCCCCTGCTGTGTTCAGTGCAAAGCACTGAACCACTATTGTTCTTCTGCGTGTTTCTTCTTCTTCTTATTATTCTTCCTCCGTACTTTTTTCGGTTCGCTACTAGTCATAAACGATAGCGAGCACCCAGGCAAATTATATATCAAAACGTGCGGCTCGATCGGGAATCGATGGCTATTATTTTTCTCTACAGAATACGCGTTTTTCGCGTCGTAAGACGCGAAAAACGCACGAAAAAATCCCATAAGAAATGAATGGGGAGAGGCGAAAAAAGTGAAAAAATCTCCCCCTTTTTCAAAGGACTACTGCTCCGGCATACTTTGACCTAGAGACGCCGTTCCAATTTTAAAACGCAGACACAAGTCTCGTGTATGGGTGTATTAAGTCTCGTTTTGATAGGTCGTATAGTTTTCGAGCAGTCGCAGTTCAATGACCGTGAGCTTTTTGGGAGAAATTGTGAGTTTATAATGGGTGTGTATTGCACGGAATGTTCGCGCTAGAGTGGAGGGGATTAACTGCCAGAGTGGAGAGAAGCTGTGAAAATTGTGTGAAACTTTTGTCTTTCCACGCTCCTCCAAAGCACAAATTTCACTCTACGTGCGCAAAACTTTCCAAGGTTGTAGTGCCGCTTGCGCTGATTCTCACGATGTGCCTGGCTAAGCGATAGGACTTACGGTTTTTGAGTTCTCAGCCTCTGAGCGAGGAGAGCGCCTCTGACCTCGCCCATAAGGTCCAATACAAATGAAAAATGGGAGAGACAGAAACCAGCCGTTTTTTAACTCGCTCTAAAATCCGCATTTTTCAGCCCAGCGAAAAAAGAAAGTGAACAGAGTGTACAGCAAAGCCTTGTGGCTCTCACGGTGAAGAAATTTCGGCAATAGCAGTTTCGGTGTCGGCGTGAGAAGCGTTTGTTCGGAGGGTGCGCAGAGGCCAAATTCAGACGTTTCTCAGAGTCTCGCAGACCCGCAGGTGGCCTGATCTCAAGTTGCCATGGCAACCTCTGAGCCTAATTGCCTCTCCCACACACACACACACATATGTAGCTTTAGCTGCAGCTGTGCAGCTCAGTCAAATGATCAGTTCTCCATTAAGCTCTGTAGTGACATGCTAACCAGCCACAGCCAAGCTACCTACTGGTGAGTTGTATGTGTTAGTGATGTAATGAGTGATGTTGGCCTGTTAGCGTTAGCCACAATGCTAACGTGCTAATGCTAACATGAGGTCCTATGAACTTGTTGGTGCCTGGAGGTATACCTGTTGATGTCGGGTTGGTGTGCTAACATGCTAATGTTAGCATGCTAATGCTAATATGCTAACTTAGGCTAAAATGAATCTTGAAGGCGTTCTAATGATGGTTCAGAGGTTTTTAATGTGTTATTTGACATGCTAATTTAGCATGCTAATGCTAACATGCTAACATATGTTAAAATGATTGGTAAAGGCATTCTAAGGGTGTTTCAGACCTTTTCAATGTGTTTTTTGACATGCTAATGTCAGCTTAGCATTGTCGCCGATGCTGAAATGGGGTCCTATGAACGGGTTTGACTTGTGATATCGGGTTGCTGTGCTAATATGATGGCACTAGGCATGCACACGGCACGGCGTTTGGCACACGGCCCGGCGTTTGCGCACTGTATCACTCTCCAAATTTCCCGCCGAGGGGAATTTGTCTAGTTAAGATTGCTGTTTAACGTTCCAAAATGCCAATGTTACTTTTTGTCCGTGTTTGTAATGTGTATTAAGCCACATAACAAGCAATCTAAGGGGTCAGTGGTATGAGTGGTTGTTTTGTAGCAGCCTGGTGTTATTTGTATGTTGTTGGGATAAGAGATTTCAAGATAATGCAATTTATAATGGCATGATAGTCTGGTGCAGCACACCTCAAATTGGGCAACAATTTTTTCAGCATGTGTCTCACTGCCACATGACTAGCTAGGTAGAGTTTGCTCATATTTTAACTATTTCTGCAGATTTGTCCAAACTATTCTGTTGGCTGCTGCAGCTGAGCGACGTTGTCAAGTGAACCTTCCAACTGTTTAAGACTCCTCCCTCCTGTGTACCATGTGCTTTGCGCCAGGCACCAAAATATCACATAGATGTGGATGTGGTGTGTCACTCAAATGGATGATTTTGCATGGCAATGATAATCTACAGATGCAGCAGCCTCGAAATTCCCCTCCAAGCCAGAGGCCATCCAGCTCCCAGCCAGCTGCCAGCCAGCTACCAGTCCCCCCCTCCTCTTGGGTGTGTGCCCAGAATCCACTATAAACACGCCTCTTCATTCAATTGCAGGGTGTCACCAGGAGATGGCGTGTCCCTCACAGGAACACATCTCAAGGGCAAAGATTTTTACTCCACTACATTCATCTGCTTTAGTAGGCTCATTTGTAGTTAGGCAGTCACAGTTACTCAACTATTTTACGTTGATTATTTAAATCAACTTAGAAAAATATTTCTCGCACAAAGTCTTAAAAAAGTCATAAATGTGTGTTTCCATCAGCCTGTTTTAATGCATATTTTCGATTTGCAAACAGGAAATTCCTAAGTTTTTCTCTCACAATATACTGTATGAATTTTTTTGTGATTGTTGCGATCAAAAAAAAACAAACTTGTGTAAAAAAGTTGTATATAATCACTTCCTATATGATAATAACCATACTTCACATTACAGAAACAGTTGAAAAGATTCAGTTCCCATCTTAAAAAAAAAAAAAAGTTTTAACTTGAGAATGAGAAGAATCAGCTCAAAGTTACAAAATCACGTGGCAGAGATTTGGCGCAGTTGGTAGAGCGTCCGCCCCATGTATGAAGCTTTCTGCAGCGGCTACGGGTTCGATTCTGTCTGTCAGCCCTTTGCTGCATATTATCTTCTTCTTCAAAAAAAAAGTTACAAAATCATTCCTGAGTCATAAAAGTGATGTAGCTTTACAAAACAGCCTGTGACTCTCAGAATAAACAGGCTCCATCTGTTTACATAGAGTTTGCTTTTGATAATTATCAGCAAAAATGATGACCTAATTTTACTTTACATGCGCTGGAACAGAGACAGAGCTGCAGGAGCAGAGCGCGTCATCTGGAGATTCCAGGGCTGCCTATGTTTTCCGCAACAGGCGCGCGGCTCTCGGCAAAAATAAACCAGGAAGCGGCCAGTAGACAGTCATATTAGTATTGGTTGAATATGCACTAATTTTTGCAATCGCAAGATTTCCTGGTCGAACTGATAATATACATTTTGATGCATGAGGGAGGTGGGAAAGTTGGCTTATCCATAAATGTAATTACAATAAGTGTAATGGAAACATTTAGTGAAGTCTATAAAGTAGCCAGCGACACAATATTAATATCTGTGGCACAAATTGATTTTTAATTACTGGAGGTACGCGCTCCCCTCAGCCCTCCACCTATTTTACTGGCCATAGCTAGTCTGTGGGACAGTGGGGGCTGGGAGCCTGTTTGGCTGGCGACCATCCATTGAGTTAGAACAAAGTATACACTGTAATGCAAATAATGACTTTTCAGCCAACAACGCGGCCAGCTCCACACTACACATGCCTGACAGAGTGACAGACAGGAGAACATCATGACGCCCGTGGTGATGATGCGCGATGTGTCAGTGAAACTACAGGTTTACTCAGCTCTGAAATGTGCCGGCAGTTAATCGCTTCAAATGCACAAATGCAGTGAAGTTCACAAACTATCAACAGTTTATAGAATAGGATGGACTGTCTATCAGTGGCCATTAGAGCAGCTCTCTAATAATTAAAATAGATGTCACACTGTGCGGAAGAGCTTAATAAGTTAACAAGAGATTTGGCCACGACAGCTGAAACAATTGGATTTATACTTCGGGGTGAAATATTGCATGCCACGGATTAGATAGATACAGAAATCATCATCTGAGAAATACTCATGATACTGATTTCACTGTTTCTTGGCCGTTTTCATGTGTGTGTGTTAACTGATTGGCCAATAAAAACAAGTAGATTGGCCCATCTACATCGGCCCATTGGCCCTTTATGCCCCACAACATTGTTTTTTTTCATTGGTCTGATTGGCCCATTAGGATTATTCATGATTGAATGTAGGTGTCGTGCGGGGGATGAGGCTCGCTGGCTGCGGAGGGAGAGTTGATGTTGTAGTAAGAACCTGTCTGCCTGGTCTAACATGATGAAGTCATGTTGAACATTTCCGTTTCCCAAAAAAAACATTCATTTGAGGTGCAGCGGCACAATATTAATATCAAACATGCGTGCACAACGCCTGACGTAAAAAAATGCATTCTTGGTGTGCTTCTGAGTACTATGTTTACCCGCGACTATAACTTTTTCTTTAATAGTTACTGTTTATATTCATTGCGTGAACAGTCTGAAAAAAGAGACAGACACAGAGAGGAGGACACAGAAAGTCACACAGACAGAGTGATGAAAAAGATCAGTGATAATTAACTACAGTATATTAAGCCTATGATGTTGAACATCGCAGTGCGAGCCGTCTGCTGCGCTCCGCAGCCGCCTGTGAAGGTGAACGAAATCTGGAACCTTTCAGCTCAATGACATGACTTTGAAAGCACTATGTGACTTGTTTTAACGAATTTCGTTAGATTAAAATATGTAGAACTGTAAAATATCACTTCCATGAGGCTGTTCAGTCAGACATTAACAGATCACAGGCTGAAATTGGCATTTCATCCTCCTGTCCCTCCCTCTTCAGCGCACTGTAAATGATTTCTGTCCAGTAATATACAGTACACACACATACAGGACTCTGCGTATTGCTGGTCACCGCATCAAATAGCGACCCGCAAATCTAAAATGCGCTACAAACAGGAAACCCACCAACTGAAAAGCAGAGTGGCTCCGCGAATCAGGCAGAGTATTAAACATTTAACTGTTTAGCAGTTCACAATGCTAGAAGAACGCGACGCACAACTTCTGTTATTCATGATTCATTTTCTGGGCACAAATCACTCGGCACGCGGAGATGCGCTGGGAGCCTCTCCAAAGGTGGAGAGAGATGTGGAGGAAAAGGCAGGATGGGCAGATGAGTAGATCCAAGAAGTTTGTGAACGAGCACTACAATAATGTGGATGATTAAGCATAATTATATTTAAAAAACTGCACAGGGTGCTCTACTAGACAAGCAGTTTTTCTTACAGCAGTGGAGGCTATGTGCAGATCTAATGAACGACTCAGCAAAGCTGACACGGTAACCAATTATAATGACTGCTCCTCCTGGTGGACTGATCGAGCGAGTGCAGGTAGTTTCCGCAAATGGAGCTTAGGGGCGTTACGAGTTGGCCCCGTGCCGATGACGTCATCGCGGGGGATCTCATTACAGTCGCGAACCCGCCTACTGCAGAACAGGGACCGGTCACGGACCTGCCAGGGCCCCAGCATGAGATTAGGGGAATTTCGAGGCCGCTACATCTGTATTTGTCACTTATGAAGGGATTTAATTCCACAGTAAAGATGGAGTCATGTGAGATTTTTCACAACCATGTGGACAAAGCTGAAAAATAGATTTTTTTAATCACAGGCCCAGATTTTTGGTGTACTGATTATATTATGATTAGCATTTGTTTATTCTGGGATGCACAGTAAATTCAAATAGCACAGTGAGCAGTGGCTTTTCGAATAGCGCTCTGTTGGAGTTCATCTTGTTGTTTGATTTTGGCCTGCAGGCTGGATATGGCAGCGGAGTGCCCCCATCTCTATCAAAGGGGAAAACATCACAAAAAGCAAACAAAGCCTCTGTCATTTGATTTGTGAGTCACATGGACTGAGCTGCAGTGATTCACTACCGCCTCAACAACTCACTGCAAGGTGATTCAAAGAACATGAGAGAGCCCAGACAAGGCTCTCTGACTTTAATCCAGGCCCTCCTTCCACTTCCAACTCAGTGTTTGAGAGGTACTGTCAGCCTTGACCTAAATTAGACTGCCCTCCCCTCCTCCCCTACATTCTCTTCTTTGATTTCATCTGAGGCTCTGCTGGGTCTTGTCTCTTTGAGAGGAAGAGGGGTTTGGGAAAACCTGTCGGTTCCAGGCTAGTGTGCTGCGAAGGATAAGGAGGGGAGTATAAGCTAATGAAGTTAGTCCTGAGTGTGAACAGCAGTGCATTTTTCCCTGAGCCCCACTTCCACTTGTTAACAAGACATGTTAGACCTTCGTAACTGGTCTTGTCTCTCCTCTTGCTGTCCCTCCATTTTGGTCTTATCACCTTCATCCACTGCCTCCCATTTTCTCCCTTTCTGTTTCATGGGTTGCTGTGTTCTTTTTCTCCTTCCTTCCATTCCTCCAACCCTCCCTGTCATCCTGCATATATGTCTATCTCCATTAATATGGGAACTGAAAAGGGCCCGAAGGTGACACTGTGACAGGCAAATCAAGCTCTTGTTTTTTGGCATCACTCACACCCGTCAGACTTTAATATGATTTCAGAGGCCATTTACATTCCATTTGTGGCTATCGAAAGTTATCAATCTGCCTTGTTTCCCTCGGCGATGTTCACTGAAACTCAGCTCTGTAAAAGAAAAGAGCAGCAGAGAAAAGGAGGAAAACATTCTTATTTAAACAGATGATGTGGAGTGGAAGATAATGTCTGAAGTGCCTGCATTTGCTCAGCCACTATTTTCAGTGCATGACAATCGGCAGACTCATTAATGCAAATACAACACATGCACATAGAGGATGATTTTCTTCTCCTCATATCTTTCTCATCTTTTAAACAAATTCTTTATCCTAATCCTAACTACATATGTTATTGTGTTGCAAAAGAGCCATTAGCATTTTCTGATCTTATGTCATTGTTGTTAATGTTTTGGTAAGCCTAGGCTTCTAATTGACGAAGGTTAGGAAGAGACTGTGGTCATAGAAGAGACAGATCATCTCCCATGTCAACTCCCCGGGGTTAAGGACCCACTTTTGACCTACTTTTGTGGCCATAAAGGTCATCTTATTTCACTAACTTACATTATATTAAGTTAATGGAGAAAAGTTTAATAGATACCGGTATCAAATTTAATACTAAGAAAAACAATGAGCCCACAATCTCTGATTTTAAGCTAATTTACATCAAGATTGTCCTGGGGCACAGAAATAACATGTTAATTCATAATGTCAGGCATTATTGAAGACTATTCAAAATTCACATGATGAAGTATGATAATACAGATGGACTTTTATCCATATTTTACAATAGACCTCTGGTGGCCCTACAAATAAGCCATGATGCCAGGATACCCTCCTGACCCGTGACAAAATGGCGACTGGACTGCTCCATCTGGGAGTGTTATGTCGATAAGAGAATGACATAAAATTACAGTTTTAATGAGTTTGATATTTGAAATACTTAACCCCTCAAACAAGCTGCAAGCTAATGCATGTGGGACACAACTATTAAAAGAGAAACTAGGGATAAAAATTCTAAAATTGTTGATAATTTATTTTAACCTGACTAGAAGCGCATGACTGAGAGAACATAGAAATTTTTCCACAGAACCAGCACAAACCCCATTTAAAACAGTGGCTCTGTCCTACAGATGTAGCGGCCTCGAAATTCCCCTAATTTCATGCTGGGGCCCTGGCGGGTCCGTGACCGGTCCCTGCTCTGCAGTAGGCGGGTTCGTGACTGTAATGAGATCCCCGCGATGACGTCATCGGCGCGGGGCCAACTCGTAACGCCCCTAAGCTCCATTTGCGGAAACTACCTGCACTCGCTCGATCAGTCCACCAGGAGGAGCAGTCATTATTACCGTGTCAGCTTTGCTGAGTCGTTCATTAGATCTGCACATAGCCTCCACTGCTGTAAGAAAAACTGCTTGTCTAGTAGAGCACCCTGTGCAGTTTTTTAAATATAATTATGCTTAATCGTCCACATTATTGTAGTGCTCGTTCACAAACTTCTCCACCTTTGGAGAGGCTCCCAGCGCATCTCCGCGTGCCGAGTGATTTGTGCCCAGAAAATTAAACATGAATAACAGAAGTTGTGCGTCGTGTTTTTCTAGCATTGTGAACTGCTAAACAGTTAAATGTTTAATACTCTGCCTGATTCGCGGAGCCACTCTGCTTTTCAGTTGGTGGGTTTCCTGTTTGTAGCGCATTTTAGATTTGCGGGTCGCTATTTGATGCGGCGACCAGCAATACGCAGTTTCTGTATGTGTGTGTACGGTATATTACTGGATAGAAATCATTTACAGTGCGCTGAAGAGGGAGGGACAGGAGGATGAAATGCCAATTTCAGCCTGTGATCTGTTAATGTCTGACTGAACAGCCTCATGGAAGTGATATCTTACAGTTCTACATATTTTAATCTAACGAAATTCGTTAAAACAAGTCACATGGTGCTTTCAAAGTCATGTCATTGAGCTGAAAGGTTCCAGATTTCGTTTGCCTTCACAGGCGGCTGCGGAGCGCAGCAGACGGCTCACACTGCGCACTGCGATGTTCAACATCATAGGCTTAATAAACTGTAGTTAATTATCACTGATCTTTTTCATCACTGACTGTGTGACTGTCTGTGTCCTCCTCTCTGTGTCTCTGTCTCTTTTTTCAGACTGTTCACGCGATGAATATAAACAGTAACTATTGAAAAAAGTTATAGTCGCGGGTAAACATAGTACTCAGGAGCGCACCAAGAATGCATTTTTTTACGTCAGGCGTTGTGGACGCGTGTTTGATATTAATATTGTGCCGCTGCACCTCAAATAAATGTTTTTTTGGGAAACAGAAATGTTCAACATGACTTCATCATGTTAGACCAGGCAGACAGGTTCTTACTACAACATCAACTCTCCCTCCGCAGCCAGCGAGCCTCATCCCCCGCCGGACACCTACATTCAATCATGAATAATCCTAATGGGCCAATCAGACCAGACCTGTCTGTCACTCTGTCAGGCATGTGTAGTGTCGAGCCGGCCGCGTTGTTGGCTGAAAAGTCATTATTTGCATTACAGTGTATCCTTTGTTCTAACTCAATGGATGGTCGCCAGTCAAACAGGCTCCCAGCCCCCACTGTCCCACAGACTAGCTATGGCCAGTAAAATAGGTGGAGGGCTGAGGGGAGCGCGTACCTCCAGTAATTAAAAATCAATTTGTGCCACAGATATTAATATTGTGTCGCTGGCTACTTTATAGACTTCACTAAATGTTTCCATTTCACTTAATTACATTTATGGATAAGCCAACTTTCCCACCTCCCTCATGCATCAAAATGTATATTATCAGTCCGACCAGGAAATCTTGCGATCGCAAAAATTAGCGCATATTCAACCAATACTAATATGACTGTCTACTGGCCGCTTCCTGGTCTATTTTTGCTGAGAGCCGCGCGCCTGTTGCGGAAAACATAGGCGAGCCCTGGAATCTCCAGATGACGCGCTCTGCTCCTGCAGCTCTGTCTCTGTTCCAGCGCATGTAAAGTAAAATTAGGTCATCATTTTTGTTGATAATTATCAAAGCAAACTCTATGTAAACAGATGGAGCCTGTTTATTCTTGGAGTCACAGGCTGTTTTGTAAAGCTACATCACTTTTATGACTCAGGAATGATTTTGTAACTTTTTTTTCGAAGAAGAAGAAGATAATATGCAGCAAAGGGCTGAAAGACGGAATCGAACCTGTAGTCGTTTTAGTAGTAGTAGTTGTTTTTTTAAGATGGGAACTGAATCTTTTCGACTGGTTCTGTAATGTGAAGTATGGTTATTATCATATAGGAAGTGATTATATACAACGTTTTTTACACAAGTTTGTTTTTTTTGATCGCAACAATCACAAAAAAATTCATACAGTATATTGTGAGAGAAAAACTTAGGAATTTCCTGTTTGCAAATCGAAAATATGCATTAAAACAGGCTGATGGAAACACACATTTATGACTTTTTTAAGACTTTGTGCGAGAAATATTTTTCTAAGTTGATTTAAATAATCAACGTAAAATAGTTGAGTAACTGTGACTGCCTAACTACAAATAAGCCTACTAGAGCAGATGAACGTAGTGGAGTAAAAATCTTTGCCCTTGAGATGTGTTCCTGTGAGGGACACGCCATCTCCTGGTGACACCCTGCAATTGAATGAAGAGGCGTGTTTATAGTGGATTCTGGGCACACCCCCAAGAGGAGGGGGGGACTGGTAGCTGGCTGGCAGCTGGGAGCCCCGCCTCCCTGCACTGAGCCTGTTGAGGCAGAGGGGAAAAGAGAGTAAGGATTATTCAGCGCACCTGTGCCAAAACAGAGACCATGACACAAACCTTAAAAATGAGACTCTCCTTTACAGTCTGCTATGCAATTTAATATGTAAACAAATCTGATTCTTGTACAAATGAGGCTTTCTGCATTGTTCTATCTCTTAAGCTTAAATATATGAAGGCTGACTGAAAGACAGACAAATCACATGATGTTGATGACTCCAAACAACTTTCAGTTCCTTTGAATTTCTTTTTAAGCTTTACATTGCTTCAGTTCACCTTGCTTTAAAACATGTGACCTGAGCTCAAAATATACAAATCATTCACCATTCAAATATCTATTTCTGTGCATTATGCCCATATGAGGGCAAACCAATACAATGAGAGATATACTTCTTATATGGTTATATTTATTTCAACAATAATTATTAGTAACTGTATCATGACCAAAAGATCTGAGGTTCTGATGATCAAAGGAGTACAATGGCACTATAAAACACTACATTTATCTCTAACAGTTATCCATCTATTATTTATTGTTCATTTAACTTGAAACATTTCAGATTCAGATTCAGAGTTCCTTTATTGATCCCTGAGGGGAAATTGTTTTTTGTAGCAGTGCTCCATACGAAATAGAATTATAGATTAGAATAAAATTAGAAAGAAAGAACGAGAAGGAATATATATATATATATATATATGTATGTATAGATGTATAGATGTATAGACAATGTATATATATGTATAGACAATGTAAAAAAAAAACAGAGCATTAATACTAAGGATAAATGTAAATAAGAAATATACAACACAATAAAATAAAATGTACAGCAATAAAATAAATATATATACATATACTGAGCAAATGGATGTGCAAAAATTGAAGTAGGATGTGCAACCTTGCGGATCAGTTTGTTAAGTCTGTTGGCGTCTGCTATCCTCAGCCTGCTGCCCCAGCATGCACAACATAAAGAATAGCACTTGCCACCACAGACTCATAAAAAATCCTGAGCATAGTCCGGCAGATGTTGAAGGACCTCAGTGGCCTCAGAAAACAGAGACAACTCTGGCCCTTCCTATAGAGAGCGGTAGTGTTCTTTGCTCAGTCCAGTTTATTGTCAATATGAACCCCCAGGTACTTGTAATCCTCCACAATGTCCACACTCCACACACCCCCTGAATGGAAAAAGGGGTCACAGGTGCCTTGGCTCTCCTCAGGTCCACTACCAGTTCCTTAGTCTTTACCACATTTAGTTGCAGATGGTTCTGCTCACACCACGTGACAAAGTTGTCCACAGCAGCCCTGTACTCATCCTCATCACCCTTGCTGATACATCCAACTATCGCAGAGTCATCAGAAAACTTCTGAAGGTGGCAGGTCTCTGTGCAATAGCTGAAGTCCGTGGTGTAGAGGGTGAAGAGGAAGAGAGAGAGGACAGTCCCCTGTGGGGCCCCAGTGTTGCTGACCACTCTGTCTGACACACAGTATTGCAGGCGCAAATAGTGTGGTCTGCCAGTCAGGTAGTCCACAATCCAGGACACTAGGGGGGCGTCCACCTGCATTGCTGTCAGCTTGTCACCCAGTGGAGCTGGACGAATGGTGTTGAATGCACTGGAGAGGTCAAAAAACATGACCCTCGCCTGCTTGTCCAGGTGGGCGTAGACACGGTTGAGGAGGTAGATGATGGTGTCCTCAACTCCAAGTCAGGGCTGATATGCAAACTGGAGGGGGTCCAACAGTGGCGTGACCATGGGCCGGAGCTGCTCCAGGACGAGTCTCTCCAGAGTTTTCATAATGTGGGAGGTCAGTGCCACAGGTCTGTAGTCCTTTGAGGCCCTGGGCGTGATGTCTTTGGCACAGGAACTAGGCACAACGTCTTTCTATTTGATTATAAATAGTAGAAAATGTCTAACGTGGTCAAAAAATACATGCATTTAAACATTCAGAAAAATGATAAAGTAACAGCCCTACAGCATTTTAGAAGTGTCCATGCTCCTTTGAAAAGTGTTGCTTTGTTTACAGCCACCAGTCATCAACAGCCATATGAGCATGTGAGTGTTGTTAGATACACCTACACATACAGTTTAATACAACAATTCTGCAATAAAGCCGCATTTCATAAATGTTATAATATTGAGCTTTGGTTGAAAGTGTTTCAGAATAGTGTTGATTCAATTTTTTGGTCATTTGGAGGCTGTAGGTTGTGTTGCCGTTGAGTTCTGTTTCCAATATCATGTCCACAGTGTTTATGTCAGTGAGACGAGATTAGAAACACCTCTCATTACAACATAATTCAGTTCAGCAGCACCATGAGCTGCATTCTCCAAAAAGATCATATAGTTGAATCAGCACCTAAAAAAAACAAAAACAAAGAATACAAAATTTTGAACAGCAAACAAATATTCAAACCTTCGTGAAGGTACAAACTGGGCATGCCACCAGCCCGCTCTTTTCTGTCTTGGAGACTTCCTCGTGGCAGAGAAGTTGGACTTGGTCACGCTATTTTAAAGTTGGAAGAGGTAAGAGACATATATTTGTCACCAGTTATTGTGTGTTGTAGTTTTGGTATAGTACACACGATGGAATTTTGTATGTTTTGTATGTCCATGTTACGCTGTTGGCGTGATAAAGTAGTAAAGTGAGCACGGCGGTCTGGACATCCTAGCTTGGTAGTAGCTAACATTACCGCGTGACCTTAGTCATATTTAATCCTGGCAGTACTTGCACTATTGTTTTATTCTTGCTGGGTGTGTTGAACAGCTAATATGTGTGTGTGTCCCTGCTGTGACCACGGGGACAGTTGTTAATACGACTCTCTGACGTTCACATCTGTTTTCAGTCAGGCCTATGTTGCATATGTTACTGCTGCCTGATCGTTCTCAGCTGTCCTACTGATGATGTTGAAGTTACCGCTGATAATGAATGGGTTATTTCCTGTTGCTCTTTCACATAAAAAGCATGCCTTTGGCAAAGCAGTGGGATGCTTTTATTGTGAAGTAGATGTTGGAAGTGCAGTGTGTTTTCCACCCAGATAAAAACTGTTATTTAGGTGAGGTGATGAGTGGTCTCATTGTTGGCACCATAGCATAAAATATTGACTGGTAGGTGGAGGCTTCACTCTGTTAGCAAAATAAAAAGTTCAGCTTGCACCTTTTTTCCACTCAGTGAATTTCCATTGTCTTTTATTATGTTCCTGGCTGTATACAGACACAGGCTGTATAAGAACAAAATTGCCATTTTGTTTGTTTATTCAATTTAAAAGTTATTTCCATTTAAATCTTGTTTACTGATGACCAATTAAGGAATTGTTTCTAATTTATATAATTTATGATGTTGGTTGGTCAAAATAAAAATGGCTGCAGACCAAAATTTCATACAGTGCCACCAAATCTCTAAACAGTGCTAAATTTGATAGTGCCTATGAGTAGTGCTTAACTGTTTTTTTGTTTGTTTATTTTTACTCTTCAGAACAAGAATCCTCAGGGCACTTTGTATTTACCTAAACAAAGACCTGAGCGTCCTTTTCAAAGAATACCTGGTAATGTTAATCGTTACTGCAGCTTGCACAATTTTTACATTGGAAGAAGCATGTTTTATTAAAAAAGGCATCAGTGTATATCTTGATTCACTGGTATAGCCCAAATGCAGTTTATGCCTCCCTTTTCAAGTTATATTTGAAACCAAGACTGTGGCAATAAATATCACACCACTATGAAATAGGTTTTTAGCAGTGCCAAAGGAGGTTCAACAAACTCTGAGTCTAATCCTGAACCCTGAGTTGATCTAGCCTGAGACAGGAAACTCCAAGTTTCTGGTTTCAGAACAGATGATTTGAGTTAGTTCAATCAACTCAGAGTAGGTTAACTCAGAGTTAAGCGCGTGCACCACAACTATAAAAAGCCAACATCAATGGAGCCCCGTTGATGGCCTATATATCTTTTTTAAGCCTATTCATAAAAATATTTATTTCCCTTTCATGTCTTTTTTTTTTTCTTTTGTCCCAATAGAATCTGATGGTGCTATCTGCCTGGTGGAGCCCTCTCACGCCACAACAGACCTTGTAACTGTAAGTAGGCAATACTCCAAAGGTTTTGCCAAATGGTAGTTTAAGTATACTGAAACATATCACTCATCTAGGATGAAAAGCACACGTAAAACTGTGCCTGCTGCCTTTACAGAGGGGGATCCAGAAAGGCCTATAGAGGTAACATCTTGATATGTTACTGATAGTTTACAATTTATAAAATTCACCTGCTGAAAAAAATCCAAAAAACCAACAAAGAAATGCAATACTTGGAGCGCCAGTTTAGGTCAGATCTAGAAATTGAAATACTGGAGCACAAATTAGAGGTGGGTGCATGGTCACAGGTGAATTATGTTAATTATGTTAACTATTGGAACATTAACTAATCTAGCTCTTGTATTTGTAGGAAATAAAGAAGACCAAATCAAGTGTGTATTGTGTCTTTATTTGACTGCTGTGGTGATGGTGATGGTGATAATGGTGACTCAATCTCTGAAGTGACTATGGTATATGGTGTCTCTGACTGCTCTGCCGTCCTGCATAGCTGGCAGGTGGATGGGGTCATCATCAGGGTCTTCAATTTGTAGTGCAGATTGTTGCTCTCCTTTAATAGTGGCAATATTATGAACACATGAACACATGCCACAATGATATCACAGGCCCTCTCAGGGGTCACCCTGAGGTGACGTAGGCACTGGAAACGGGCTTTCAGCAGGCCTATGGTCATCTCCACCCGGGCTCTCGTCCTGCAGTGAGCCCGGTTGAAGTTCTGTTGGGGGCCTGGTTCAGGGTCAGGGTAAAGAGGTCAGCAGCCTGGGTTGGCCTGGATAACCTCTGTCACCCAGCAGAAGGCCATCAAACTCTCCTGTAATGTGTAAAATGTGCAAATCTTTAGGCTGCTTACCATGTTGCAGTCTGTTGCTCAGGTTAGACTCGCGATAAATCCTTGATTCATGAACAGACCCAGGCCACTTGGCCTCCACATTGGAAATTAGGTATGCAGCATCACATGTGATCTTGACAGTGCAGAGAATGACAGATGTTGAACTATGATGCAGTCTTTAACATTTTGAAACAGTAGTCAATCTACATGTACCTGCACATTTATGCTGTGAATGGACTTCCTATTCACATAATCTGCTTCATTATGCGAGGGAGCCGTGATGGGGATGTGTGTGCCATCTATGCAGCCAATCACACTGGGGAATCATAAAAGAAATTAAAATTACTAATCCCAGTCTGAGGTTGCAGCACAATGTCATTAACGGAATATAATTTAAAATTCATTTGGATCTCTACATCATTCACCTGCAATCCTGTGCAACTCCTCCTTGATGACTCTGACAGGTTTATGTCCAGGGAAAACCACAAAGATGGGTAATAGCCGTTTTAGGGCAAGGCACACTTTTCTGACCACCCTGTGTACAGTTGCCTTACTCAAGTGTTCTGCATCTACGACATTATACAAAAAACTCCCATTTGCAAAGAAACGCAGCGCAACACACAATATCTGCTGGGATGTGAGAAAATGACTACGGCTGATAATGTTGCAAATGTAAGGACGGATTAGGTTATGTATGTAGATGATGGACTGTGACGTGAAACGGTACCGTTCAAAAAGATAATGCGCGGTCAGATAACCATCTCCCGACGAATATTTAATTCCCTGCGCAGTAATGCTGCACCTTCATCCACGGGATCGTTGTCAAAAGGACATGCCATGTTAGTGGGAAAAAGTGGACTTCTAATATAGGCCTACTGACGGCAAACGGCAGAACTATGTTATGCCAAAACTCGCCTGCTGACTGAATGAATGAGGAAATCAAAAAACATGTGTGGCTGACAGAGGGCGGAAACAGAGAGAAACTCGAGGTTCATTGAGAAAAACCTAGTCCCGACCAGGTTAGGTTCATAGAGACTGTTACTATGGTAACTGAGCGAGATCTTAAGTTACCTCTATCTGTGAAACAGGCTAGAGTTACCCCTCTTTCTCTGGTTTGAGTTACCTCCCTTTGTGAAACGGAAAACTCAGAGTTTCCTTCATTTCAGGCAACTCAGAGTTTTCACTAAACCTGAGGCCTGTACCATAAAGCTTGATTAACCCAGCCGGGCTTCCTCTTACTTATCGGGCTTCACTTAACGAGACATCCGCCCTCCGGATTTTCGGTACCATAAAGCCGGCTATCAACTCACTAATTCAATTCAGGCTTGTCCAATCTAGATCTGTGCGTGCTCACATAAAAAGGGCGGAGTTTGCTGCATGCGACCAATCACAAACATGGAAAAATCAGCCCGAGCCGCATATTTCACTACGGAGGAGCAAACAATAATAATTAATAAATACGAGGAATACAAATCAATAATCCAGGCAAAAAGCAACACAGTTGCAGCTGCCAAACGGCGCAAGGATTGCTGGCAAAAAATTGCCGACTGTGTCAATGCGTAAGTTAGTCCCATTATAATATTACTTCCCCACTATGACTGCACTTGTATATCTGACTACAGTAACATTTGTGTGTTCCATAAATGTATGTGTGTATGAAATTTTTCGCTATGGAATGTGATTGTAGCCTTATTTCAGATGCAACCCGAGTGGAGCAAAGAGAACATGGGAGCAAATCAAACATATGTATAAAAATATACTTCAAAGTGGTCAGTACGCTTACTATATCTTATACATGTAGCATATGTACATGTAGACCTACATGTTGGAGGCTATATACAATACAATATACAACGGCAAACATCCCAGGGCTTAGTCTACATTATGCAAATTACACATCAACCTTGCTTACCTGCGATGTCATAAAAGCCCTCTTTGATGCATTGCGTGGGCAGGTGGCCGGGAAACACCACGAATGCATCGACAAGCTCAGTCAGGACCCCCGCGACTTTATGAATAGCTCTACATACTGTGTTTTTCCCGAGGTTTTCGGCATCGCCAACAGAATACATAAAAGTACCTATGAATGAATGAATCAATCCATGATTTACTTAAACAAATAATTGATTAATGGTATTTTATCTGTGGCTTGCTTGTAACCCATCCAACGAGGGATTTAAAGACATCATAATAATTACAAACATCACTAAGAAATATATTACCTGTGGCAAAAAACCTCAGTGCAATGCACACTGTCTGCGGGACTGTCAGCGCGTGGTTGCGGTGCGTTACATTACTGATGTAAGGCTCCAGCAGCTGACAGATGTATTGTAACCCCTCTCCCGAAAACCTGTACCTTTTGTACAGTGATTGTTCAGACAATTCGAACGGATTACAGCGATCTCTAAATATTCTCTCGCGCCTGAGTGCTCTTCGCACAAGCTGTGCACCAAGATCCACCGGGTTCTCATCAAACGGACAGGCCATTTTCCAAGAGAACTGATTGGTCAGTAGGTGGGGCTTTTATACCTGCTGAGCTCTTATCCTGAACTTATCCTGCTCCAGAGCAGGTTAGGTGTTCAGCATAGGTTACCACGGCAACGTAGCCCGATAGAGAGTAAGCCACCTTTATGGTACCGAAAAGCCAGGGTTAAGCCTGAAGTTATCTCGCTAAACCGTAATCCAGCTTTATGGTACAGGCCTCTGGTTTGTGAAACGGGCCCAAAGACACACTGGGGAGGAAACAATGAGGCACAGGTGAAAACAATGGACATACACAGGGAGTCAAGACACCTAACATGAAACACAAACCGGAAGTGAGGGAATCCCACAAAAATAAAACAGGAAGTGACACGACAAACAACAGTCCTGACAATGACCTGCAATGCAAAAGTTACTCTTTAGAATTCAGTAATCTGTTTGTAATTTTATTGTTTTCAGAGATTTTGTCTTGTTTTCTCTTTAAAGGATTCAGAAGGCACAACAGTTCAGAGGGAGCTTGCACAGGTTACCCTTGGCATCTACAGCTTTAATGCTGAAGGAGGTGATGCCACCACTCCTACACCAGATGTTGGCATTGGGATCAAAGGTGTTGAAGTGCTCCGGGACTTGGGAGATATTGCCACTACATGTGCACTCTTAATGAGTCTAATATATGCATTGAACCTCAGTTAGCCTCATGAACTGAAATCCTTCTTCAAAGTGCTTCAGAAGATCTTCCTGCAACTGGATGCTGGCAGACTTTCAACCAAGGTACAGATGCTCAAGAACAAACTATGCAGAAACAGTAAACCCCATTGTGCACTTCAGACCTTTTGGATTTTCACATGAAAGCCTGGTTTACACTTAAATATGTGTGCAAAATAATTTCCAAAAGTGACTTGTCAGTGATGATTTGAATAAAACAAAAACAACAGGAAAACTGAAAAATCACAACTCGAACATTTGAAGTCAAATGTCTGTGATTGTTTGGATGCTGAATTTTAAGTGGAAGAGGTAAAAGTATAGTTTGGACATAACCTGAAAATAAGTGTTTTAAGAGCTTGTTTGAAGAGCAAAAATGCAGGTGGTGACAACCCTTTGGAGTGTTGTTGATATCTCAGTGCTGTGTATTGGTTTGTTGATATCTTTACAACTTGTTCGACCATGGTCAACTCAGAGGCTGTTTGTTTTTAATGCTGCATCAAAAGCCAGTTTAACTGTTTGACCATTCTGCGTGATGTTGTGAGTTGAAAGCAAGCTCTATTAGATGCTTTTTACTCTAATGTGGTGGCAATATATGGTTAACTATATTCTTGTTACTATTATTTGGTGCAAAGAAAGGTTTATGTTTGACACTTGACGACCAAGTGGCACCAAAGTGTGCACTTAATATCTGATGTGTTCATACATAAAAAAGCAACAGAAAAAACAGATTCACTCATGTGGAACCTGTTGACCAATTTGGATTTAGTCAACAAAATTAGAAAAAATTAACTTGAATCAAACCTTAATATTTCAATTAACTGAGCTTAAATTTCTTCGCCTTATTAAAGTCATTTTTTACTAAAATGATTTTTTGTTGCCTAAATTAACTCCTTATGATGCTGCCCACTTCTGGTAAAATCACCTATATCCTCAGTTTAACAGATCATGTGATTCTACACCTTTTGTATAATGGCCTATGTCAAGAGTGGGCCATCTGTGACCAGCCACGAGAAAACCAGCAAGTCTCCCGGGGGGGCATTTTGAGTTATTTACAGATTCTGAAAGTGTAGTTTTTAAGTTTTCCAATGAAAATATTTGAGGAAGATGTGGCCATTTGAATGTAGGCACTCCTCAAACTAGTTTTTTGAGAAATACAGCCTGAAAGATTCTCACCTATCAGGGGAGCCAGGTAACACAGTACTGCTCATTGCATCTCATTTACATAAGTCCAACCCCCTAACCATTGTTCAAACTATTGTAGTAGTTTGAACAACGGTTATCAAATGGAAATGAAATTCTTTTGTTACAAAATGTTAGGGCTATACAGCCGCCAAGTATTAGGACCCAGAGATGCAGAACCAGAGGCAGGGATTGTGTAAAAACAAATAATAAATTTATTAACAAAACGGAGAACAGAAAACACGCTCAACGAGCGGAATGATTAACAAACAAAAGGCGCACTCAAACGGAGTGGAGGACGAAGAAAACAAAAGACGCACTCAAACGGAGTGGATGAACTAAGGGAGCACCAACGAAGCGGGTATGGCACGAGGCACGCGTGGAAGCGGCAGACAGGCAGGACCAACAACCAGAACTTGACATGGGGATGAGGAATAATCCAGCAAAGGAGAGGAGCAGGTCCATGCCTTAAATACTCTCCCTGATGAGGGAGAGTGACTGCAGGTGAGTAGCAGTGGGAGGAGCTGGCAGCAGGTGAGGGGCTGCCCAGCCATGGATCCAGGGGTAGACAGACAGACACACACACAGGGGGTGCTTTTCATTACATTTAATTGTGCTTCCTCGTCTCCTCTCTCCTTCGTCGACCCGGAAGTCGTTTCCCCTCTGCCATGATGAAGGATCTTCCAATTGCTTAAATGCACCTGAAGGAGACGAGGAGCGAGGAGAGAGGAGGCTTCTAAAGGAGATCAGAGTGAGGATACACCGGTGTAGCTTACGCGGAAGTCTTTTATTATTTAAGGGGCGTGTCGTATGTGGTACACGTTTGAATCATGGCGGGAGCAGATCTTCAGAAATGTAATCCTGATTCTTGTTTCAACTGTGTCCTTTTAACAATTGTATCTGTCACCAAGAAATTAATGAAAATTCTTGGTATATATTTACGTTTTTTTTTTAAAGCAAGGCTACAAGGCTGTTGGTTTAATCTACCACACACCCGTCCTCTGTTATGCCTCTAACGGCATATAATTGAAACCTCATCAATAGCAATCAGGAGTAGAACAGTCTGACTGCAGATCTGACCATAATATCACGTTTTACAGCTTTTACAGCTGTGCAAACATCATCAGTAATTGACGTCGCTTCGGACTGACGAGGATTTTTCATTTCGGAGTTTCGTTTCCTCCGTCCTCACGTCCCTTCCTCGCATCCCTCTTTCATGTCCTCGCTGGGCGGAGCTAAGACGCGAGGAGAGGAAGCGAGTGGAGGAGACGAGGAGACCAATTTATGTAATGAAAAGCACCCAGGGAAAAAGGGAAAGGAGACACACAGGGAGAGACAGGAAGCTGGGATCGTAACACAAAAAGCCCCTGAATAAAAATGAAAAACAAGAAAGGTAATATATTTAAGAGTTAGAAGGAGCAAATGTAGATACTTATTTATAAAATAAAATAAAATAAAATAAATTCTGTCACTCTGTGGTGCTGTGGGATGGATCAGTCTGTTGGTCAACTTCACTGTCAATGCTGCTATATGTACAGGACATTAACAGAGGCTGGCACTTGATGATCATAGACTCCATGAGGGGTGAACAGTGTCTACAAATCACCACAGCGTCTTGACACCAAGCATCCCTGATGCAAACACAGACCCTGCCGCCACGGTGTTAGCCGTAACATGTTAGCCGGTCCAGCTGGCAGAGTCTGGTATGCTGTTATTGAGCCATGTTTCCATAAAAACGAAAACACAGCACTCTCTCACGGTCTGCTGGGTTATTCTCAGAAGGTGTATATAGTTGTCAAAGGAGCGTACATTGGCGAGTCCAATAGATGGTATAGCTGGCTTGTGTGGATTCGCTGCTAGCTTAGCCCGGATACCGCTGCGCTTTCCCCGCTTCCACCTCCTCTTGCACCGCCGTAGTGGGGGTCGGTGTCGAAACGGGCCGCCAGAGTAGGCCGAGGTCGAGTAACTCAGTTTAATTTAGCGTGTGTCGGGTTTAATTTGCAGATTGCTGTGTTGCCAATGTCAAAAAGAGTCCCACGACTGTATGTGCACATTGGGACAAACAAGCGTGACGAAAACATAAAATCACTCGAACACATTGACGAAGACAAACATGTAGACACCACATTATTGGGACAGAGAGGAGCCGCTGCATCTGCATGTGCTGCCACCACTACTAGTACTTGTCATCGTCTTCATCTTCAGCTAAGGTCAACTGTAGATTAGGGATGTTCTCCAGTGTAATGCAGTGGCTCTCGTCAACATTTGAAATCATATAAACAATGATCAACTTTTGACTGCTGTCTTTAATAACCACAGCAAAGAGCTCGGCCTGGACCAGCTCTATATAAGAGCCCTGAGACAACTTTTGTTATGATTTGGTGCTGTACAAATAAAATTGAATTGAAATTGAATAACAATACTTGTCGATTTCTTCAGTTTCATCATCTAGTTTGGGTTCAGAATCAGAAGTGAGATCACTGTCAGCATAACCAGAAGCTGCATAAGTAGCCATGTGGTTCCCTTTTAATGTGCAGCTGATTGGCCAAAAAAAGAACAGAAGCACGTGAATAGCCAAAGAAAGCCAGTATGCTAATTTACTGTTGAATCACCACACCCCCAACTCTAAAACAACCCAAATTCAAATACAAAGTTTATGGTTTTAAGGCTCCCAATACTGTTATTTGAAACATGGAGTGGCTTCTTCATGATTTCAACTTACATAATACTGCAAAAAAACGAAAATCACAATTTAAAAAAAAAAAAAAAATCGATTTTTCTTTGTTCACATAATTTGTGCCAGGCTGACTTGTTGCTGGTTTTCTCATGGCTGGTCACATTTTATTTTGCCTAAGTCAAAAGACAATGTGACTTAGGCAATTGTAAAAGCTTGTCAAGATGGGGGCTGCTTCAAGGACAAGAAAAATCTACCTAGCCACTGAAGTTATTTCCATGATTCAAGGCTTATCCCGTATTGGTAAGTGATGAGGTTTACGGCTAGGCTATAAATATGGCATAGTTATTTAGTCTTTTTAGTCAGCATTTTAGTTAGCAAAATAGCTAGCTAAATGAAGCTACCTAAAGCTTGCTAAATGATGTGCATGGACAAAGCTATTTTGCTCAGCTATTTTAGACCAAGAGTGGAAAGTGGAAATCCAGTTTTTGTCTAATTTTTTTTCCACATTGCAAGATCTAATTAAGAGAGATTTGAATACCATATTACAATCTGACACCTTGAAATAATTTGTATAACTAATTACAAAGAATTTACTTACTCACCTGTTGTGCAGTGTCTCCACAAAATGCAATGAATGTTTTTTTCAGAATGATCACCCATTTGTGACCGTATACCTCAAAGAGTTAAAATGTTTTTCCTCTTTGGTAGGGGATGCACTAAACAATTCCAATAAGGTTTCATCCAATGAAAATGACATTGAGAGCGTTGTTGAAGAAATGACCTTAAACACTCCTGCTGTTGCTGAAGGTGCCAAGCAGACATATCCACACCTTAAAGGTGAAATATTTGATAATGATGATTTCATCAGCGATCCAAACTATACCCCATGCTGTCATGAGTCCTCTGCCCCTGAAAATCGGGATGAGGATGTTGATTTAAACAAAACGGCCAAAAAGAAAAGAAATAAACACCGTAGTCCAGACACATGGAAGCAAAATGAATCCAAGGTGAAATGACTCAAGGGATGTCATACAAGAACAAAGGTGGCAAAGAAATAAGTGCAAAAGCTATGGGTCCTCCCTGCAACGTGAAGTTCTGTCAGCGAGTCTCGACACTGCCAAGCCATTGTAGAACAGCAGCGGCAGTGGATATTACAGAAGATTTGGGCAATGAACACCTGGGATAAACGTCAGTTATAAGTCTCCACTTTGGTCACAAAAATGTCAACATAAAGCAAAAGAAAGTTGCTGAGGGATCCTGACACAGTTCATCATCATCCTACCAACTAAAGCTTCAAGATGGAATAAGTCTCTAAGTGTGCAAGGCACTTTTTTCCTCTACAAATGGTCTCCCTGAAAGCACCATTAGATGCTGAATTTGACAATTTGCCACATTAATAGACATCAGTCAAGAACCCAGCAAAGTAGAGCTAGAAGGACAAGTGAGGAGATGCAAATGCCTCCTCAGCATTATGTTAAGTTAGTGAGTTTGTTATGCTTTATTGTTGACAGAATTGAAGGTGTTAAATTGCTTAAGTCACAGAGGCATGTTCAAAAATTTGCAAAAAAGTCTTTTTTTTTTCTCTCATGTTACTGACAGACATTGTTATTAGTATGTCAATAGTGACCTGTTATGATCTGATCTGTCATAACCTTGTTGAGTAAAAGAATTAAAAAATATCATATATTCAACATATGGCTCAGTTTTTTGTGTTTTCTGAAAAACTTAAAAAAAAATGACTGAGGCGATTATCTTAATAAGGTGACGATTTTCATGG
Source organism: Chaetodon trifascialis (assembly GCF_039877785.1). Lineage (NCBI taxonomy): Eukaryota > Metazoa > Chordata > Actinopteri > Chaetodontiformes > Chaetodontidae > Chaetodon > Chaetodon trifascialis. The sequence goes on from NC_092060.1 coordinate 3,580,877, forward strand.
TTGCTGTAACATCACAAGTTTATGTTGAGTGGACAAAATTAAGACATGTTAACTGAAAGTATATTTTTTAAGTGCAAAGAGCATGACTAACTAATATTTCAAATATCTCATTTTGATCAGAAGTGATGGTTGTCTCATTTCATAAATATTGTTAGTGTAACACAAGCCCCTTTAATTAATTTACCTTAACTTTTTTCTTTTAACTAACAAAATAAAATTGCGTGGAACCTGTTGACAATAAAAAAGAATAAAGTCAATGTTTCATTTTTTTGAATGTGAATACCATCTTCTGGAAGTGCTGGATCTTCTGTCTTAAAAAAGTACCTGCATTGCATTTACAAACCAGCTAATACTCACTGTTCTGCTTTCCTTCATATTTCATCTTATGTTTCACAACATCATAACAGATCATAACAACTTCAAAGTGAGCCACTGACTGAATGCAAATACCCAACACATTGAAAATGATTTGTATATCTCTTTTCAACTTCCAAACTCTCAAATATTAGAATGATTACTCTGTTAATCTCACAAAATATGCTTAGAATATATTGACACAGGCATGAAAAATGAATTCAACTCTTTCGGTTTAGCCACAATTTGAGCAAGTAATGAAACTCATGTCTTAGACATTAAATATTATACCTGCAAAGCTTACTTTTCAGTGAAAGCAAAATTGAAAAGTATTTTTCCTTAGCAACACAATTCTTGTTTCCCCAATTTAGTAAATACAATATTTTTTCCAACTGCTCAAACTAAACAAAATTCAGGATGAGCAGTAAGTGATTAAGAACTCCCCATTAGCTGAAATTCCTGTTTTTTTCTTTTTCAATAACATGATAAATATTAGTATGAAACACTTGATATTCACATACCACAGTAAAATGCTCGACTGGGTTTACATTGAAATAACTTTGTTGCCAAAACACAGCAAAGCTAGCAAAAAAGACGTGAGAAGCGTGTGAAGTGCAACTAATTAAGATGAAACTGGCACCTCTGGCGGTCCGAGCATTAACTTAACATTTACGTCAGTAAGTCAACTGTTTATAACTTAATTCATTTCTATTTCAGCACATGGGTTACAATATCATCTCTCATCTAAATGTGTGACTTCAACTTTTTACACCCTAGATAATATGCCCTCGCCCCGTCCTTCTCGGCCCTCCTCCATCCTCAGGTAAAATACTGCGAGAAAAGCTGGAAATATTTTGTCGCTGAAGTCGAGGTAAGAAAAGCCGGGGTAATGAGGAGAACTAGCGCGAGAGGCTAACTGACATGCTAACAGGCATCTGGAGCTGCACAGCTAACAAACCCAGTTAGGCCCGTACAGCTGCAAGCCACCATCAGGTGTCTGTCTGCTGCCCAGGCCTGCTGGACTGTGTGCTGCCTAAAGCCTAAGGGCTCTATTTTCAGCGCAAAGTCAGGTCCGTTGAGCCGATGGGGCGTGGCGGTGCAGACTTTGGTATTTTCGTGAGCTGCGCCACCAGCGCATCTCCTCCTCCTTCTCATTTCAGTCCCACCCAGCGGCGCAACTGGGAAAGAGGGAGGGGACAAGGCGTGGAGTGGGTTTGGCACAGCCAAGTCAAATCTTCACCAATCACAGCAGCTCCTTGCCTCACCTTTAACAACGCTGCTGGCGAGGCGCATGACAAGTTTCCAGGAGACTGACATCACTCATGTCTCCTGACATCCCTTTGTATTACTTTGCACAACCGTTTGTATATACTGTTTAATTTTTCTCAGTATATATATATATATGTATATATTGTTTTATATTGTGTTCTATATTTTGTGGTATATTTTGTTTATATATTTATATTTTCAATATAAATATTTTGTTTTTATATTTGCTTTTTATATATATAGTTCTCTTTCTTTTCTTTCTTCTCTAATTTTATTCTAATTCTATTCTTGTAAGGAGCACTGCAACAAAAACAATTTCCCCCCGGAGATAAATAAAGAATTTCTGATTCTGATTCTGATGTCTAAATATGAGGTCCTTAGATGGTAAATCCTCGGCCTCCTCTTCATCCTCCTCAAAGCAATGATGTAATCCATCGTTGCAGATAACGTTAAGCATTACAATGATAACATTTGTATTTGGAATGAAATGACGTGGGTAATAGCGGACAACGATCATCACTTACGTTTTTTCATGTGTCTGTCTCTCTCTGTCTCTGAGTGCTCTGAGATAGATGCAGTATATATGCTCTGTAGGATGCCACGGCTGTTTCTGTTGGCACAGCGACGTTAACCAATTAGTTCACATCCCTGTGTCACCTGTGTACATTTGGTCAGGGTGAGTGACCATTACGCGTGCCGAACGCGCTTGTATGTGCTGACTCAGACAGTTACATTGAATCGTCGCTGTTGCTAATTATTGATCGCAATGTGCGTTCGATGACTGACCGAGCACTGCTGAAAACACTGTTAAAACCACGCTGCCGTCTTGTTGAAGGTGTGATATATGGCGTCATCACGTTTTAAGTGGATAGCCGTTATTACCTAGCAGCCACCCATCCAGAGGGGTGTCCCCCTGAAAGACTGTAGAGATGCTAGAATTCGCTGGATGAACGAGTCATGTGTTGACCCGGGGAAAGTGGCATGCACATTCGTCACCAGGCAATTTGAGTCACAGATCACCAGACATCCCTGTTTCACCTGTGTACATTCAGTCAGGTTGAGTGATCATTACGCGATGAGATACGGATGAGATACGGATCAAAATATATTAATTTAGGTCTGACTGTATGTGCTGACTCAGATAGTTGCATTGAATTGCGGCTGTTGCTAATAATTGATCGCAGTGAAATGCCAGACACTGTGGAAACCTGCCTGTGAGGTATTGGTGACGTGAGCGCACGCCGGTTTACAAAAATCCACTTGCGCCGCCGGCTCACAGAGTTGACCTGGGATGCTTTTCATTACATAAATTGGTCTCCTCGTCTCCTCCACTCGCTTCCTCTCCTCGCGTCTTAGCTCCGCCCAGCGAGGACATGAAAGAGGGATGCGAGGAAGGGACGTGAGGACGGAGGAAACGAAACTCCGAAATGAAAAATCCTCGCTCCACAGCGTCAGTCCGAAGCGACGTCAATTACTGATGACGTTTGCACAGCTGTAAAAGCTGTAAAACGTGATATTATGGTCAGATCTGCAGTCAGACTGTTCTACTCCTGATTGCTATTGATGAGGTTTCAATTATATGCCGTTAGAGGCACAACAGAGGACGGGTGTGCGGTAGATTAAACCAACAGCCTCGTAGCCTTGCTTTAAAAAAACGTAAATATATACCAAGAATTTTCATTAATTTCTTGGTGACAGATACAATTGTTAAAAGGACACAGTTGAAACAAGAATCAGGGTTACATTTCTGAAGATCTGCTCCCGCCATGATTCAAACGTGTACCACATACGACACGCCCCTTAAATAATAAAAGACTTCCGTGTAGGCTACACCGGTGTATCCTCACTCTGATCTCCTTCAGAAGCCTCCTCTCTCCTCGCTCCTCGTCTCCTTCAGGTGCATTTAAGCAATTGGAAGATCCTTCATCATGGCGGAGGGGAAACGACTTCCGGGTCGACGAAGGAGAGAGGAGACGAGGAGGCACAATTAAATGTAATGAAAAGCACCCCAGGTCTGAGGTGGTGAGCTTTCAGCGCACTTTTACGCCGCCAGCGCCGACCGAAATGGTCGAAAATTCCAATGCGCAGGCTCATTATGCCGACATCTCCCCCCCTACTGCGCCGTGTAGTGTGTACTACCTTAATTTGATGTTGCATTCGTTGATAAAATGTCAGGGCACCACCTTCCTCAGCTAAGAAGGACTGCAGAGATTAACTGCTATAACGCTGATAAATACTAACGAATGAACTAACGGTAAACCAGTCTGATAACCTGAAGTGTAAATTCTGGATACAGGGATCGTAAATATTCAGTTCAAAAGGACACCGTCTAACCAGGACTTAAATCAAAATATCATTTATTAAGCAGAATTGTGGATAATGGGTAATGTACCATGAACAATAAGACAGAAGATGGGAGGTGATATGACAGAACACACAAGAGACTTATGGCAACACAAGGGTAAATAAATTGGCGATAGTGAGAGGCAGTCTAAAAGGAATAATGGGGACGCGAACGCAGAGTTAAGGGAAAGAATGATTAATGGAGAGAATTTGGACGAATTGACCTAATCTTAACCTCACGGACCAACTCTTATTCAAACCCACTTAGCGTGCCTACTTGGTTGCTGGCGTCCCGTTGTGCTCTGCTCCGAACTGGCTCGAAGACGTTCCAGATGTTCGTCCGCGGCTCGATCTACTTGGTGGTCTAGTGGAAGGCCCAGACCTCCAAGATGACAAACTGGTGCGGAACGGGGCGTCTCTGGAACTGGTTCGGTGGTCGGTTACAGATGATGGACTGCTCCGGATGGTTGTGAACCGGACCAAGGATCAACAGCTGGCCGCAGGGTTTGGTTCGGTTGAGTCCGTGACGGATTATTTTAGACTGATAGTACAAATTAAGAGTCTCTTCGATGGCCGGTCGAAGAAGGCTACAAAATTAGTATTACTTGCCTAAATTCACTAATGAAAACAAAACAAAACGTTGGGCTAAAGAGGAAGTTAACTTTGAAGTTTACGGCAAATTATAAGAATACGTCTTCTGAAAATTATTTACGCTACTCGGAATGGCTTGGAGTAGCTCGAAGACGAAAACTTAAGGAGCAAAACGACTGTGCAAAACTTAAGACAAAAGCAAAGAAAATAACTCAGCTGAGAGTAACTAGACGTGAAAAGAAAAACTTAACTAACAAAACTTAGACGGAACAAAAAAAAAACAAAAACTAAAACTCTACTAAAAGGCTACTAATCTACTACAAATCTCCTAATCTACTACTGAAACGCGCACTACACGCAGTTTTTAAAGTTCGCTCCGGGGCGTGTCGAAAGGCAGGCCATCGAATCACGGGAGACTCTTTGTGACGCGCGGTGTAATCTCGCCTCATGGAGCTGAACTAATCAAAGAATCATACGAGGGGCTCATCTGCTTCTCACTATGGTCAATCACATATAATTTCAATGACAAATTTCGATGGTATTTCAATATTGTTCACAGCAGGCATTAGATACTTTCTATGGTTGGGTGACAACATTAAATGACAACCATGGTACAATTTTATCCCAACAGGCATAATAACTCACTGAATAACTAATACAAAAATAAAGGTAATAATAAAGAGAGGCAGATTATATTTTTCAGTCAAAAAAAATGATTATCACGATTACGGTTACTTATCGATAAATGTACCAAGTCAAGCATATTCAATCTGACGGTTAGGAAACTCTGGATGGTAGTATAGTTTGTGGTGACAGTTCATACAACTTTTATAAAACCGTTAAAATCACAACTTAGTCATACTTTGGGTCAGAGATACGGGAAAAACATCAATGTTATGCGTACCCCGAGTCCTGTAGGTTGAAAACATGAAAAGTTAAGTTTGACATAAAATCTGGTTATCTTGGAGTGTTGAGGAAAACACACAAACGTGAGTCACTAGTTGCTTCAAGGGATGACCGGTTTACGACCATCAGCATTTGCTGATGTCTGTGGATTCCTCTGAGGCCTGCTATTTGTCTCTTCAGGCAGTCTTGTTGTATGGAGTCCTCGGGCTATTGGGGAAGTAATTAGCATAGCGTGGGACATCCTGATTTAGAGATAGGCGTTGACCTTTTGGCTTTCTTTCTTCAGTGTGTGAGTAAAGTAGTTTACTGAACCAGACTTCCTGTCTCTCTTCGAAATCAGATTGCATTATAGGTAAACCAGGCGGTCTATAATTCAATCGGTTGGCGGGTTTACACCTCCATTTCCCTTGAGTATCACCAGAAAAGGAGGGAAAGAAGGGGTCAGTTAAAGGCCGGTTCTGCTACAGCCGCAACGCCCATCCTGGCGCACCTCTGTACGCCTCGGTCTACCAAAATACCAAATGCGCCGTGCGCCTGCCTGCGCCGCTCGAAAATACCACTGCACCGAAAATAGAGCCCTGAGTCTTACTGCTGTTTGAGGGTGACCAGGCCCTTAACACGCTGTAATCTTCACATCTAATTGCCAGTGACTGGTGGAGGGAGAATGCCGGGTGGAAGAAGCAGTACACGGGACAGAGACATGGCAACTGCAGATGACCTGGAAGAGATTAAAAGATCTCTAAACTTTATGTCAGGTGAGCTAAACTAACATCGCAGCAGGAACGACTAATTGGACTAGTGGAGGAAGTAAAAACACTGAAAGCCATGCTAATAGAGAAAGACAGAAAGATAATTGTGCTGGAGCAGAGGGTGGATGAACTGGAACAATTATCAAGGAGAGACAATTTGGTATTAACGGGTCTGGAAACTCGACACCGCACCTATGCTCGAGCTACTGCAAACTTGGAGACAACAGAAGATGCACCGCAGGAAGAACTGCTGACACTGGAGCAACAAGTGGTGGGCTTTCTGCACAGTAAGAACATAAACATCCAAAGTGATGCTATTTCTGTTTGTCACACATTACCAAGAAAGACAGAGAAGGCAAAACCAGTTATCATCATAAGATTCAACAGTAGAAAGCACAGGAATGACTTGTTAATGCAAGCAAAGAAACTGAAAGGTACCAATGTATACTTAAATGAACACTTGACAAAGAAAAATGGGGACATTGCACGAGAAGCAAGGATGTTAAGAAAACAGAAAAAAAATCACAGCAACATGGACCCATAATGACAATGTATGGATTAGAGAACAAGAAGAGTCACAGGCTATGATGACAAGAGACCTCAAAGAGCTAGAAAGATTCAGTAGAGGAAAATGAAGCATTGCTGATGTAACTGATTTGAAAGTATTTCATATAGGTTTAAGGTAATGGATTGAAGAGTGGATATAGAAAATATGCATATTCTGGAACATGGATGCATACACAAACTTAGATGCAGATTTAGAGAGTAAAATATATGATGTAGACGATGGTACAAACAAAATTGGATTAATTCCTGTTAACAACAAATGTGAGTATTACACTGAGGAGCAATTTAATGATAAAGTAATGATGAATGGAACACTGTCTATCATCCATTTCAACAGTAGAAGTATAAAATGTAACTTACCAAAAATAAAAGATTACTTGAAGCAATTCAGAAAGTATATAGTATAATTGCAGTGTCAGAAAGATGGTTGAAGGATGGGGAAATGGATGAATTTCAGATAGATGGCTATGAGTTGTATTATGTAAATAGACGGATAAAAAAAGGTGGAGGTGTAGCTTTGTATATCAACTCTGGTCTGAAATGTAATGCCGTGGCTAATATGACAACTGTTATTGATGGTATTATGGAAATGATCACAGTGGAAATTATTAATGAAAAAGCTAAAAATGTTATAATCAGTTGTGTCTATAGATCACCAGGTTCCTGTGTAGAGACATTCACAGATATAATAATGGAACTGTTTGACAGGAGGAGTAACAAGATTGTGTTTTTATGTGGAGATGTTAATATTGATCTTGAAAATTCAAGTTCACTGAACACAACAAGTGATTTCATAAATTCAATATATAGCTTGAATCTGTTTCCTATGATATCTAAACCAACAAGAATAACATCAAAAAGTGAAACTGCTATTGATAATATTTTCACAAACGTAGTGGATGGAAAATAGTGAGTGGGATCTTGACAACTGATATAAGTGATCATTTACCTGTTTTTACAGTTTATAAAAATGATCAATGCAGTACAAAGGAAATCACCTCAGAAAAATTAATAAGAAATAAATCTAAAGAAGCCTTGGAGGCACTGAAGGAAGACCTAAAAAAACAGAATTGGGATGGAGTGTATGTACATGATATAAATATAGCTTATGATTCATTCATGAAATCACTGATAGATTTGTATGGAAAACACTGTGGACTCAAGAGTATTACCAAGAAAAATGCTATTGACAAACCTTGGATGATTAAAGGACTACGAAATGCCTGCAAGAAGAAAAAATATTTATATAGATGTTTTTTAAAATTAAGATCAAAAGAAGCAGAAGACAGGTATAAGAAATATAAAAATAAATTAGTATGGATAATAAGAAGACACAAAAAGGAATACTATGGTGATTTACTAAATAAAAATAGAAACAACATTAAGGCTACTTAATAATAATAAGTAATGTAATAAAAAATGATAAAATAAAATCAGCTCTTCCAAATTATTTTGTGAAAAATTATTATGACATTGATGACAAAACTAAAATAGCAAATGAGATTAATGATTTTTTTGTAAATGTAGGCCCTAGTCTTGCAGCAAACATACCGACAGTAAAAGACAATGCAGATGAAAACAGAATAACGGATAATGTGGATAGTATTTTTATTGGTGAGGTAGAAAAAGAAGAAATACTAAACATTGTAAGAAGTTGTGCAAGTAAAGGATCCACTGACTGTGTAGATATGGACATGATATTAGTCAAGAATATAATTGAATTGGTTATTGAACCATTTACATACATTTGCAATCTATCATTTTCATCAGGGGTATTTCCTGATAATATGAAAACAGCCAAAGTAATTCCGCTTTATAAAAATGGAAATAAACATGTTTTCTCCAACTACAGACCAGTATCCTTACTTCCACAATTTTCAAAAATATTCACTGCATGAGAAACCACATTTTCGACCCGTAAATCCCTGCGAAGCTCGTTGATTTTCAGCGATTTATGGCAAGTTTACGGGGAACTTCGCCGGCTCCGAAAATCGTTGGAAACGAACCATCTGTCGGCGGGGGGCGTGGTTAATCGCGCCTTCGCAAAGGTGCGAATAGCTCTCATTAGCACATGAATGCTACCGACGTTGATCCACTCAGGCTGGCCTGCTAACTTCACAAACAACCATTGGATGATTCCACAGGCATTTTAAAAGGAAACCATCATGTGATTGGATAGCAACTCCAGTCACATGAGTGAGTGATCATGTGATTGGATGACAACTCTGCTGCTATTGGTCATATGTGTGCCACAAATAATGATAATAATAATAATAAATACATATTAAATTCATATATTATATAATAAATTAATATATTAAAATAGTTATTATATTTTTATATTTATGTATATATAAAATATAAATGACATATATATTTTATTTGATTGATGATTCATTGATTTATTTGATGATCCACCTTCTATACTACCACACAGTAGAACACAAAGAACACAGTTGACAGAAACATTTTGAAAAAAAGTCTTTAATGAAATCGTGACACACACATTAACAAGGATCAACCAAGGAAATTCAGTGACTGCTGGGGGAAAAAAGCAAGGAAATGTGCAGAGGGGTTCACTGATAAGAGTCTCTGGGTTGGGCCATGCCGCTGGTCCATGGTGCATGCAAATCCTCTTGTGGTGTGTCGCCACATACTTTGGGTCGCTCTCCAGCCGCTCTTGCAGTGTCTGGCAGAGTTTGGAGAGCTAGGACACTCCTTCTTGCTTCCAGCAGCTGTAAATACAGGTGTTAATATAATATTAGTACTGCTAAGAAACAATAACACATGATAACATGTGTGAGCATGTTTGTCAAAAACAATGCAGATAATAAATAAAATTCAGCCCATTTTTACATTGTTGTGAAAATAAAGCAGCATTCATGGGACTCTTACCCGCTTCCTTCTTTGTCTGCTGTGAGCTGAAATCTTCACAGTTGCTGCCTGAACTAAAGAGCTGGCTGGGCATACCTGAAGCTCCTCCACACCATCTCATAATATGTCTTACAGGCCGCTGGAAGAAAATATATATTGGTTTGAAATAATTAAGACAGGCTTCAGTAAAAACAACAACAAGAAACAACAGAAAGGGTTTAAAAGACTGCTGTCCACACCATCCATGTCTGGACTCTCAGTTAAAGTCGCCATCAAATATGACGTCACCGTTTCGTTGTGGGGCGAGTTTAGTCTGTAAAACACAAAAAGTACAGGTCATGCAACGTTTACGTTTACTTATATTCTGCAGAATATTTCCTGTGTATTTTATTAACTTACCCCTGCTCAGGTTCATATCGCCTGTCGTGTCCGTCACTATTGTGCAGACGTCGCACCTTTTCCTTTAAAATACAAAAATACATTGTAATGTTAAATGTAACGTGAACGATTACCAAACGTTGGGAACGTAGTGCAATAAGAATAATAAAGGTTTGGCGCCCTAAAAACTGCACAATGTGGTACTAAATGCTAACGTTACTTACGTAACTTACGCACCCGTCTCTTCGTCTCCGCAGCTGCAGTTCGGTCGGGGCTGCTCCTCCAGAGCGAGCAGTCTGGCTTTCATCACGGTCATTCTCCTCGCCAACTGCGCGATCAGCTGCGTTAGCAGCCGTGACAGTCCACTGAAGACGCTCAGCAGTTTCTTCTCTAAATTGTTTGGACTTTCTGGATATGGTCGCTCCGCAGCCAGGCCGTCCACTCGTCGCAGAGGAGTGCCTTCTGGGATGAACTGAAGACGACGTCCGGCCATTGTATGAACAGAGTTAAAGTTTAGCAAGACCCGAAACGTAACTGTTGTAATCCAGGCTCGATTCACGTTCACAAACGCGCCGAGGTCGTTTTCTGCCGACGTCATTGCGTCAGAGGAGGCGTCCAATCATATGCGAGGTCGCGCTCTCGGAATTTCTCGCGAGACCATTTTTTGTTGTGTAAATGAAAAATATGCTGTGATTTTGTGAGGTACTTTGATTTTCTAAATTTGATTTTCTAAAGTGACATCATCGAAAATGAAAAAAGAAAAGTTACTTTGGTGTGTTCCCTTTTTATTCCTACTTAAAGAATCATCAGTGGACTTACTCTGCTGGAATTTTGCAAGCTAATCACACAAGCATTGTTCATCTGGTGTTGTGGTGGCAAAATGCGAAAAATTGTGACCAGTGTCCAAGAACTGTAGATGCTTTAATTTTCACGATTTTGATTTAGCAATTTAAGTGGAAAATTAAAGACCTTTGAGAGTCAGGACACTTATCCTGTATGTAACCTATAAAATTATTTAAACACACTTTTAAATCCTCATGAAAAAAAAAAAAAAATCTGTGTATTCTGTAGGCACAGAACACACACACACACACACACACACACACACACACACACACACACACACACACACAAAATCCCAATTTGCATTTGTATAGCTTTGCAGCATTTACATTTGCATTTTAACACCTCATGGTCACAGTGGCTGAGGGAGAACTTCCACAGCAATTTACAGTGACGGAAATTGACGGAAATGTGACTTTTCATGCAGTGATCAGAGAAATTGTTTGTAATCAGGTTAGACAAATTCATAGACAGATACAATGTTTTAAGCAATAGTCAGTATGAAGAAATATCCACCGTAATAGATAAGAGACAATATTTTGTAAGCATTTTTGTTGACCTCAAAAAGGATTAGTAGATTATAGTATTCTGCAAATTATGCTGAAAACTCATAAAAACTTTGCCAATCAACATTCAGAAAAGATTTGAAAAAAGAGAAAGCAAGTATAACTTAAAAAGAACAGAGATCTTTAAAAAAGATTCAGGACTAAATTGATGGAACGTTGTGTTTCTGTAAAAGGAATCAGTCTATGGAACAATCTGAACAAAGAAACCAAAGAATCCAAGTCAAACATTACATTTAAAAGAATAATTAAAGCCAGCATGTTAAGGAAATATAATGGAATATGTTAGCTATATTTGATTGTCATGCCATTGTCATTTTGTTGTTTGAATGGCATTAACCGAATTGTAACTTGGGAACTACAAAGGTATGTGACTGTCTGTGGTGGCTGGCAGCTATTTTATTTTAATTTATTATATATTTTTCTTTATGTTGTTGTTGTTTTTTAAATTATGTTCTTTGTAAATTGGTTTCTGGGGATAAAGGGGCAGACAAAATAAGACTAGTCTTCTTTCTGCTCCCTTTCATTCTAGATCGGAGAATGTTGTATGTATATGAAATTGTTTTGTTTTATTTTATAAATGAATGAAATAAAGAAAAGGAAAGAAAGAAAGGACCAAAGACCCTCTCTCCACATTTCTCTGTTTGTCAACTGGTGTGTCCTTGAGTAGCTGATCCCTCCCGAGTGCTGCTGTAAAACTCTGATGAATCTCTTAATTTCAGAGCCTCTCAAACAAGCCTGGCATCTGGATGAGATCCTTAACAGACTCTTCCTCAGTTACAGGATAGGGATAGAGTTAGAAAGGAAACCATTAAAAACATCTAGGCCGTGTCAGGTTTGGGCAGAATGAATTGTTTGGAGACAGTGTTGTAATGAGGAACTTTTAAGGCTTTGACGAGGCTGTCTTTAAAAACAAAGCAAGAGAAAGCTGTTAAAAGAATCTTTACTAGGTGCCAAGGCCTCTCTTTATAGATACACGCAAATAGACACACGCGTAGAAACCTTCCACAAAAATTGTCCTTTGTGCTGTTTGAGGGTGCAACAGCTTCATTTAGCCGATTGCCTGCTTGCTACCCATCAGAGGATGATGCACACAAAGCATGATTCATATTATGTCAGCCATTTCCAAACGACTATACTGGTGGTTGCATTTGCATGAGTTAGCAAATGTTCTTTTTTAAGTTGATCTGCTGCTCAATATGAATGATCAATATTCATATTTAAAATAGGGTAGAGTCTGTATGAAAATAATAATAATTTCCTCTGAGCCCATACAAGTCTGACATGACTAGCACAAAGAGCATGTCACACACACATATCCTGAAAGATTTTCATGGATACCTCATACTTCCACAGAGCTTTACCCAACAAGCCATTTAGGATCACAGTACGTAAATTCATACAAGATTTTTTTGAATGAAGTTGTGTTTATTGTTTTACGTGTCATAGTCATGAACATTTGGCAGATTATTTAGTCCTTTAACACATCCTGAAGTTTGCTATGTCAGAGGTTTTCAGTCTAGAAGCAGGTTTAACTGTCAGGTGTCACTGTTGGGGGGATAGCAACAATTGTTTATTTTGTACCTCTACATCAACAATTAGCATTTTTTTTTACCTTGTTGCTAATGTGGTCACACTGCATGTGTTGCAGCATTTATCAAAACGTGTATGTGTATAATAGGATTACATTACATATTAACAAGTCCTTGTAAGGCAATAATAAAAAGAAGACTAATAGAAACATATAAACAACATTGCCGCTGTGTTGAATTAACATGTTACCAGTTAGGCTGCCAGCCCCCACAAAAAACCTCAGAAGTCGATTAGAGCCACCTGTATTAATTTTGCAAGGCTTTCACAGACTCTAACTCGTCCACCTCATGTGTTGATCCTGTGCCTACAGCATTGCAGGTGTTTGACAGTGCTTCAGATCTTATCCTGAAGAGTATAAATACATCCCTCCAAAGAGGCGTTTGTGTGGAGTTTGCATGTTCTCGCCGTGTTCACCTGGGGTATCCTCTTTTAAAAAAAAACACTAAAAACATGCAAGAAGATAACCACCTGGCCAATGGTGATGAAGGAAAACTGGTTCCCTGGGCGCCGGACGGATGGCAGCCCACCGCTCCTGGTCTGCACGGAGGAAGGATGACCAGGATGGGTCAAAGGCGCGGGACTACACTCCCTTATCCATCAATGGGACCCCTGTGGAGACGGTGGATACATTCAAATACCTCGGTGTCCAGATCACCGAAGATCTGACATGGTCTACTCACCTGGACACCATGGTAAAGAAGCTAGGCAGAGACTGTACCATCTGATTTCTGAATGCCACTGATTAAGCACTTTTGGAAAATAGGCACAAGTATTTATTATATTTGAGTTCACCACTTTCCCCTACCTGCAAGAACCTCCTGACATCTTGAATGTATTGTTTTCTTGTCTGTTACTGTCTTCGTGGGTTGTTTCTGTGTCTGTTGTGATTTTACTTAGCATGGAGCCGACTGTAACATTTCACTGCATTGTATGTATGTGACAAATAAAATCTGAATCTGAATCTGAATCTGAAAAAGACACTAAAAAACGGATTCATGCCTTTACTTCATGCCAGCTCGATTTGTCCACTATTTGCCTTCAAGAACACTGTGATCGACTACTGCTCGATTATTGGAGGCCCCCAGCAACAGAGAGAAAATTTTAGGTGCAGCCTTTGTATATTATGTCTCACTCCAGGAAAGCTAAAAGTTGATCTTTTCACTTTAGCTTTTAACTTTGTTTTAATGGGTCTGCATTATTTGCCTCTATGTACAGTTTGTTTCTTGTAACATTTGCTCAGAAAATAACTTTCTGCTGAGAACATGATGCTGATGTCCTCATTGGTGGTTCTTCGGCCCTCCATGGGTGTCAGTCCTATGTTCCTTGCTGCAAAACACAAGATCACCCTGTTTGTTTTGAAGAGCAGAAAGATGAATCAAAGTTAAGAGACAATACATTCTGACAGGACAGAAGCCGACAGGGTCAGCTGAGCATTGACTCTGGTTGTTTACAGCTGTTATTGTCTCAGATTAACTATGGCAATGATTTATTGATGTTGATGATGGAGATGATGATTTTAAAGTTTCATCTAATCTGAGGACAGGAAGATATGTTTGAGGATGGGAGGAGAGCTGGGAAGAGAAAAAACAGTCTTTGTGTGTGACCTACTAAGTGTTCATGTCAGGTGAAAGGAGTCTTCTTATGTGAGTTGATGGAAAACAGCCTAGGGGGAAGACTATGTCATGGCTGGGAATTCACAGTCACTGCTCTCATGTAGAAAACGATCCATTCCAGCATTCAGTAATAGGGTCACTTCAAATAAAGATGCAGGGGACTGGGATTGTGTGCAAACAGGGAAAACACACACACACACACACACACACACACACACACACACACACACACACACACACACACACACACACACACACACACAGTAATAACAATCTGGTAACCAAAAGGAGGAAGGCCAAGTGCCATTTCAGCACATCTTCATTCTAAAACCTTTCACTCTAACTCTTCATGAGAGTCTCACATTTGGTGTTAACCAATTTTCTCTGTCTCGAACCCCCCAGTGATCTACAACTCTTGTCTTTTATCTTATTATTTTGGCAGCAAACTTGTTTTGTTTCATTTTATGTATATAGAATTTGCTAAGAATGAAAACAGCTTAATTAAGAAGATATGTTCATTTGATTTGAAGGAAGCTCAGCATGTATGTTCAGGAGTGCAGACTGTCTCCATTAACTTTACTGTTTTTCAAAAAAATCCCAAAATGACAAAAGATCTATCATGATCATAAAAATCCATCAACTGCCTGCTTTTGCGGTCCAAGAGATTTTTTTTTTTTTTTTAAGAGCTCATTGAACTGGACTTGTGTGTCCAAATTCAAGTGAATTGAACATGCAGTGCGATGGGTGTGGCCTTTAAAAAATTACATTTTTTAATCCCAGTGCCACCATCTGGCGGATTGGGTTTATATTTCTTGGGAAGCACTTACACATGCTTTTCAGTTTTCGGGCAGAGTTTAGGTTTCTGTTTCTGGCTCATTCAACCTCACTGCAATTTGAGCTGTAGCAGCAGGAAAAAAAAAGATAAAGGAATGTTTTTCCTAAGCTCCCAATTGAGCACCACAATCAATTCAATTCAATTCAATTTTATTTGTATAGCGCCAAATCACAACAGAAGTTGTCTCAGGACACTTTCCATATAGAGCTGGTACAGACCAAGCTCTTTTATCTACAAAGAAACCAACAATTCCCCCATGAGCAAGCACTTGGCGACAGTGGCGAGGAAAAACTTCCTTTTAACAGGCAGAAACCTCGAGCAGAACCAGACTCTGGGTGGGCGGCCATCTGCCTCGACTGGTTGGGTGAGAGAGGAAGAGCAAGAGAGGGAGAGTGAGACAGACAGACAGACAGAAAAGCAGTCAGAGAGAGAGAGAGAGAGAGAGAGAGAGAGAGACAGAGACAGAGAGACAGACATGCAGTCACAGTAACAGTGACAGTGGATGTAATAACAGCAGTAGCAGTTTCAGTGGATGTCAGGCAGGGCCAAGGCAGGAGATGCAGCTGAAATCCACAATCCAGATTCAGCCACTGTCCATGGGAACCTGCAAGACGACAAAGCACAGAGACTCCGGGGAAGGAGCTAAGTTAGTAACACGCCGTGGTAGGACATGAGAGCGTGCGGATGGAGAGGGACAGAAGGACGGAGGAGCTCGGTGTATCTTTGGATGTCCCCCGACAGTCTAATCCTATAGCAGCATAACTAGGGGCTGGTCCAGGACAAGCCTGAGCCAGCCCTAACTATAAGCTTTATCAAAAAGGAAAGTTTTAAGCCTACTCTTAAATGTAGAGACAGTGTCTGCCTCCCGGACAAAGACTGGAAGATGGTTCCACAGGAGAGGAGCTTGATAGCTAAATGCTCTGACTCCTGTTCTGCTTTTTGAGACTTTAGGAACCATAAGTAGACCTGCATTCTGGGAACGCAGTGTTCGAGTAGGGCAATAAGGTACTATGAGCTCTTTAAGATAAGAAGGTGCCTGGCCATTTATGGCTTTGTAAGTAAGGAGGAGAATTTTAAACTCTATTCTAAACTTTACAGGGAGCCAGTGCAAAGTGGCGAGTATTGGAGAAATATGATCTCGCTTCCTGGTTTTTGTCAGAACACGTGCTGCAGCGTTCTGGAGCAACTGGAGAATATTCAGCAGCGAATTTGGGCAGCCTGATAGTAAAGAATTGCAATAATCCAGCCTGGAAGTTACGAATGCATGGACTAGTTTTTCTGCATCATTTTGAGACAAAATATGCCTGATTTTTGCGATATTACGTAGGTGAAAAAAGGCAGTCCTTGAAATTTGTTTTACATGGGAGTGAAAGGACATGTCTTGGTCAAAGATAACTCCCAGATTCTTTACAGTGGTGCTGGAGGCCAGCGCAATGCCATCCATAACTGCTATGTCATCAGAAAGTGACCTTCTAAGATGTTTAGGGCCTACTACTATAACTTCAGTTTTGTCCGAGTTTAGCATCAGAAAATTGCAGGTCATCCAGGTCTTTATGTCATGAAGACATGCTTGTAGTCTAGTTAACTGACTGGTTTCTTCCGGTTTCATTGATAAATATAGCTGGGTATCATCTGCATAGCAATGAAAATTTATTGAGTGCTTCCTGATAATCTTACCTAAAGGAAGCATATATAAGGTGAATAGAATTGGTCCAAGCACAGAACCCTGCGGAACTCCATAGCTGACTTTAGTGAGCACAGAGGAGTCGTCATTAACGCGTACAAACTGAGAGCGATCTGACAAGTAGGATTTAAACCAGCTTAGCGCAGTTCCCTTAATGCCAATGAAATGTTGCAGTGTCTGCAATAGGATGCCATGGTCAATGGTGTCAAATGCAGCACTAAGATCCAGTAAGACTAGTACAGAGACAAATCCTTTATCAGATGCAATTAGAAGGTCATTTGTAACTTTAACCAGTGCTGTCTCTGTGCTATGATGCACTCTAAATCCTGACTGGAAATCCTCGAATAAACTATTATTGTTTAGAAAGTCGCACAGCTGATTGGCAACTGCTTTCTCAAGAGTTTTTGAGAGAAAGGGAAGGTTGGATATCGGTCTATAGTTGGCTAAAACCCCTGGATCAAGAGTAGGCTTTTTCAGTAGCGGTTTTATCACAGCTACTTTAAAGGACTGTGGTACGTAGCCTGTTGATAAAGAGAGATTGATCATGTCTAAAACTGAAGAGTCAATTAGAGGTAATACTTCTTTAAACAGCTTAGTCGGGATAGGATCTAAAACACAGGTAGATGATTTTGATGATGAAATTATTGAAATTAGTTGGTGAAGGTCAACAGGAGTAAAACAGTCTAAAACTGCGACAGACTGAGTAACAGTTTCTACGATTTCTGCGTTTGAAGACAAAACAGTACCTGTTAACGGCAGGAGTCGATGAATTCTGTCTCTAATAGTTAGAATTTTATCATTAAAGAAGCTCATGAAGTCATTACTGTTCAGAGCTAAAGGAATACATGGTTTAACAGAATTATGGCTCTCTGTCAGCCTGGCTACAGTGCTGAAGAGAAACCTGGGATTGTTCTTATTTTCCTCTATTAGTGCAGAGTAATAGGCTGCCCTGGCACTGCGGAGGGCTTTCCTGTATATTTTAAGACTGTCTTGCCAGGCGGACCGAAATTCTTCCAAATTGGTAGAACGCCATTTCCTTTCTATTTTCCGTGAAGTTTGCTTTAATTTGCGGGTTTGAGGAGTATACCATGGAGCTAACCTCCTATGTTTAATTTTCTTCTTTTTTAGGGGAGCAACAGAGTCAAGTGTCATACGCAACGATCCTGTAGCACTATCAACCAGGAAGTCAATCTGGGAGGGACTAACGTTAGCATAAGACTCCTCTGCTGTATTGAGACATGGCATTGAATTAAATACTGATGGGATCATATCCTTAAATTTAGCTACAGCACTATCAGACAGGAGTCTGGTATAAGAATTTTTGCCTACTGGCTGGTAGTCTGGTAATATGAATTCGAAAGTTATTAAATGATGGTCTGATAAAAGAGGATTCTGTGAGGAGACTATTAAGTCTTCGATTTCAATGCCATATGTCAGAACAAGGTCGAGGGTGTGGTTAAAACAGTGAGTCAGTTCATGTACATTCTGGCGGAAGCCAACTGAGTCTAATACTGAGATAAACGCAGTGCTAAGGCTGTCATTATCAACGTCGACATGTACATTAAAGTCACCTACAATAATTACTTTATCTGCTTCAAGAACTAAGCTTGATAGAAACTCCGAGAACTCAGCTATAAATTCGGAGTAAGGACCAGGAGAGCGGTATACTACAACAAATAAAAGTGGCTGCACTGTTTTCCATTTCTCATGAGAAAGAGTGAGAACAAGGCTTTCAAATGAGTTGTAGTCAAGTTTAGGTTTAGGGTTGATCAAAAGGCTTGAGTCAAAAATGGCTGCAACTCCACCTCCTCTGCCGCTGCCTCGAGGAATGTGAGTATTAATATGGCTCGGAGGAGTAGCTTCATTTAGACTCACATACTCTTCAGGACACAGCCAGGTTTCAGTCAGACAAAATAAATCAACATTATGGTCTGATATTAACTCATTTACTAGAACAGCTTTAGAGGACAGAGATCTGATGTTAAGGAGTCCACATTTAATTCTCCTATCTTGTTGTACTATTGCAGAGGTTGTTCTAATTTTAATTAGATTCTTATGTTTAACTCCTCTTCTCTGTACTTTTGGTTTACTTAGTTTACGTGGTCGGGGGGCAGACACAGTCTCTATGGAGTGTTGGGTGGGTAACTGCTCTAATGGAGGCGCAGAGAAGCGTGTAGGACTGCAGCTCTGCCTCCTGGTCTCAACTCTGAGTTGTCAGGGGTTAGGTTCATAAATAAAATCGGTCAGATTTCTAGAGATGAGAGCTGCTCCCTCCAAAGTGGGATGGATACCGTCTCTCCTAATCAGACCAGGTCTTCCCCAGAAAGTCTGCCAATTATCAATGAAGCCCACACCGTTTGCTGGACACCACCTCGACAGCCAGCGATTGAACGATGACATGCGGCTAAACATATCATCACTGGTCAGATTTGGCAGGGGTCCAGAGAAAACTACGGAGTCCGACATCGTTTTAGCATATGTACACACCGATTCCACATTAATTTTAGTGACCTCCGATTGGCGTAACCGGGTGTCATTACCGCCGACGTGAATAACAATCTTACGGTATTTACGCTTATCCTTAGCCAGCAGTTTCAAATTTGATTCGATGTCGCCCGCTCTGGCCCCCGGCAGGCATTTGACTATGGTCGCTGGTGTCGCTAACTTCACATTTCTCAAAATGGAGCTGCCAATAATCAGAGTTGGTTTCTCAGCTGGTGTGTCGCCGAGTGGGGAGAACCTGTTAGAAACATGAAGCGGTTGGTAGTGACCCGTGGGCTTCAGCTTGGGACTATGCTTCCTTCGAATAGTCACCCAGCCTCCCTGGTTTCCCGGCTGCTCGGGAGCTGTCGAGGGACGGCTAGCCGGAGCTGCACTTGGTCGGTCCGCACCGACTACGGGGGCCTGGCTAACTATAGCTAATGGTTTTGTTTCCATGGTGCGGAGCCGAGCTTCCAATTCACTAAGCCTCGCCTCCAACTCACCAAATAAACTACATTTATTACACGTACCAGTATCACTAAATGAGGCAGAGGAGTAGCTAAACATGTGACACACCAAGCAGGAGAGAGCTGGAGAGGGACAGAGAGAAGCCATCGCTAGCTGCTAGGCTAAGTTGGTATAGCTAGCAGAGCAGACAAGCGCGTAGACAAATAAAATTGACGGTCGCTAAATAAACAGACTTATGGGTGCTTGAGCAGAACTAATGTTACTCTAGAGTGCGGATAAAAGGCCGCTGTAACAAAACACAGAGCAAATTACACTCAGAGGAACAAGAGCGACAAACGCACACTACTCGTAAGGCAACAACCAGAAACAGGAAGTGAGACGATACGCTTACCTCAGCACGTCAGCTAAAGCTAAAGCTTTTATTTATTTATTTATTTATTTATTTATTTATTTATTTATTTATTTATTTATTTATAGCACATGTTAAAAAGTCAACATTACAATTACCATAGAAAAATTGACAATCACTAATGTAGCAGGGTGAATTGCTCAGCCCCGCCTCTAACGTGAGAGTGTGCTGTCCTGCTCTCATTTCCGCTTCAGCCAATCACCGTACCAGGGCCCTCTATATGAGGGGACTGGGTTCACCTGGACTTCCTCTTGCTCTTCCTCTCGCCCACTTCCTGGTTGCCTCGCGTCCTTTCCCCCGCTGCCATCTGCACAGGTAATGTGGCACTAGCTGCCTGTATTGGTGTGGGAATTGGGCTGCTTATTTTACAAGTTTGCTCCTTTTTGTAGCGTCTTGCCTGGCTGTTCTCCTCCCGCTGTCGGAGTGTGCAAGCTTTCCACCCCCGTTTAGGTGTTTAAACACCACCTTATCGGTAAGCTAGCCTGATGGCAAATTGTTGTCGCTAGCCCCTCAGTGAGATTGTTAACTTTATTTTGCACAGGTGCTGCAGAACCGAAGCAGCGCCAGAGACCTTGAGAGGACCTCATCCTCTCAAACGACTTTAATGACAGGCAAGTCGTTACATTGGCTCTATGTAATTCATTAATAAGATGGGTGATAGCCATGTAGGCAGAACAGGATTTTCTAAAACCATATTGATGTTTGTATAATATTTCATTCTTGTCAAGGTAGCTCAATAATCTGTTATAGGCTAGCTTTTCGAGAATCTTTGAAATAGAGGGCAGAATGGAAATTGGTCTGTAGTTAGTAAATATTGCAGGATCTTCAGCTTTGTATATGGGAATGATTTTGGCCATTTTTAATTCCTGGGGCACAATTCCACTTGAAAAGGACAAGTTAAATATATGTGTCAGTGGTTTGACAATGGCAACAGAAACCACTTTAAGTAGCTCTGCACTTAAATTATCATAACCTGGAGCTGAGTTCTTCAAAGAGCCTAATATCTCAGAGACTTCACTGCAGGTAACAGGGCTTAGATGAAGTCCATCAGTAGGAGGTGGTGTTATAAATTGAAGTGTGCTTTCATTGACCACAAGAATTTTAGAGGCCAATGCTGGTCCCACTTCGGTGAAAAACTGGTTAAAGTTACGGGCTATAATTATAGGATCCTTTATTAGTGATCCATTGATTCTAAATTCATTGGGAAAAGATTTCTGTGTTTTTCTTTTGTTGAGAATTTTATTAATGATACACCAGAGTGCCCTCATGTTATCTTTACACTTGGAGAGTTCGGTACTGAAATAATATTTCTTGTCCCCCCTAATAATATGATTTATTTTGTTTCTGTATTGTATAAATTGCCTATGATGAAATGGAGTAGGATTAGAGAAATATTTTTGTATAGTTTGTGTTTATTTCTAAGGGACTAAGGGACTTGATAATTCCTATGGTTACCCATGGCTTTGTTGGTTTAGAGTGAGACTTAGAATTCCTATTCTTTTCAGGAAAGGCAACATTGTAATATTTAATTACTTCATTAATGAATACGGTGTATGCCCTCTGTGGGTCATCCAAGTCCAAAACAGTATCCCATGAAAGATGCTCAATCAGCTCCTTAAATTGGTTAATTGTAAATGCGTTGATTAATCTATAGGTAGATGGGTTGGAGTCATTGTTCTAATTCTAGATCCCAAAAATCCCAACTATGATCTTCTCAAATGTATAACCCAAAATTACCTTTATCTTTCAGTACTCTAATTTCCAACACACATTTTTTTAGACTGATTAATCTATCTTTCTATGAAAGAACATTTGGTCCTAATAAAAATAGAAAACAGCACACATATGCACATGCCTCTCTTGTCATTTATAGAAAATGCTCAGGGGTGTGATGTCCAGTGAGTGGTGACATATTAGTCACACCTGATCCTCTAAAAACTCAGGTGTGCTCTTATCAAAATGCCCCCTGGCTGCAACATGATCCAGAACAGCCAAACCAGACACAATAAGAGATCTGGAATCTGTGCATCTCTCCCAGACCGATCCACCCGCGGATATTTTTGTGTCTCTGTATGATGAAGGTGATGTGAGTATTTATAGAAACACCCACTGCTGAACTCAACCCTGTGAAGCTTTCTGGGCCAATTCTCTGATCTGCTCTTTGTCAGCATTTTGATTTAACCCTCAGATCCAAAACATGTTTAGGCGGTTGCTTGCTAATTAATACAGACTCTCTGGTAGCCGATAGCACAGCGTGTCATTTACACAGACAGCCACCAGCGCTTTCATCTTCAAGTATAAAACATGAGACAAAATGGAGCAAATGAAAGAGTGTGCTTCAACTGAAGTAATTTCCCATTTCTTAGTGTGTCTAGTCAAGGGCCTATGCACTTTGTCAGTTAAGTTTGAGGCAACTGAGTGTGTGTGTGTGTGTGTGTGTGTGTGTGTGTGTGTGTGTGTGTGTGTGTGTGTGTGTGTGTGTGTGTGTGTGTTTCTTTTTTGGCCTTCTATTGAGCTAATAAGACAAACAGATTATCAGTCCTGTCGATGACACTGCATATAACTACTGGGCGGGTGTGGCTCAGGAGGTAGAGCGGTCGTCCACCTCTCAGGAGGTTGGTGGTTTGATCCCTGGCCTCGGCAGTCCACATGCCGAAGTATCCTTGGGCAAGATACTAAAAAACCCATCCATTTAAACCATGCGTTGTTTGTTAAAGGGATTGTTAATTGCCAGCATTATATGTGTACTTAAATAGAACATTTTGGACATAATTATCAGACATTCTAAATAATTGGTATCTGTACCAGTACTAACCCTAACCCTGCAAACAGGAAGGACTGCAACTCTCTCTGTAACCTACCTTTATAATTTCAATAAAGTAGGATAGGTGTTGAAGAAATAAATGAAATAAATCATGAAAACCCATACATCTTGAAATGGACATTGACTTGCTTCTGCCTGCGTAAGTCACAAACCCATGGTGCAAAGTGGCTCTTTGATTTACATTTTTTGAAGTTTAGGTAAAGGTTATAGATCATATTTGACAAATGGAAACTACAATAATAATCATAATTCTAATCATAATAATTTAGCAATATAAGTTGATGAGCTCATTCTCATCAATGTCCTTGTAAAAACAATGACAATGTTGTTTTCAGGGCACAGCATTTACAATTTTATAATGTCGTCCAAGAGTCTCATTCCTGATCCAAAAGGCAAAGTTGACACTTACAAACTGAAACATGTCCAAAATGTAATGCCCAGCAGAGAGCCAAAGTATGGCCAAAGCTTTCAAATATTTATTGGTTCCTACATTTTAATGTTCAAATTCTGATTTGCTGAAAGACATTGGGAAGAACAGAACATGCAGGATCAGGGCATCCTGTAAAAAGGCTTTGGAAGAAATAGCATTCTCTAACCTATCCAAGATATTCTTATATTTCTGTTTTCCCAATCTTCTCCCAACCTGTGTTGATGGGACAAGTAAGCCTGCTTCAGCAGGGCTCCCTGCATTCAGCAGGTATGTCCTCTTCCCACTGTGACCAGCATCTGGTCAGCCAAAGGTTGCCATTACTGTACCAGCCAACAGCAGCAGTGACCAGGTCATGCCCTGCCAGAGCCCCCTTCAGTTGTCTGGCTCTGGGCCGCAGAGCCTCTTGTACAGACCTCAACCTGGAACCCTCCACACAGTCTACCGTGTGTCAAAACCTATGAGAGTATCATGTGTGCATGCAGTATGATTGTGTTACATTATATGTCAGCATTTGTGTAAGTAGAAAATGTGATATGCAGAAAGGTAATGAGTCATTAAAAGGAAGACCAAAAAAGCAGGAGCCAACTGCGATAAACTGATGTAAAACCATGAAAAATAACAAGCTGTTGCAATGCTGCTCTTTTGTTCTTGGCTTGCGGTGCCGAGCGGAGAGATGTGGTAAAGTAACTTGATAATGCATCTTCTGCAGTAGTGTGGTAACTTAAGGATAAATGCAATTCAACTGTTTTTTGCCTAAAAAGGGGCTTCAAATTATTTGTAAATCTCCCACATACCATGATACCACGTCAGCTGGGAGCCCATGTAGTCAGAAGACATGTTGCAGTACCAGATCAGCGGTCTCTTTAGCAGAAGGTAGTTTGGGGAGAGGCAGGATATGAGCCATTTTACTAAAGCGGTCCACAGTAGTTACAATGGCTGCATTGTCCTGGGAAGGAGGAGGTCCAGGGAGATGTGTGACCAAGGACGGTGAGGAATAGGAAGGGGTTGGAGGAAGCCAGCAGGTGACTGATGGGATGGCTTGTGCAGATGCAGACAGTTGCAGACTGTGCATGCTTTGACAAAGCCCTTGACATCCTCCTCCAGTGATGACCACCAAAACCGTTGGCGTAGTATGTCTTGGGTCCGCTTAATTCCAGGATGGCAGGTGAGCATGGAGGAGTGCCCCCACAGGAGGACGTCTGAGCGCAGGTTCTGAGGAACGAATAAGCGGTTCTGGGGGCAGGTGCTAGGGCTGGGCTGGTTCTCTGTGGCAGATGTCACCCTCTCCTCTTTTTCCCAGGTGACTGTCGCCATTCCTCCAATGCCATTTTGACCGACAATAGTTTGCAGTTACCAATGTCATAGTTTCGTTCAGTGGGACAGGCATTGAGAGAAGTAGCTGCAGGGGTGAAGCTTCTAGTTGGAGACTGACCGTTGGGACAGTATGGCCCCCACCCCTACATCCGATGCATCCACCTCCACAATGAACTGGCACTCAGGGTTGGGTATTTGGAGGATGGTTGCTGAGCATGCCTTGAGAGTCTGGAAGGCCTTGTCTGCCACTGGTGTCCACTGGAAAACTACCTTGGAGGATGTGAGACTTGTGAGAGGAGCGGCAATAAAACTGTAGGCGTGTATGAAGTGCCTGTAAAAATTGGTGAACCCCAGGAACCTTGGTAGCTGCTTGCAAGTCTTGGGAACAGGCCAGGAGGTGATGGCAGAGACCTTTGCTGTGTCCATCTGGATGCTGTCTTTGGCATTGATTTACCCCAGGAAGGAGGCTGGAGGGACGTGGAACTCACATTTCTCAGCATTGACAAAAAGTGAGTTTCCCAGAAGATGCTGCAGGATGGTCTGAACATGATGAATGTGTTCCTCCTGTGATCGTGAGAAGATGAGTATGTCATCAAGGTAGACAAACACGAAGCGGTTTAGCATGTCTCTGAGGATGCTGTTTACCAAAACCTGAAACACAGCTGGAGCATTAGTAAGTCCGAAGGGTATCACCAGGTATTCATAGTGTCCGGTTGGGGTGTCAAAGGCTGTTTTCCACTCGTCTCCCCCCCGAATACAAACCAGATAATAGGCGTTATGGAGATCTAGCTTAGTGAATATGGTGGCACCTTCACACTAAAAACTGGTGGGTTAAAAATAACCCAGTTTGGGCTGTTTTATAACCCAACTGCTGGGTCATTATAGCACCAGCCCAGCAGTAGTTAATTTGACCCAGCAAGATGGGTTGTCCATTTTAACCCAACAGATGAGTTAAATATTCTACCCAAATGCTGGGTCAAATTAACTGCAAATCTGGGTTGTTTCAACCACACATATTTGTTATTTACTCTACCTTCTGCTAAAGAGACCGCTGATCTGGTACTGCAACATGTCTTCTGACTACATGGGCTCCTAGCTGACGTGGTATCATGGTATGTGTGAGATTTACAAATAATTTGCAGCCCCTTTTTAGGCAATAAACAGTTGAATTGCATTCATCCTTAAGTTACCACACTACTGCAGAAGATGCATTATCAAGTTACTTTACCACATCTCTCTGCTCAGCACCGCAAGCCAAGAACAAAAGAGCAGCATTGCAACAGCTTGTTATTTTTCATGGTTTTACATCAGTTTCCCAGTTACCTAAATGCTGGGTCATTACAGTACAATCTATAAAAAAATAAACTGCAATAGACTACCCATACCAATACAACTGTTCAACAAACCTATAAGAAAAGACATGCTAGATTTGGTCATACAAAGTATATATAATGCAATAAACACAACAATACTGGAATTTTTACAAGGTGCCACCTTGAAATGTATTATTACAGAATATAAATAAGGTCAAGAACTGGAACAGTTCAAATCAGTGGCACTAAATCATTCAGTGCAAAAACAAAACAAAACTGAAAACAGTTAACAGGCCTAGTATCCATTTTTTCCTGTGTTTCCTCTACTTGCAAGAAAGTATAGTGCTTTGAAGAAACTTCACCAGTTTGGACTCCCCTCCTGGCATTCCATATATTGCACTCTGCAGAAAGTCCCACACATGTTCACAGTGATTCGGGTATTTAATGTCTAAAAAAAAGAATGCCTTGAAGCAGACATTCATGGCCTGAAGCAGTGCGTCATGTTATAAAGCCTGTCCAGTGATGATGATAAAGGCCTGAGATGCATGCTGATCATCATTCCCAAGTGTCAGGATGTAGGGGTATGGTCTGGATGCCTTGGCCTCATGGAGGTACTCTACCATCTTTGTTCTAGGCTAAAAGAAAGAAAGAAAGAAAGAAAGAAAGAAAGAAAGAAAGAAAGAAAGAAAGAAAGAAAGAAAGAAAGAATGCAGGAGAGCAAGTGAGAGAGTATGAGTGAGTAAGGACCAAATGTGTACCAACTAGTATAGTAAAATTAAAAAACTGACATTGCGAGGACCATTTGCCTGATCCTCACAAGAAAAATGATTGTTTTAAGATAAAGTCTAGTTCGGTTTACAACTTGGAAAAGATTCAGTGCATCTCTAATTCAAAAAGTTGAACTAATAAATAAATCATTAAAATAAACTAATATATATATATATATATGTGTGTGTGTGTGTGTGTGTGTGTGTGTGTGTGTGTGTGTGTGTGTGTATATATATATATATATATATATATATATATATATAGCAAGGCCTCATTAAAATAAACTAATATATGTATAGTTTATTTTAATGATTTATTTATTTGATGATCCACCTTCTGAAAACTACACTACCACACAGTAGAACACAAAGAGCACAGTTGACAGAAACATTTTGAAAAAGTCCTTAATAAAATCATGGCAAACACACATTGACAAAGATCAACCAAATAAAATCAGTGACTACTGGGGAAAAAAGAAAGGAAATGTGCAGAGGGGTTCACTGATAAGAGTCTCTGGGTTGGGCCATGCCGCTCATCCATGGTGCATGAAAAGAAGAGTCTAAGGCCTTTGGAAATGCTTCTTCGCTGCCTCTGGGTCATACTGAGTTGGCGCCTGTCGCTTTGACAGGGACTCGATGCAAAGCCTCTTGTGTGTCGCCACATACTTTGGGTCGCTCTCCAGCCGCTCTTGCAGTGTCTGGCAGCGCTGGAAAAGACTCATAAAAGACACATAAAAAGACTCCTCTGTCCACACCAGTTAAACTCCCAGTTAAAGTCACCATCAAATATGACGTCACGGCTTCATTGTGGGACGAGTTCAGTCTGTAAAACACAAAAAGTACAAACACGTCATGCAACGTTTATATTTACTTACATTCTGTAGAATATTTCCTGTGTATTTCTGTGTATTTTATTAACTTACCCCTGCTCAAGTTCATATCACCTGTCGTTTCCATCACTATTGTGCAGACGTCGCACCTTTTCCTTTAAAATACAAAAATACATTGTAATGTTAAATGTAACGTGAACGGTTACCAAACGTTTGGAACGTAGTGCAATAAGAATAATAAAGGTTCGGCGGCCTAAAAACTGCACAATGTAGTATTAAATGCTAACGTTACTCACTGCAACTCATTCACCCGTCTCTTCCTCTTCTGGTCATCTCCACAGCTGCAGTTCAGTCGGGGCTGCTCCTCCAGAGCGAACAGTGTGGCTTTTATCTCCGCCATTTCTCCTCGCCAATTGCATGATCAGCTGCGTTACCTGCCGAGACAATCCACTGAAGGCACTCAGCAGTTTCTTCTCTAAATTGTTTGGACTTTCTGGATATGGTCGCTCTGCAGCCAAGCCGTCCACTCATCGCAGAGGAGTGCCTTCTGGGATGAACTGAAGACGATGTCCGGCCAACTTTTCTGATCCAAACTCCATTGATAAAATAGCGTTTTCTAAGCTCATAGTAATGCGTCTTAGAGAGTTATCACAGATGCACCGAGGTCGTTTTCTGCTGACGTCATTCTGTCAGAGGAGGCGTCCAATGATATGCAAGGTCGCGTTCTCGGAATTTCTCGTGAGACAATTTTTGTTGCGTAAAAAGAAAAACATGCTGTGATTTTGCTAGGTATTTTGATTTTCCATTTTTGTACCTGCATATTTTATAAAACATGTAAACCTCTTTAAACTGACATCATCGAAAATTAAAAAAAGAAAAGTTACTTTGGTGTGTTCCCTTTTTATTCCTACTGAAAGAATCATCAGTGGACTTACCCCGCTGGAATTTTGCAAGCTAATCACGCAACCATTTTTCATCTGGTGTTGTGGTGGCAAAATGCGAAAAACTGTGATGTGTCCAAGAATTGTAGATGATTTAGCAATTTAAATGGAAAATGAAAGCTTTTGAGAGTCAGGACACTTATCCTGTATGTACCCTATAAAATTATTTAAACACACTTTTAAACCCTCATGGAAAAAAAAAAATCTTTGTATTCTGTAGGCACAGAACACACACACACACACACACACACACACACACACACACACACACCTACACACACACACACACACACACACACACACACACACACACACACACACACACACACACACACACACAAACACACAATCCCAATTTGCATTTGTATAGCTTGCAGCATTTACATTTGCATTTTAACACCTCATGGTCACAGGGGCTGAGAGAGAACTTCCACGGCAATATACAGTGAGGATGATTGACGGAAATGCTACTTCTCATGCAGTGAAGGCTGGCAGCTGCCTCAGGGCGAGTTCCCCAACGGCATCTGTAGGAAGACATTATAGGTACCAATATGATGTGGAATGGCATACCTGTGATTTTGTCATTCAGTATCCAACTAAAATAAAACCTATGCTAACTGTTACATGCAGCCAATTCCCGCCCTGCAGCTGGTTAGTCTGTAGTTTAATTCATCCCCCTATTAGTCGGCCAGAAGTTGAGGAAACCTTACATTGACACAAACCAACATGGATATTTGCAAAGTTTGCAAACAAGAATACATTGCCTGGTGTTAATCCATCCAGGGGCAATGTCGGCTTCCCCTCCCATCTTGCCAGGTGCAGGATCTTCTCTGCATAAATGGGTAGCCAAGTTTCAAACAACTTTGATGCAGCCTCTCTATGCAGGACAAGAAAGTCCTGTGAAATCTATGAAATGGAAAACACATTTTTAAAACTAATTCAATGTGGCACACTAATAAAACATTAGAAACAATGCATCCTCATCACATGTAAGATCATATTTCCCTAAACTTATCATGCCTTTGGTCATTAGGTGAGGGAACTCTTGGAGGATCTGATCGATGGTCCAATTACTGTCCCTAATGCACTTGGCCCTGTAGATTGCCGTGTCTTGCATATAGGTCTCTACCTGGCTGAGGGGCTGAGAATTGTTTCTCAACCATTCTTTAAGTTGTGATGCACGTTCGTCTGATATGTTACATTCTGTAAAAAAGAACACAAGAATGTTGTCAGTCACTAAAATATGGATGTTTTGCATCATCAAATAATTTTTACTTTAATAATTACCTGGTATGAGAGCCCTTGCAGGAGTGCTACCATCTTGTGTTTGAGGCAGTGTCTGTGCCGTGCTCCGCGACCTGCTGGTTGCTTTCAGCCTCTTCTTGATGTTCTGCAGCCTTTCCTTCAGGAATCCAGTGGCTGGCCGATGGTTCCGTCCTGGGGTGTACCATATTTCCTGCCAAGAAATCAAAATCTTTGATGAATAGAGATGAGATGAGACATTTTGATTTTGACAGGGCGGGCAACGGTTTGTCTGTATGTCTGTTTGTCCTCAGAAGTAGACAAATTATTGTTCCTGCTGCTTAGTGTGTAACACCGGGCATCAAAAAGCACAGAAGCGTTTCTGAGAGGAGTGAGCTGTATTGTGTCTGTTAACTGGCTGTTTTAGTGTTCAAGCTCAGTTTATGGGCTCATATTTTACGGGTTCACAGAGCGTCACAGTCATGACTTCCATCTAAATTTGGCAAAATTTAAGACAATTTAAGGCCTCAAATTCCAGATTTTTTATCTAAGACTTTTTAAAGGACCTGTGGGAACCCTGAACAAGGAGAAAAAAAGAAACTGAACTAAACAAAAAATAAATAAATTAAATGGAATGTAAATTTCAGGATCAAACGTGAATTTTGTAACAAATAAAAACACCAAGATTTATTTTTTTATTTTTTTTTTCCAGACAGTGATTTCACATGTATGAGCCCTAGTGTGTCTATTCTTTGGTGAGAATTTGCCAGACATAGGAAATCTACATTCAATGTAGATTTTTGCTAGATTTCCAATTTGGAAATCTAGCAAAAACAGAAGGGGGCCTAATTTAGAGCCCTCAGCTGACTCCAGTTAAGTAAGTGAAGTTTAAATTGAAAATCGAATTGGATTGTGACCTTAAACATCAAATTGAATTGGCCTGAGAACCATGACACCCCAAATAAATATCTCAATGACCTTTTACAAAAAACACTCACGCTGCCACTGCATGATGAGCCTTTCAAACTGGGAAATGATTGAACCAAACCCAATGCCAGGGCCTTTTTGGTCTCTGTCGTAGGACTGTAAAACAGACAGGTAAAAAGTGAAAACTAGATTTAATGGATAGTTTGGATTGTAGGGAAAAAAAAATCTGTTTCAGTACTTCTCTCCAAACTTCTCAATGAGGTGCAACACCAGGATATGGACGAGGAGACATCTCTGCCTAGTTGTGATGATATGATCATCATCAAGGCTCTCAACAATTTGCTTGCCATCAGATAAGCCTGTAAGAATCTGTGGGACATCCTGATAAAATTACACAAAAGACAACATTGCAGATTTATTAATTACTTTAGGGAAGGATTATATGAATTCAAATCAGTATCACCATTATTTCAAACTTTGGCTTTGATTACAATGAATGAACGATTATAAGCTCGTAGCGCATCACAATGAGCCTGTAGAGAGCTATCTTTTCACGCACCACCATTGTATAAAAATATAACATAGGGCTTAAGTGGTTAAGAAATTAGAAATTAGCTGATCTACAAGCTCAAAGAATTGAAATGCAATGCTTTGTGAACTTGTAGATCAGCTATTTTTAGTGAAGATATGGACTCCTGCCAAACAAGCATGGGGCTTAAAAGGCTAATCAAATAAATACAGTCGATTATAAGAAAATTACTATTTCTTATCCAGGTGGATTCACCGATTTAAAAAAAAAAAAAAAAAGCTTTTTGATCAATCAACATACACCAGATATATTCTGTTGCATTTCTAAATTTTGGCTTTGATTAATTACCCAGTATAGTGTGATTCAAAAAAAGTGACACCCAAGTGTTAAAAGTAGAACTTACAAACTGGAATGATGTGTATTGTCTGAATCTGCTGATTCACTGGTACCACAGCTGCTGCTTGTTCCTTCATGGGGGTTGGAGGTGTGGCAGTTGATGTGACATCAGAGCTTGTAGGTGGAATAGCAGGTGCAACAGCAGGTTCAACCTACGCAGAAAATCCATGGTTGATATAATAAACGGTTGCAGCCACAATAGTTGGCTGAGCATCAGTATGTAAACTCCTGGATGGAAAGTGTACAAGGTGATAGATGGGGTGGGGGTCAATATATAAATCTGTGCCACACTAGACTAGTGGACTGCATACAGTATGCATGGTGTAACAGATGTGTAGTGAATTTATACTGTAGCTAACGCGGGGCAGTATATGAGGCTAACTAACAGCTCCGCCAAGCTGAGGTGCCCCTATTGATGTTGTGGTTAGGAAGCCGGCTTGGGGGACCAGGTTCAAAACCAGAAGGGTGCACTCTCCACAATTCGTTACAATACATTTGGAAACCTATGTGGACAGTGGTGCAGCACACTTTTAGAGGGTGCACATGGTTTCAGACACAAAACCGCTCAGAAATTCTTTTCAGGCTAGAAGTGATCATGAAGCAAAGGATGGGTAGGAAGCTCAAGAGAATTATGCAAAACAGGGATCATCCACTGTACCATGTGTTTAGCGAGCTGAAGAGCTCTTTCGGCGAATGGCTTGTTGTGCATGAAACTCTACCACTGAAGACTGCTGCAGATCAGCAGGATCAGGACATAGCTATAACTGCAGGTCAATGGATTGACTAACTCAGGATCAGGGGATGGCTGCAGCTCTGGATCAGTGGATAGCTGCAGATCAGGAACGGGAGAGACATT
The DNA here is from genome assembly GCF_039877785.1 of Chaetodon trifascialis. Lineage (NCBI taxonomy): Eukaryota > Metazoa > Chordata > Actinopteri > Chaetodontiformes > Chaetodontidae > Chaetodon > Chaetodon trifascialis. Next base: position 3,613,766 of record NC_092060.1, read on the forward strand.
GGCCAGGGCACTGGGCAATGTTGAGGATGAGGAGCTGGGCCGCTGAGAGGCACGATGTTGGCAGTAGCCAGGCTTCTTTGTGGGGGCCGTCTAGAAAGCCAACCAGGTCCCCCAAGGAAAAAGGAAACCCATGGGACACGTCAGGGGTGGACTCACACAGGAAGCTAGCCAATTCAGGAACTGGAAGCCAGCAGGCTGCAGATAAGATGAATGGGAAGCTGGGGTTGTGGCTTGAGATGGCACCTGGGGACCTGAGGCTAAGACTTGGGCTAGTAGATGGGAACCTGACATGGGGCTAACAGGTTTCAAGCTAAGCTCAGCATGAAAGTCGAAGGAGGAATCCAGTTTAGCCAACATGGTCCTCTTAAAATTATCAACTCCATTTAACAATTAATCCATGCCTGTAATTTCCAAAAAACAGGGCTTTGAATTCAGTTTGTTCAAAGGAGATTATTGGCCCTGAATTTATCCTTTAAACCCATCACATTGTTCAAACAAACAGGAAACATATTACATCCCTTGCGCAACAAAAATATATTTCTCAAGATATTATGTGGCAATATATTTCCCGTGTATTCATATATTGTGAAATTGAGATTATGTTGGAATACACAGTGAATATATGCAAAAATATATGTAGAATTATATGCGATAATAAACCTCAATGTACAAGAAAATAATCAGATATATATGGGAACATATATGTCTCAAATATGTTGAAAAAAAATATATTATTATATGTAGCAGAACTGGCCTCTAACTGACCTTCTCTTACCCTCTCTGACTTCTCATGAGAAATGGAGTTGTAAACCAGTCTAACCAATTGAATTATAGACCATCTGGTTTGCTTATAAGGAGATGTGATTTCGGAGAGAGACAGGATGTCCGATTCAGTGAACTCTCCTTAACACTCTTTCAGAGGGGAGAGCGGAAAGGTCAACACCTTTACCTCATGGTCTATCTCCTACCCAGGATGTCCCATGTTAAGGCTAATTCTTCCCCGATAGCCCCTAAGGGCTCAAGACAATTAAACTGTCTGGAGGGAAAAATGCCCAACTCATAGGAATCCACAAACAGGATGGGGTTGATGGGTTGTAAATTGGACATTCCTGAAGCAACTTGTGGTGTATGTTTGTGTGCTTTTTCCTACTACACCAGGATAACCAAACTTCTATGTTGAACTTAACTTTTGATGTTTTCACCTTACAGGACTCCCAATATGTATAATATTGATGTTTTTCCAGTTTCTCTAATTCGAAGAATGACAAAGTTGTGTTTTTAACTATTTTATAAAGTTTGTCTGAATTTCTACCATGGAACCATACTGCCATTTAGAGGTTCATAACAATACGGGGCAAATATAGTCTGCCTCTTTTTACTTCTTTATTTTGTGTTAGTTATACCGTGAGTCATCATACATATTAGGATGAAATTGTTACCATGATAATCTCTAATGTTGTCATACAATCATAGGAATTGCCTAATGCATGTTGTGAACAATGTTGAAATGTCATTGAAAATCGTCCATTCAACATATATGTGATTGACCATAGTGAGAAGCAGATGAGCCCCTCGTATGAATCATTAATTAATTCCAGCTCCATGGGGCGAGATTACATTGCGCGCCACAAACCGTCTCACGTGTGTGACGGCCTGCCCATTAGACACGCCCTGGCGCGAGATTTAAATGTCTGCAGCTGCAGCTGCAGCATGAATTCAGTGCGCGTTACTCAGTCTTGTAAGTTATGTTACGTTATGTTTTAGTTTTGTTTGTTACTTCTTAGTTGTCTTAGTCTTGTACAGTCGTTTTACTCTTTAAGTTTTTCCCGTCTTCGAGCTACTCAAAGGCCATACCGAGTAGCGTGATTTATCTTTCAGAAGACGTGTTTCTATAGTTTTGCCATAAACTTTCATTTTTCTAAGTCACACGTTTTGTTTTAGTGTTTGTAAATTTTAGTCAAATAATAATAATTTTGTGGACCCTTTTCGACCGGCCATTGAAGAGACTATCAATTTTGTTATTATCAGTCTAAAATAATCCTTCACGGACTCAACCGAACCAAAACCCTGCAGCCAGCTGTTGATCCTTGGTCTGGGTTAACAACCATCCAAAGCCGCCCCTCATCTGTAACCGACACTGTAGAACCCAGTTCGAGAGACATCACCGTCCAACATCACCTCTTCACCTTGGTGTGCCTGGGCCTTCCACCAGACCACCGAGCAGATCGAGCCACGGACGAGCACCTGGGCATCTTCGAGTTAGTTCGGAGCAGAATTTACCAGGACATCATCAACCAAGTAGGCATGCTAAGTGGTTTTGAATAAGAGTTGGTCCGTGAGGTTAAGATACTGCTAATTTGTCCAAATTCTCTCCATTAGTCGTTTAGTCCCTTAACTCTACGTTCGCGTCCCTATTATCCCCTTACAACTATCGCCAAACTCGCTTTGCCATTGCGTTGCCGTAAGTTTCTTTTGTGTTCTGTCACATCACCTCATATCTTCTGTCGTACTATTCATGATATATCATTCATTATCCATAATTCTGCTTAATAAATGAGATTTTGATTTAAGTCCTGGTTAAACGGTGTCCTTTTGAGCTGAATATATACGATCCCTGTATCCAGAGTTTACACTTCAGATTATCAGACTGGTTTATTGTTAGTTCATTCGTTAGTATTTTATCAGCGTTATAGCAGATCATTTCTGCAGTCCTTCTTAGCTGAGGAAGGTGGTGCCCCGTCATTTTATCAACGAATGCAACATCAAATTAAGGTAGTTCCCCTACATTATATGATTTATATTAAATAATATGTCGAATTATATATTGTAGACACGTGCACACTTCCATTCCACCTTTCACTCCACTGCCTGCCTGTCTATATTGCAATATATCCCACATAAGATAAGATAAGATAGACTTTATTTATCGCACAATGGGGGAAATTCACGTGTTACAGCAGCAACAAGATGGAGTGCAAGAAGTCAGAGGACAAGAAGACAAAAATAAAAAAAACAAGAATAAAAAATATTGCTCAAATGTTATATACCTTATGGAAATTTACAATATATTCAGATTCTGAAAGTGTAGTTTCTAAGCTTTCCTTCCATGTCAACACATGGAAATCTGAAAATATTTGAGGAAGATTGTTACGGACTCTGGAAGTAGGACTCAGATGCAGAGACGGTAATCACAATTTATTTTGAAAAAGTAACAACAAAAGAAGTAACAACTGAGGAAGCCGATATGACGGGAATGGAGAAGTCAGTCTCTGCTGGAGGACACTCGACAGCTTCTAATGAAAAACACAAAACTCCGTTAAGGGAAAGCACACAGGCAAAAGTCCAAAAATAAACGCTGGAGAAAACTCGACAGCCACCACACAAAAAACAGAAATCTCCACTCGGGGAAAAACTCACAAGGCAGGATGAAACTCAGGTGCTGGAGAAAGCTCGACAGTCACTGGTATGGAAACAAAAGCTCCACTGGGGGAAAAAGCACACAGGCAAAACAAAAGAAGCACAAGTGCTGGAGAACCACTCGACAGACACTAGAACAAAAAACTCCGTAACAGGTTAGCACACAGGCAGGAAAACAAAAACTCACAAAATCACAGCGTGCACGAAGGCAAGAACAGCTGGAGAACACAAGGCAGGAACCTGGAGATAAATGCTGAGGCGAGAAACACTAGCATGAGCAACGTGGCCATCTGGCATCAGAGTGTGGGAGAAGCATGCTTAAGAAGGAGAGTCCTGATTAGGGGAGATAGGTGACAGGTGTGTCAGGAGCTGCTCAACCCCAGCAAAGATCAGCCCTGCCCCTGCCTTGTTCCAGCCCTGAAAAAACACACAGAACAAAATCAGAGCAGATCACCAACCACGGCCACAACAAAGATATGGCCATTTGAATGTAGACACTCCTCAAACAAGTTTTTTGAGAAATCCAGCCTGAAAATTCTCACCCAGGGGAGCCAGGAGAGGGTAACACAGTGCTGCTTTCATTTACATAAGTCCAACCCCCCAAACTATTGTTCAAACTTTTGTAGTAGTTTGAACAACAGTTATCAAATGGAAATGGAAATTCTTTTGTTACAAAAAGCCCCAGAATAAAAACTGAAAAACAAGAAAGGTAATATACTTAAGAGTTAGAAGGAGCAAATGTAGATACTTATTTCTAATATTAAATTAAATAAATTCTGTCACTCTGTTGTGCAGTAGGATGGATCAGTCTGTTGCTGAATGAGTCAAGCTGCTATATGTACAGGACATTAACAGAGGCCGGCAGTTGATGATCATAAACTCCACGAGGGGTGAACAGTGTCTACAAATCACCACAGTGTCTTGACACCAAGCATCCCTGATGTAAACACAGACCCCGCCACCGTGGTGTCAGCCGTAGCATGTTTACCGGTCCAGCTGGGTGGCAGAGTCTGTTATGCTGTTACTGAGCCATGTTTCTGTAAAAACAAAAACACAGCACTCTCTCACGGTCTGCTGGGTCGATCTCAGAAGGTGTATATAGTCCAGTTTGTTGTCCAAGGAGCGTACATTGGCGAGTACGATAGATGGTATAGCTGGCTTGTGTGGATTCGCCGCTAGCCTAGCCCGGATACCGCTGCGCTTTCCCCGCTTCTGCCTCCTCTTGCACCGCGTGCAGCGCTTCCTCTGTGGGTGCACTGCAGTAGTGGGGGTTGGTGTCAAAACAGGCCGCCGGAGTAGGTCAAGGTGGAGTAACTCCGGGTTTAATTTGCAGATTGCTGCGTTGCCGATGTCAAAAAGAGTCCCACGGCTGTATGTGTGCATTGGGACAAACAAGCGCAATGAAAACGTAAAATCACTCGCACACACCGACAAACACAAACATGTAGACACCACATGATTGGGACAGAGAGGAGCTGCTGTGTCCGCGCGCGGCGCCATGACTACGACTACTCTTCATCTTCTTCATCATATTCATCTTCGAAAAAAAAACAAAAAAAAAACAACAAAATAAAACATTTCCAAAAGGACAACTGCCCTTCATTGTAATAAAAACAGAACAATCCTTCAGTGGAAAAAAAAAAAAAAAAAATGATCAAGAAGTGCACACATGCCAACTTATCAAGGCCCAGTCCTTCAGCTGTCCATGGACTTCTTCTTCTGCTGGTGCCTTAATTCGCAGATCCTTTTGTTAATGGCTGTTCTCCTGTCCGAAAGCTTCGCCCCAGGGTGTTGCTGAACAACTGCATCTGTAAAAGATAATAAAATAAGACATCCACAATGATAGCCTCGGATTGCTGCAATAGGAAAGATGAGGTGGATCCCACTCTTGTATGCCTGGTCCTCGCTCCTCAGTGGGTTACCTATAAATACTGTAGTTGAGTCTGAAATCAGAATTGGCTTTTCAAGGAACCAAGGAAGGAGTTAGAAAGATTGTCCAAGGGGCTTTCACGTTCCAGTGTGGAGGACTGAAATGTCATGTTGAGGATGAAATGTAATGTGGGGGAATAAAAATTGGACACAAAGAAAAAAATTGTATTTGCTGCTGCCATTTTTTATACAGTACATAACCATATATGGTCCATCCACATGGCTAATGTTAAATATAATAAATGTCATGCACAATCTGATTTACAAAGTGTGATTTGGAGGTTGGAGCTTGTCTAACTCGTAAAAACTCGTATGAATAAACATACATGCAATAATGTAATACAGTTTTATTTTTGCACAGCAATGTAATTTAAAATATATAAATCAATATATAGCAATAGAATTTCCATCCATATATTGCTATATATTTTCAAATATATGGAAGGAATGTCTCATATTGTTATATATTGAAATCCATCCATCCATTATCTATACCGCCTATCCCTTTCGGGGTTGCGGGGGGCTGGAGCCTATCCCAGCTACAAGGGGCGAGAAGCGGGGTACACCCTGAACCGGTCGCCAGCCGATTGCAGGGCCACATACAAGGACAAACAAACATTCACACTCGCACTCACACCTACGGACAATTTAGAGTCCTCAATTAACCTAATGAGCATGTTTTTGGTCTGTGGGAGGAAGCCGGAGTACCCGGAGAGAACCCACGCATGCACGGGAAGAACATGCAAACTTCACACAGAAAGGCCCCGCCTGACCCGTGGATCGAACCGGCATCCTTCTTGCTGTGAGGCATGCGCATTACCTGCTGCACCACCGTGCAGCCGACTACAAAGTCTTCACTGTGAAAATGAATTCAAGTTTACGGGTACGACTCGAAAAGTGCTGAAATGACGTCACTGAGATCACAGTCAAGTCGCAGGGGAAAGTAATCGATCGGCGATTCCTCCAACTGCGCATGCCCATGCCCCAGACGCAAACATGCAGGGCAACGCCGCCAGCCCCGGAGAGACTTCACAGGTAATGTCAATAATAACGTGCATAGCTATTAGTAATTTCATAAAATCGAACCTCAAGACTTTGCACTCACAGCTTTTAGACTCATATAAAAACAATCGTAACCCGAACGCAATTTCACAGTGTTACAACCCAGCTCACTAGGGGTAAGAAAGTAACAAAAAACAACCGATGGAAATGGCTGAAATGTAGTTATTTATCTAAATCAGAGTGTTCTAAATTGTTTTAATTCAGAAAAGGCAAAAGGCCAAGACAACTAAAAGAGCAAGTGGGTACTTTTCAAATAAATGAAATAATCAAAACCAAAAGAGAACTCTCCTAAAATGAGACCTTAACTAACTATAACTAAAAGAGAACTAGATAGAAATATCTCTCAACCTAATGTTCAGTGCAACGCCTTTAATTATGACCTGATAAACCTAAACTGAAGTTGCACATTTCTGACACAATAAGCTTCGTAGAATTAATGGAAAACTTGTTATACATTTTTCTAACACCTCCTCAAGCAGAGAGAAAAGTGTTATCTTGAGATAACGTCAAGTTAAATGTCATCCAAAAAATACTAAATTGATGTTGGTCCATGAAAACAACAGATTTTGTTGATGCATATAACTGTTTCATAATTGGTTTCATCAGTCTAATCAGTCCTTACGCACAAGGGAATGATTGATGAGAGAAACACTTTGAAGGTTCAGTGTCTCCTATGCAGCAGTGGACATGAGCTTCTTTCAGAGAAAGATGGAATCATCAATATGAGATAGATGTCTCAGTTTTGTGACTTCTCACAAGTCTACAAGCCATGTTTTCTGTCACAGGGAGCCATAAACTTGAGGAGTTGTGTGTGCAGCTTAAATCTATCGCTGTATTCTGTATATCTGTGTGCAAATTACCATTTATTTTGTAAAACTACTATGGTCGATAGTGAACTGCTATGGTCAAACTTGACTCTTATATTCCCACCTGGTATCATGCCAAGGCGTGTAATACACCTGCTGATCCATGCTGGTCTGTGTCACGCTTTGCATTAGTCAAACTAGCAATAATAAATATGCAATGTTCGGTTACATTCAAAACAAAGCTTACTGAGAAACATTTCAGGTAATAAGATTATGGGTTCAATTAAAATATCTATTTCTTTAAAACAATCAGCATTCATTTCATATGGGAATTGAATCCTGAGGCCTGTACCATAAAGCTTGATTAACCCAGCCGGGCTTCCTCTTACTTATCGGGCTTCACTTAACGAGACATCCGCCCTCCGGATTTTCGGTACCATAAAGCCGGCTATCAACTCACTAATTCAATTCAGGCTTGTCCAATCTAGATCTGTGCGCGCTCACATAAAAAGGGCGGAGTTTGCTGCATGCGACCAATCGCAAACTTGGAAAAATCAGCCCGAGCCGCATATTTCACTACGGAGGAGCAAACAATAATAATTAATAAATACGAGGAATACAAATCAATTATCCAGGCAAAAAGCAACACAGTTGCAGCTGCCAAACGGCGCAAGGATTGCTGGCAAAAAATCGCCGACTGTGTCAATGCGTAAGTTAGTCCCATTATAATATTACTTCCCCACTATGACTGCGCTTGTATATCTGACTGCAGTAACATCTGTGTGTTCCATAAATGTATGTGTGTATGAAATTTTTCGTTATGGCATGTGATTGTAGCCTTATTATTTCAGATGCAACCCGAGTGGAGCAAAGAGAACATGGGAGCAAATCAAACATATGTATAAAAATATACTTCAAAGTGGTCAGTACGCTTACTATATCTTATACATGTAGCATATGTACATGTAGGCCTACATGTTGGAGGCTATATACAATACAATATACAACGGCAAACATCCCAGGGCTTAGTCTACATTATGCAAATTACACATCAACCTTGCTTACCTGCGATGTCATAAAAGCCCTCTTTGATGCATTGCGTGGGCAGGTGGCCGGGAAACACCATGAATGCATCGACAAGCTCAGTCAGAACCCCCGCGACTTTATGAATAGCTCTACATACTGTGTTTTTCCCGAGGTTTTCGGCATCGCCAACAGAATACATAAAAGTACCTATGAATGAATGAATCAATCCATGATTTACTTAAACAAATAATTGATTAATGGCATTTTATCTGTGGCTTGCTTGTAACCCATCCAACGAGGGATTTAAAGACATCATAATAATTACAAACATCACTAAGAAATATATTACCTGTGGCAAAAAACCTCAGTGCAATGCACACTGTCTGCGGGACTGTCAGCGCGTGGTTGCGGTGCGTTACATCACTGATGTAAGGCTCCAGCAGCTGACAGATGTATTGTAACCCCTCTCCCGGAAACCTGTATCTTTCGTACAGTGATTGTTCAGACAATTCGAACGGATTACAGCGATCTCTAAATAGTCTCTCGCGCCTGAGTGCTCTTTGCACAAGCTGTGCACCAAGATCCACCGGGTTCTCATAAAACGGACAGGCCATTTTCCAAGAGAACTGATTGGTCAGTAGGTGGGGCTTTTATACCTGCTGAGCTCTTATCCTGAATTTATCCTGCTCCGGAGCAGGTTAGGTGTTCAGCATAGGTTACCACGGCAACGTAGCCCGATAGAAAGTAAGCCACCTTTATGGTACCGAAAAGCCAGGGTTAAGCCTGAAGTTATCTCGCTAAGCCGTAATCCAGCTTTATGGTACAGGCCTCCGGTCTTCTATGTGAAGGTCATTTGTGTGGTCATCCGCTCACACATAGGTGAGGCAAACCATCACACTGGCATGCAATCCTTTGGTGCAGCAATGGGTCACTTTGGTGAGATACTGGGCTGCATATTCATGAAAATAAAAGTCTAAGTTGAAGCAGTTAATTTAAAAACACCACTGTTTGGCATATATTATTCTTGTAATGTGACATTTCTCTCAGTCAGTGAAATATTAACCATTACATGTGATTAAAGCAGCCTCTCCTTGTCATGAAAGACTCTAAATCAATGCCAATCTAATTTAGAAACATGCAGTAAAATATTTGTCTTTCATTAATGTCAATAAGGGCCAAATTAGACTGCTATTTTGGAACATGTGCTTGGAATATTGAGCTATTAGAACACTTTCACATGGAGCATGCTTCTGAATTTACATGTTATGCGATTAACATACATGAGACAACAGCTAAAATGTGCTATTTTTTATTAAATATTGTTTTTCTGTGCTATAAATGACCAGTGGCAGCCTAGAGCAGGGGTCTCCAACCTTCAACGACAAAAGAGCCGTTTTTGCCCCTTTGCCAACAAATAACAAGCCACAAAACCTATTTGACCACCTAAAGTGAAGATAACTTTGCATTTATGAAATCATAGAACGACAAAAAGACAAAACGACAAAACGACAAAAACAGTGACACATATAGGGTTACTTTCAAATAAAATACATAATGCAGGCCTGTTTGAGTCCTTCCCTTATTTGCGGAATAAAATAAAATAAATTAAAATTAATAGAACATATAGCTGCAGCATATTTGCTGCATAAAAATAAAACACAAAAAATATGGCAGTTTATATTTAACTATGACAGTAAATTTCAGTCATTGCTGTCATCCTTTTTTTTTTCCACAGTCACGTGCAGCAATCAACCGTCGAGTCTGAATATAAAACACAACTACATCAGTTCAGGGTCCAATATATAAGTATATATTTGCAAAACAATAGCCTATTAAATGATAGCTTTCTCACTTGATTAATCTGATTTCTGTTCCTGGACATCACTGCAGAGCTTATCTATATCAGAGCTGTAAGATGTGACTTTGATCATCACACAGGATTGCAAGCTGTCATCCATGAGGCACGAGCGATATTTGCTTTTTATGTAGTTCATGCTGCAGAAAACCTGCTCGCAAAAGTATGTGGATCCCAAGATCGGCTATAATGAAATGGTCACACCACTCACCTTATTAGCCTTATCTGTCTTAATACACATTTTCAAGAGCCACAACATAAAGCAAAGTACATTTATTTGGGATTATTAGCCTGTAATCCATGCATAGATCAAAATATTAGAGATGAAATGAAAGCTTTACCACACAATATCTTGATATTGACATTGAGTTAAATAAATTTCACAGGGTTAGTGGTACAGTTGATCCCACTGAGAATCAGTTCCAGTCTGGAACTCTTCACAGTTTCCTGCTCATTGCTTTGGTCCACTGGTCTGTACAGTTAGTCCCTCAAGCCATGGATGATAATAATATATCATATACCAACTTTTCAAAACTGCTGTGATTTCATTTTGTTTTTTAGCACATTCATTGGAGAGTGTCCTTAAAAGAACTGCTCAAAAGTCTATGTTAAAACAAAAATACCTCTGCATACAGATGGGAGGTTGGACAGCTGGCCCCAGCTGTGGTCAGAACAGCCTTGAGTGAGCATTGTTATTAGCCAATAAAGCTGATCTGAAATACCCATAAACTATACATTGACAAAGTTATTGGATGTTATAGTGCAGTGAAGAGATCCTTTCTGAGTGAAAACTTGAGTTTATAGTGGAGCTTCACCACGTTACTCACCAACAATTAAATTAATCAGGTGCAATCAAAACAACCCGTACAATAATCTGTTAAGGGGCTAACTCATGAACCAAAGTATAGACACAGACACACAGAAGCAGTTATGATATTTGAGGTATTCAATTATGATGGAAAAGGGATGGGAACATGACTCATAGCAGAGCAGACGGAATAGTTCCGAGGCTGAGGATATGTAGTTCCTGAGAGGTCCCCAGGGAAACTGAATGAGAAGAGCAGAACAGCAGACTTTAACAGTTGAAGAAATGGAGGCAGGCTGTAGTCAGGAGCAGCAGGACAATGAAGACACAGAGAACAAAGTTAGTTATGAGAATGCAGAATGGAAGCAAATCACAAAGAGCAACATACAAAGCTGGAGCATAGCAACACTAAGTGCTAGCTGAGACTATGATCTGGTGAGGTGGAAGTGGTAGAGCTGAGTCTTTGTAGGAGACTCCTTTGCAGGATGGGATGCAGCTGGTGATGCTCTGCTCTGGATTCAGCATACCTGTCTCCACTCAGACAATCACACAGACACATAGACAGAGAGCGAGAAAGAGAGGCCGACAGGAGCACAGGAGATGCATGGAAGGAGAAACATGGCAGTGTCCACAAAAAAAAACTAAGACATGACTGTAGCCATGGACAGTCCCAGGGGAATAACCATGTAACATCAAAGAAAGCATCTAATGTACAAAAAAATCATATACAAATTGTGCAATAATGTGAAACTGAATGTAAATCTGAGCGGGATTTATATACTGTAAATGAACCACTGGGTGTATGTGTAAATAGTAACATATTACTCTAATCATCCTGCATTGTTTCATGGCTCTTTCCTTTAACGCCCACCAATGCACTATTGTAACCGTGTTTGCAGTTTACAGAAACAGTTTAGCTTAGTTGCTTATCTTGTTTTGCCTGTATTTCTATATGTACCTGTCTAATCATTGTTTTTGGAACTGTGTATACTGTAAGTGCATTTCATTTGTAAGTGCCACTACAAACCCAATTCAAATTGATTTTATGTGTAAATATACTTGACCAATAATGCAGGTTCTCATCTATCTATGTATTATTAATGAAATATAGATAGGATATGTCCTTTAAATCCCATGTAAAACTAATTTCAAGGACTGCCTTTTTTCACCTGTAACATTGTAAAATTAATCTCAAAAAAGCCTGCCCCAATATGTTGCTCAGTACTCTCCTGCTGATCTGGAATGCTGCGGCACGCGTTCTGAGAAAAATGAGGAAAAGAGATCACAAATATTTCTCCCGTATTCTCCTCTCTACACTTGCTCCCTGTAAAATCTAGAATAGAGTTTAAAATCCTTCTCCTCACCTACAAAGCCCAAAATGGTCAGACACCATCATATCTTAAAGAGCTCCTTATCACCCCACTGGAACACTGGGTTCCCAGAATGCAGAATGGGAGCCAGAGCCTTCAGCTATCAAAGTCCCCTTCCAGTCTCGGCTTGGGAGACAGACACCGTCTCTACATTTAAGAGCAGGTTTAAAACTTTCCTTTTTGATAAAGCTTAGACTTAGGGCTGGCTCAGGCTTGCCTTGGATGGGTCCCTACTTATGCTGCTATAGGATTAAACTGCCAGGGGACATCCCATGATACACTGAGCTCCTCTATTCCTCTCCATCAGTATGCATTCATTTCCCACCAAGACACGTTACTAACTTAGCTTCTTCCCCTGGAGTCGTTGTCTTTCTTATCGTGCAGGTTCCCAGGCAAAGTGCCTGAACTTGGATTGTGGATGATGGTGGTGTCTCCTGTCGTGGCCCCGCCTGACATTCACTGCAACTGCTATTATAATTAGTCACACTTCCATTCTTATTAGATTCATAGCGTAGTTATTAAGCACATATATCTGGTACTAATATGTACTGTCAAAAGAGTTGAGATCCCCATTCCCCTGTTTGATGGAATACACCTGAGTTTTTGCCATTTATCAAGTAATAATGATGATTATTGTAAGCTAATGATGTAATGTAATCAGAAGGAATAAGAATAGATAAGAATTTAAATGTGATCAAGCTTAAAGGGTTTAAAGTGTTTCTGTCTGAGCTAAAGGTAATGAATGGTCATGAATTTTTCCACAGGAGAGTAAGTCACATAGGCTGTGACCAGTGGCCTGTGCCAAACCATGTCAAAGGCCAAAAGCTTGGTAGGAAAATTGACAAAAGGGGATATACACACAGAAAGTTGTACGAGCACCAAATTGGCAGTTTGGTGTGCAAAAGGACAGGTGCAGAGGAGGGATTCAGAGAAAAGAGTATAAAATAGCCAAAAAAGGGAATAACATTGTTCGTCTCTTCAACATCAAGTCAACTCAAGAGAAGTGCGTGAGAAGCCTAACGGAGCACAGGAGGAATAATCACTTGCGAACTGACTGTGGATTAGAAATTGGAGTTAAAGTTCTTTTTCAATCACTCTGCTGCAACAAGGATGGGACTTTGAAGGAACTTAGGGACTTTGGAAGCAGCTGTGAGTTTTCTCCAATCTGCCATTCCTTAGCAAGAAGAGGAAGGTTGTACTGGCCGGAAGACAAATCTCTCTATCAGATTGAGCTCTTTGTTTGTCCTTGCTATATATATATATATGTGTGAATGCCTTCCAGAATGTGTCTTTTATTAAAGTCAATGCAGTATCCAACACATTCAATAACTGACAAAATAATTTCATTTTTGTAGAATACATAAAACCTGATCCATAAACACACCACTCCTCATGCTGAACAGGTTCTCAGTCTGTATATCCTCGTCCATGTACCCTGAATTCACTTTCTTTTTTCTTGAACTTTGACAAGAGATGACTATATCACATTAAATTGATTACATTCAGTAGCCAAATGCACTTCAAATAATAATATTACTGTAAAATACAATCCACAAAAACAATTAATCATGTCAAACAGGTTCTCACCTGCCTCCAGTCTCCATCTTTCCTGAGTTATGATCATGTGCAATAGAAAGCCAGAGAAAGAAGGAGCCTGGAACTGCAGAAAAGAGACAACTGGAGTGAACGATACTGAACTTAATAGACCATAATACTGAGACTTCCATCCATCCATTATCTATACCGCCTATCCCTTTCGGGGTTGCGGGGGGCTGGAGCCTATCCCAGCTACAATGGGCGAGAGGCGGGGTACACCCTGAACCGGTCGCCAGCCGATTGCAGGGCCACATGCAAGGACAAACAAACATTCACACTCACACCTACACACACTCACACTCACACCAACGGACAATTTAGAGTCATCAATTAACCTAATGAGCATGTTTTTGGTCTGTGGGAGGAAGCCGGAGTACCCGGAGAGAACCCACGCATGCACGGGAAGAACATGCAAACTTCACACAGAAAGACCCCGCCTGACTTGGGGATCGAACCGGCAACCTTCTTGCTGTGAGGCACGCGCACTACCTGCTGCGCCACCGTGCAGCCAATACTGAGACTTGTTACCTGGAAATAACATGACCATCTGGTTGCAGTGTGGGCTGTTCCTTTGTGAAAGTGAGGTCCTGTGTGGAGATGTGCTGTGGCCTAAAGCTCCACTCAGAGCCCATGAGGTTATTATGAGGACAGTCATAGCTCAACGCTTGCTTCTTGGACACCACCGTCCCCTCGCTGGACTTTGTCCCTCTTGATGGTTGATACCAATAAAACGCCTGAATGTGTTATAACAGAGAAAGTGACATTTGGTGTGGTAAGTAAAGATTGTCTGTGCGTAATGCATTCATCAAATAACAATTCTTGGATGTTAAACGTGGGCTGCACGGTGGCATAAGCAGGTAGTGCGTGTGCCTCACAGCAAGAAGGTTGCCGATTCAATCCCTGGGCGGGGCCTTTCTGTGTGAAGTTTGCATGTTCTTCCCGTGCATGCGTGGGTTCTCCCTGGGTCCTCCGGCTTCCTCCCACAGACCAAAAACATGCTCACTAGGTTAACTGGTAACTCTAAATTGCCCCTAGGTGTGAGTGTGAGTTTGAATGGTTGTCTGTCTTTGCATGCTGCCCTGCAATTGGCTGGCGACCGGTTCAGGGTGTACCCCGCCTCTCACCCGTTGAAGCTGGGATAGGCTCCAGCCCCCCTGCAACCCCGAAAGGGATAGGCGGTATAAAAAATGGATGGATGTTAATCGTGATTATCACCTCTGTGTCTCATTATGAAACACTGATCCTCATTTTTATGAACTATTTTGTCATTATGAGCAACAAACATGATTGCAAGTTTCCCCAGCCCAGATGAGGAGAAAAGCAACATGACACATTATACAAAACCTGAAATACCTCAACAACAAATGTTGTCCAGCAGCTGAAGGGGAGATGCTTGCTAACACTAACTGAAAACACCTGCATGCATGCTAGCATCATGCGGTTACAAGATCATTCAATGTAAATTCGGGACAAAATGAGATAACAGGGTAACACTGACTTTGTTTCCTTGCTCAGTAAACCACAGAGGCAGGATGGAGGACGATGTGTCGTGTTTGTTGTCCAGGTGGAGAGCAACACTTTGTATCCATTTACTTCACTGCTATCTGGCCAGAGTAGGGTGAAAATTGTCTTCTTCGATTCGTTCTCATCTTGCCCTTCCTTCTACTGTGAATTACATCAATGATCCACAATACTTTATGCCTATTTTTTAGTATCTTTTCCAGCAGTGTCTGGCCCATAGGGGGCGCTGGGGCTCCGCCCCACCAGCTGTGGAGGAGAAAGATATTTTTTGTGTGTTTTTTTTTTTATCTGTGTGTGTGTGTGTGTGGGGGGGGGGGTGGGTGTGTGTGTGCCTACATGCAATTTAAACAATTTGAACAACATTTCCACCAACTGACACTCATTAAACAGTGAATTTCCACTGACAGACAGTGTATCATTGTCTCATGGGGTGCTCGGCAAAGCGCCCCTGACTTGCAGCTAAATAGCCAATCCGGTTATGGTTGCTAGGGAAAAATTATGAATAATTGGCCTATCAACGTCGCCAGGTTTAGGATTGCTAGAGCTACGTAAGGAGCCAGTTTTTTTCGTAGTCCTACGGGGAAAAAAATACGGCGACAAGGAAGAGAGATGATGGCGATGGTGATGGCGGTAACAACTGGAGTTCAAGGGCAGCTTCCACCAAATTCGGTGAAGTCATTATTAATGTACCCTTTTGCAGACAGACAACGGAGGAAAAACTTCTCGTTAAGGAGCTGGGACCTGACATTTCCCAGCAAACCAAGGAGAAAAATAAATTGGACAAACAGAGTTTTTGTCGGAGCTGGTTCAACCGTAAGACGTGGATGGCAGGTTGTGGTGCAGCCTGTGTACTTTTCTGTTTCACCTGTATCCTCTTCAGAAGTGACAAATGTGATTCGACTTGGACAAAGACTGGACTAACTGACTTAAAGCACCTCTCCTAATGGATCAAGAAGCATGAGAGGTCCAAAGTTCACATGGAAAACTGCGTAAAGCTAGCTGTGTTCGGAAAGATGAGCATAGCAATGCAGCTAGATGATGGTCACCGCATTGCTGTAAGAAGGCACAATGAAGAGGTAGATAAAAACCATATGTAATAATAATGTAGTTGTGGAGACTGTTGTTTCTCTCAGGATGAAACATGCAATGACAAATTTTGCTGCTTCTATGGCACTGATGCTGTTCTCTCCAAGTAAATGTTGCATTTGCATGTTGAACTTGGTTCTCAATTCTTTGTATATGTTACATTTTAATAGGAAATGTTTGATTCTCTCTTCATATAATAACTCAACCCACACTCACCTTAGACACTTCCCCCCTCTACTCACTCACTCACTCACTCACTCACTCACTCACTCACTCACTCACTCACTCACTCACTCACTCACTCTGTTGATTTGTATAGATTCAGCTGAAATCATACCCTTGTTGTGAATTTATCCCTTGATTGTATTGTATAGTATTTGATAGCATAAAGTCTAATATAGCTGTAAATTGTTACTTTTTCTTTGAAACTGTGAAATTAAATTATTAATGTGGAACTGTAGTCATTTTCCGACTAGATTTCCTAGATTAAGCAGGGAAATCTGTTGGCACACCAGCCCCACCAAAAATTTTTTTCACCAGCCGCCACTGATCTTTACATTGACTGCGTTCTAAGTGAGTTGGTCAGACTGGATGCAACACGACTGACTTTGCTCACATGAGAAACGGGTGGAGTCAAACAACAGAGAAAATAAATACATTTAAAAATGTATTATACCGTTAAGATTTTACAGGAGCATTTTTCTAAATATTTTGTTCCTTGAAGGCATTTACATTAATCAACAGAGTCTAGAACAGTACATTACTGTTCTAAATTCCTTGTATATTTACAGCAATTTGTAACTGAAATGAACAGATCCTTGGGGCACATTGGCCTCTAAACCATATCCTAGCACTATACTAAGAGCCCAGATCATTTAGAGGAGAGCTGCCATTAAGCGTCATGGCTGATAACTGCATCTAACTCAAGGGCTCAGCAAGGTGCAGTATCAGAGAATGCAGGATAGGCACCTGGACGTAGGCAGTTAGAGGCTGGGCTTGTCTCCTCACCACCAGCTTAAATCGTTCTCAGTTGTAATCTATTAGGGTAATACTGTGTAGGTCTGAGGATCGGACCCTTTGAACGTAGAACTGAACCAGTACTTCCTGTACAGGGGTGACTCTGGTTCTTCACAGTGCGCATATTACATATACAAATATATATTTATATATGATAATTGTAGGCACAGTTTTAGATCATAAATCAAATGTATTCTTCAAATTATGTCATAGATCATGCATCTAAATCAAGCAGCCTATCCATCTGCATGCACTCAGCTCTCACTTTGCTGCATCAGTGCTGGAGGAGATAGAAATTAGCTGTATGTTAGTAAAGTGGTTTAGTAGGGCATCCATCTCTTTTTCAAATATGTCAAAATGAAATGCAATTACTTGTACACAATTGCAATTGAGAGAAAACACACACACACACACACACACACACACACACACACACACACACACACACACACACACACACACACACACACACACACACACACACACACACACACACAGCAACAGCAGCATACCCCCTCCATGCTCCCCAGAATTTTGATGCCCCTCATTAGACCTATATGTGATTCTTTAACCCATTTTTATCCAGGTCTGACCACATATACAACTATTATTTCAAACCTGGCCATTATCATTTCATCATCTACCTGCTCAACCGTGTCTACTGGGTGACAAGCTGACAGCAATGCAGGTGGACGCCCCTCTGGTGTCCTGGATTGTGGACTACCTGACTGGCAGACCACAGTATGTGTGCCTGCAACACTGTGTGTCAGACAGAGTGGTCAGCAGCACTGGTGCCCCACAGGGGACTGTTCTCTCTCCCTTCCTCTTCACCCTCTACACCACGGACTTCAGCTATTGCACAGAGACCTGCCACCCTCAGAAGTTTTCTGATGACTCTGCGATAGTTGGATGTATCAGCAAGGGTGATGAGGATGAGTACAGGGCTGCTGTGGACAACTTTGTCACGTGGTGTGAGCAGAACCATCTGCAACTAAATGTGGCAAAGACTAAGGAACTGGTAGTGGACCTGAGGAGAGCCAAGGCACCTGTGACTCCTGTTTCCATCCAGGGGGTCAGTGTGGACATTGTGGAGGATTATAAGTACCTGGGGGTTCATATTGACAATGATCTGGACTGGGCAAAGAACACTGACGCTCTCTACAGGAAGGGCCAGAGTCGTCTCTATTTCCTGAGGCCACTGAGGTCCTTCAACATCTGCCGGACTATGCTCAGGATTTTTTATGAGTCTGTGGTGGCAAGTGCTATTCTCTATGCTGTTGCATGCTGGGGCAGCAGACTGAGGATGGCAGACACCAACAGACTCAACAAACTGATCCGCAAGGCCAGTGACATTGTGGGGATGGAGTGTGACTCTCTGACGGTGGTGTCAGAGAGGAGGATGCTGAGTAAGCTAAGGACTATCATGGACGTCTCACACCCACTTCATGATGTGCTGGCCAGGCACAGGTGTACGTTCAGTAAGAGACTAATACCACCAAAACTGAGGACTGAACGATACAGGAAATCATTCCTGCTTGTGGCCATTAACCTGTACAACTCCTCCCTCTGAATGGACCTTGGACTTCACTGTCACTGTCTGGTCTGTTCTGTTGTATATTTTACAATTTCACTTTGCACATCTGATTCCATTTTGCACATTTTTTTTGCACATCCAATATACTCAGTATATTACTTATTTTTATTACTGTACATTTAATTGTGTTGCATATTTTGTGTTGTATATTTTTCAATTTGTGTTGTATATTTCTTATTTACATATATCTTTAGCATTAATATTCTGTTTCTTAATATCACCTTTATATATATATTTATTCCTTCTTGTTCTTTCTCTCTTTTTTATTCTAATCTGTAATTTTGTTTTGTGTGGAGCACTGTACAAAAAACAATTTCCCCTCGGGGATCAATAAAGGAATGCTGATTCTGATTCTGATTCTGATTCTGATATCTGATTACAGCTTTTATTTTAGAATTAATCAACCATTGCGCATGTAGTTTTATAACAAATGAGTAACCACCAGGCTTCAGTCTTTTTGGTCTTCTGTCTCTCGTTCTTCTTTTTCTTCTTCTCTGCTGAGTAAAGCAGGTCCTTCTAAGATCAGTCAATTAAAAGCAATGTCTGTTTAATCACCACAAAATGGGCAACAAAAAAGTGTTTAAAAAGTGCTGCTCACACAGAATCCAGTCAATTAGAGGACAACCTTCCTGGGAGAACTTGCTTTCTATTTTAAGTTAATGTCCCAGTGCACATGTCTGTCCACACACACACACACACACACACACACACACACACACACACACACACACACACGCACATATATTCTCTTTGCACTCACCAAATGCTGATGCGAGACTTTAGTGGTTCATTTAAAGTGTTGCTGAGGAGTCAAAGGTCTACCCATCACTTTCATTATGAGAGAGACACACATGACACACACACACACACACACACACACACACACACACACACACACACACACACACACACACACACACACACACACTGTGGCACTGGGAGACAGAGCCAGCCACGCAGAATTAACAGTATGCACATAATTAACTGAAGTTAGACTCCATGCTAATCTGCCACACACTCCAAATCATGCCAATGAGGCTGAGCGCCACACTTTCCTCTTCTTCTATCTCTCTGCTTGTGTTTTTGTCAGTAACACACACCTTTATTTCCCACCTACCCCTCTCCTCCTCTTCCCTACCTCTATCTGTTCCCTCCTTTTCATCTTTGCTGTATTTCTTTCTTTCTTTCTTTCTTTCTTTCTTTCTTTCTTTCTTTCTTTCTTTCTTTCTTTCTTTCTTTCCCAGGCACTATACCACCTGTTCTGCATCTGCCAGATAACAACATATCCACCAGATAACAGACAAAAAATGCAATTTTTCGCCAAGTTGCCTTGACTGAGAGAGGGGTGTGATGTGCTGAGGTTCCAGTGCTGAGTTACCTCTTCTCTCAAATTAGAAGTTCATACTGCAGCCAAAAAATAAGAGGCAGCGATCGTTCCAGCATGGAAGGATGCTAGTGTGCTATGATGGCAAACAGCCTGCAGGTTGTGTGTGTGTGTGTGTGTGTGTGTGTGTGTGTGTGTGTGTGTGGTGGTGGTGGTGGTGGTGGGGTGATAGAAAAGTGGTAACAAGTCCAGTGAAACAACACTTCGCTGTGAAAGGTGTGTAGCATTACTACATCTCAGTCTACATCAGTGTCTCATACGCTGTGTTAGTTGTGCTATTCAATAAAATTTGCCATAAAACTTGTGCCTTAATGTTCTGGGGTCATATTCATAAAGCTTCCAAGTACAAAGAGATGCTCCTGGTGACAAAGCTCGATGGAAATTCTAAGAATTATTATCTTTTATATGAATTTCCCCTCACAGTTAAGACTAGATCCTGGTGAAGAAATTTATTCACAAAGTATCTTAGTCCTTAAGAGAGCTCCTGAGGTGAAAAACTGTGAGGAGTATGGAGGAGTACTTAAAGAGGCTTAAGAGTTTCTTAAGCAGAGCTGAAAAAAAGACAAAGAGGTCGGAGAAATATTCTCCAAATGCTGAACGACAGTGAGTTAACTAAATACTACAAATTAGATCATGCAGGGATAATGTTTGTATTCAATCTCATTCGAGATTGGCTCACATCTCCAACCCACAGCAATAACGCCAGAAATAAAAATGATGACAACAGTAAGATATCTGGCAACTGGAGAAATGCAGCAGTGATAACTTGGCTCTGTTGCAATCCTCCATCGTCACAGTGATCACACAAACAATTGCAGTGCTTTCACAGCCTCACAGTTCATTTCATCTCCACTGGATGTCCGCACCTTACTGGCTCACAAAAAGACATTCATGGACAAAGCAGACGTCCATGTCACTGCTGGTGTAATTTATGGGATGCGCATCCATATTATCGCACCAAACAGAAAATGGTACCACATCGTCAATACTCAAACTGTTTTCAGTGCAGACTACAAGATTTTGGAAATTGTTGCAAGATTTTAGACATTGTTGCCAAATTACAGCAGGTGACAAGTCTAGCATAGAGTTATTACGTGTGGAAATAGTAATTTACAGAGCAACAAACGTGTTAGAGTATCATAGTAGTTTTTGCTTAAATACAATGTCATGTATTGTAAATTATTCACATTGTTTTCAGTCAATGTAATGTAAAAAATGGTGGCTGGATTGAACCAACACACCATACAGTTTTACTAGGCATACATTAGAAAACATTCTTTGATAAAGACACATGAATGCATAATTTCTATTTGTCGTTTAATTTATTTTTCAGAGGCTCTGTCTTTAGTTTTTAGTTCTTCTACTGTAAACATAGCTAACACAACTCCTTTGTGTTGTCTGAAGACTTCCATCTCAATCTCCAGTTTTCAATCCAGCAGGAATGGTGTTGGAGCAGCAGCCAAATGCAGGTTTACGTGAAATACTGCAGTATATGGCCACATACAATTCTGTATTCAAGTTCACTTTGCCAGCCATTGTAAATATGGGCTATAGCACTCACCAGTGCTTGAAGGATCCCATTTGTGTGCTGCACTCCCCCCTTTTGCTTCAGACCTTTTTAAAAAGATTTCATCATATCTAGCAATGGTGTCAACCTTGCTTCCTCAATAAGATCTTTGTTTTGTCCTTTTCTTTCTCTCTCAGAATTGCTCTGAGAATTGAATACTCTTAACCTGAGACTTATTGCTGGAAATATTTAATGTAAATTAGAAGCTCTCTCAGAGGTACTTTTGAGTATTTTCATTTTATGCAACATTATTTTTTAACTCTTCAAATTTCAAATGGCAGTATTGTACCTTTTACTCCCTTGCTGCATCATTATTGTTGTAATGCTGATGCATTAATGTGTAAAGACCATTTTAATATTGAACTCTGCTGGAGGCATTATTCCAAAATAAACCCCTCAACTGGTATTTTGATGGCCGTGGTGGAGAACACTGTAACATATTGTTCAGGTGTCGGGTCCGATTGAGAACTGGTGGCCATGTTCCCACCTCCTTGAAAACAGCCAACATCATAACTGTACCTAAAAGTCTGCAGTGTCTAATCAAAATGACTACTGCCCTGTGGCACTCGCCCACAATCTGAAGAAATTGGTTCTACCGCACATCAAAAACATCATCCCAAACAGTCTAGATCCTCACCAGTTTGCATTGAGAACTAACAGATCAGATGCATCCTCCCTGCCCTCCACTCGGTCTTCACACAACTTGAAAATAACAATACCTCCATCTGAACATTATTTGTAGATTTTAGCTCAGCATTCAATACAGTCTCCTCCTTTAAAGTCAGTGAGGTCAACTGTTGCACAGTAGTTTATTTTGTCTCATTCTCACATACACCATCCTGCTTTCCCAAATACCCATAAGAGCAGCAAATATGGATTAATCTGCTGCTAAAAACAGTCTCCAGCAAATATATTTTTTCTCTCCTGTTTGAGTATCATTTCTTAAAAGCTAGTGTTCTGCTGCTTTAGTTTTAATAAGATAAAACAAGGTTAGATACAATGAAATAATCCTTTATTAATCTCAAAGCAGGGAAATTTGCAGTGTTAAAGAAGCAAGACATGACAAATAAGTAAACAATATATTGAGTAAAGCAGTGATTGAATTCACATTATTGCACATAGGAAATGTGGATATTGAAGGACCTGCTGTGTCTTCCCTTAATGCACCACAGGTAAACAATGCAAAAACCAGTAGAAAGGCCAGGGCAAACTTGACAACTTAATTGTCCATCGTGCACAGACAAGTTAGGAGGAGTAATTGCACATGTAAAGGACAACCCCCCCACCCACCCCACCCCCCACTAAATTAAAGAAACTAAAGGAGAAAGCTCACCTGCTGCCACTTGAGCTGTGCTAGAAGGAGTCAAGATTGAACAGTTAACTGAATGTTGTTGTTGTTGTTTTTTTTAATATTGCATATTTATGATCTACTTTGAAATATTAACATAAAAGTAACTAAAAGTATTGAGATGGACTAACACATTTTTGATTTTACTTTTTTCCTTTAATTGTCAAAAAATGGAAGATTTCTTTATTTCAACAGAATAACAGCCCTTCTTTAACCACCCGATAAGACACTATAAAAACTGGTCTTAAAAAGTATACTCATGAAATGACAAGACCAATATCTTTACATATCTCCTTTTAAGCTTCGTACTTTGATCCAGTGTTGATACAGGACAAAAAAAGAACAAAGGTTTGAGCGGGTTTCAGTTACATCATTCTTTTTATGAATCTGTGAACACAAATGCTTGAAGGCGCCTTTTTCTCAAAGGCAAAATAAAGTCTGTCAGAGAAATTACAGAGAAGTAATGATTTCCAATAGCCAAGTAAGGCCATCTGTGTTTAATTTAGACATTTAGTAATATGGAAAATCTATGATGTGCATAATCACCTTCTCAGGTCTGACGCCGCGGGCCCAACGCTGCCCACTGATCACAGCAGCCAGGCGTCCTCTGAAAACACAGACATCAATACCTCCAATAAGTAGAAGGAGGAGGATGAGAGATGGCAGGGCAAATTAACAGAAGGATAACTGATGAATGTTCTCCTTCCATCATTGATTCATTTGATCAGTTAATTTCATCATTTATCTGTGAGGGCTATGTCAGCTGAGGGAGAGACAAAAATCACAACACAGTGGGGGTATCAGATTACCACTAATTATCTACAGGCAGACCTTTGAGTTATGACGGTTGATTATTCAGAGACTTGATGAGTTCCAGACTAATTGTCGAGTGACAAAGGCTAGGTTTGAAAATACAGTTTGAGGTTATCAGAGCACTATGCAGATTTTTTTTTATTTGTCAGGAATAAATTACAGTTTCTCTCATGGGATTACCATCACAGATAACATAAATGGATTATGCTGGCTTCAACTAAAAATCTTGTCCCCATCTATCTTCCCAAATTGACTTAAGTGAGATGTGTTTACAGCATGTATTGTTAGGCAGCAGAGATGGGGGGACTCGAGTGGATGACTTGACTCGAGTCGGACTCGAGTTGCCATATTTGTGACTTGTGACTTACTTGATCAACATGAACTTAAGACTTGACTTGACTTTGACTTGCCTCTCCTAACCTGTGACTTGACTTAGACTTGAGTCATGTGACTTGCCAAGTCATTAAATTCTTGTTGAATTATTTTTAAAAAAATCAACAAATAAATTATTAGATGATGAACATTGCTTTATTGTGCGTGAGTGCTCTTGACCTGTAGCATATCAGCAAACCTGGCAACCCCTCTCTACAAAGCGACAAGTGACGCACCTGCTGCGGACAGAGTGATCAGATTGGAGAGAGAGCATGGCAGAGAGATGGTAGGCACCAAACTCGTCCCGAAAGTTGTACAGTTTGTTTTCAAAGATTATGTAACAACACAACAGAAAAGAGGAGCTGTCTGCAAAATCTGCAACGTTAAAGTCACGGATACTGCGAGCACCACGTCGAATTTTATCAGACATCTCAAGACAATACAAAAAGAAAGGTGAGTAACGTTAACATGCTGTGAAGCTTGCTAGATGGATTAAGTTAACGTCTTGACTATTGTTTTTTCGCCATTTGGCTGCTGACAAGAGAGTACTAGGCCAGTGGCTTGATAACATTTTGCTATCGACGATTCCGTACTTCAGTTCAAAAAAGAGAGAGAGACCGAAATGGCTAAAATTGCAAATCTAGCGGCAACTAACGTTAGCTGCAAGTCAAGTGGCGCTAGTACCGGTAGCTAGCTCTCACACCAGAACTGACTACGTTAGCATATTTGCCTTTATGGATACTAGTGTTGTCCCCCCTCCCATTTTTCCCAGAGTTGTCTTTTTTCATCATCTGTCCCGTGAAGAAGACACTCTCTCCCAGGACACAGACACACCCCCATAGACATATGCACACCCCATTGTTGACGTTCGAACATGAGACGGTAACCGTAGAAAGAAGAGGACAAATTTCGAGCAATTTTTAAATCAACCCCGATTACTGTCAGCTGTAACCACGCCGATCTCTCTCTC
This sequence comes from Chaetodon trifascialis, assembly GCF_039877785.1. Lineage (NCBI taxonomy): Eukaryota > Metazoa > Chordata > Actinopteri > Chaetodontiformes > Chaetodontidae > Chaetodon > Chaetodon trifascialis. Next base: position 3,639,304 of record NC_092060.1, read on the forward strand.
TCTCTCTCTCTCTCTCTCTCTCTCTCTCATTCATGAACCGAACAGGTATAGGAATTTTCAGCAGTTCTGAACTTATAAGAGCATAACGCAATATAACGGTGAAGTTGGTACACTAATTGTTTTAACAGACATGCTAATTTTGTTATTTATTCATTCATGGGTTAAATAAATGTATTTCTATTCATCCATAAATGTATATATTGTAGAAACTCTACTGTTATATTTGTGTCATGCTGTTAAGTGCAGAACTCAAAAGTTCCTACTGTTAGCTGCCATGCACTTGCCATTTACATGCAAAATATCTATACATACCTGCCTAGAATGAGGCTGTACGGAATCAAAACTTTATTCTCAGATGTTTTGACTACTTTGTAGGCAGTAATGACAAACTGTGCAATGAATACATGAGTTTAAAATGTATCTTTTTTCTCCCTCTGTCCCAATGTTTAGGTATGAAGAATACCTTTGCTCAAAAGTAACTACAGCAGACTGTAGTCAGCCGCAGATCTCCCAGTTCATCACAAGCAACAAGCAACACTACACTTCGAGTCATCCCCAGCAGAATGCTATCACACGTTCAATACTCTCAGATGTTTATGAGAGAGATGCCCCCATCTCTGTTAGGCAGTCTGCCACCAAATAGTAGGACCCAATGATGCAGACCCGGAGACAGGACTTATGAAAATCAAAACGCAGTTTATTAACAAAAGGTAAACAAAAAGCACACACAACGAGTGGACAGAAACTAACGAAAAACACACTGAAAAGGAGTGGAACATTAACAACTTTCTCGGATAGGAGAGGAGAACAAAGAGACGTAGTACTTACAACCAATAGACCAGACACCATCATGGGAGGATGAGGAATAATCCGATGAAGAGTAGGAGACTGCTCACTCCTTTAATACACAATCAGGAAGTGTGCTCACAGGTGAGTAGCAGGAGGCGGAGCTGGCCAAAGGTAAGGGGATGTCCAGCCATGCCAACAGGGATGAACAGACAGACAACACACACAGGGAAAAAGGGCAAGGAGACACAAAAGGAGAGGCAGGAAGGCAGGAAGGCAGGATTCTAACATGTATGAGTGTATGTGTCTTTCTCCCTGCATGTTATCATCTGTCTATCTGTATGTCTGTGTGGTCTGGAGGGCAACAAGGACATGGTCTATTCATCATTCATATGAAACTGAGGGAGCTCTGCTCTGCGTGCCAACACTCTACACTGCTCTTTCCTCTTTCTCTCTACTAATTTAGAAAATCATAGATTTAATTGACAGTCTAATGGTTTTTAATGAAAAATTACATCTAGTTCTGTATGTATGTATCCAGCACAAACATTTTCATCTGCTCCATTCATTTGGACAATTAAATGGCCATCCAAAAATGTATGTGCCTATTGTTTTGAGATCAAGAGTTGGCAATGTGTGCCCTGCGATCAGCTGGCGACCGGTCCAGGGTGTACCCCGCCTCCCGCCCGTTGACAGCAGAGATAGGCTCCGGCCCCCCCCGCGACCCCGAAAGGAATAAGCAGCATAGAAAATGGATGGATGGATGGTTTTTATCTACCTCTTCATTGTGCCTTCTTACAGCAATGCAGTGACCATCATCTAGCTGCATTGCTATGCTCATCTTTCCGAACACAGCTAGCTTTACGCAGTTTTCCATGTGAACTTTGGCTCTCTCACGCTTCTTGATCCGTTCAGAGAGGTGCTTTAAGTCAGTTAGTCCAGTCTTTGTCCAAGTCAAATCACATTTGTCACTTCTGAAGAGGATACAGGTGAAACAGAAAAGTACATAGGCTGCACCACAACCTGCACAACCTCACGAGCTCTAGCAATCCTAAACCTTCACGCATTTTACGTAGCAGCTGGGGCTACATTTCCATCGCCCCACAGGTATTAAATCTGGCGACGTTGATAGGCCAGTTATTCATCATTTTTCCCTAGCAACCATAACTGGATTGGCTATTTAGCTGCAAGTCAGGGGCACTTTGCTGAGCATGCGTGCGCGCGCGCGCGCGCGCGCACACACACACACACACACACACACACACACACACACACACACACACAGACACTATTAAGTAAAACTGACATTGATTAAAAAAAAAACGCAAAAGATGTTTTTCCCCTCCACAGCTGGTGGGGCGGAGCCCCAGCGCCCCCTGTGGGCCAGCCGCTGCTGTATGTATGAATGTTTTTGATTTACTTTTAAATGAATGAATATTTGAATACTTTGAACTTCTTGGATTTCACTGTGTTAACAACAGAGTTAGATTTGGTTGTCATAACTGCAGATTTCTTCATATCCATCTTCTGCCTCACATCTTTGCATTTTTTACCTTTTTAGTACCAAAAGGTGAAAAAAAAATTATGCTTCCCTTGATTTTTTCAATAATGGAGCTTTTGTTGCTTTAGTCAGTCAGAATTAATATAGAACTTTTTTAAGCACAGCTCACCTTAAGAACATGCATGAGAGCTTCACTTGCATCTCCAAGTTTCTTTGGTGGAGCAGAAGCAGAGGGGAACAATGATGGCAGCACACCTAGGATCTTGACAGCCTGTTTGGCTGTTTGGGAAAATATTCATCATAGTTACACAAGACAAAATGCATCAGGTCAAATGTGAGCAAAACTCCACAACAAAATATGTTTAAAAAATAATAAGGTTAGGTTGAATTGACATCACAGAGGATAAAAGAGAGACAATACAAAACCACAGGAAAATTGTAATAAACATGTAATCATGTCCATAATGATCTTGACACATGAAATTATCTGTGTTTACCTTTGTCCATTCCCATTGGGGGTTTCAGCATCTTTTTCCACATGCCAAAAACCTGCACCTTCTGGCAGAGGTCATGCCATCTTCCCTTCACTTGGTCAGTGTAGTGGCTATGATCCTTGTCCAAGATGCACTGAAGCTCCCCCATCAACTATGAAATATTCAATTTACCACTCAGCAAAATGTGTTACTTTGTAAGCTGAAATTAGAATGTAAAATATTGTTCTGTTTGGTACCTCTATTTGGTTTATGCCTTGTTAATACAACATACATGTCCGATCTCCTTAAAACAAGGATATGTCTCCAGAATTTTCTCCGCTCTGTTCTCCTAACAAAGAGCATCAGAATTAACGAATGCTCGCCTGGCTGGAAATTCCAAGTCCAGGAGCTGAGAGACGGACTCATGGTTCGGTGTTTTTTTCTTATACAAAGCCTGTAGGGTCTTGTCCCTCTTTTATTTGCACTATACCTTCTGCCCCTTGGTTCTGTTTTCAGGAAACACAATATGGCATTTCATTTTTATGCTGATGATTGCCAGATCTACATTCCATTGCCTCAAAGCAATGCAGCTGCCCCCCCCCCCCCCCAAGTGTCGACTTTGGCCCTCTCTCACCTTATCTCAAGGACTGTGTCACAATTCGATCCTGATTTTAAATTTGAAAAACAGATCAGCAGTGTCGTACAAAAAAGTTTTTATCAACTACGACAGATTGCTAGGGTGAAACCCATTTTATCAAGACCTGACCTAGAGAAATTAATTCATGCTTTTATCACGACTCGTCTAGATTACTGTAATTCTTTGTACATAGGAATAGGGCTGGGCGATATGGCTGAAAACTCTATTGCGATAGAAGTGTTTTATATTGGTCGATATCGATAATTATTGATATTTTTTATGACCCTATTTAAAATAAGGACCAGGAGAAAAATACATTCAATTTAAACATTTTTACTTTAAACTGAACCTTCCTCTGATTATAATCCCCTCAGCTATCAAGGCAGAAAGGAAATGTCAACACAACCATGGAAAACACTCAAATAATAAATGTAAAAAAAGTGTAAAAATGTAAACAGAGAGAAACCTGAGAACTTTTCTGCAAGTTAGTGCAGAAAGTTCACAAGCTGATTCACCTTCTGCTGAATAAAATGTTTTCAGATATGTGCAGTGTTTTGGAAACATAGCGGAAACTGAGGTAGACTTGACTGAATTATAAAACCAGCCTAGACATATGAACAACTTTAGTCACTCTTCTTACTCTAAACATACATGAACTATTCAATTATATTTTTATTGCAAGTGTGTCTAAGAAAAAAAAAAAAAAAAAGCACGTGTAAGAGATGTTTATAACCTGGCTTCTCCTCAGTGCTCAGTGAAGCATGTCTTAAGCTATATGATATGCCGCTGCCTCCGTTACGTCTTCGTGCCTTTTAGATGATTTGTCATCAGGCGCTGAAGCAGATACCTCTGCATGGTGGTCAGCTACTTGTGTGGTGGTGCTGCGGTTGGCAGACGTTGGCGAATACGGCTGCGCTCCAAAGAGTGAGCGCGGCTAAGGTGGTTAAATAAGTTTGTGGTATTACCGGTCTTGGTGGAGACGACAGTCTTGCATAAGTTACAGAACACATTGGTCTGACTACGGTCCGACTTATAAAATCCAAAAAACTCCTTACTGGCGAGCTGACTTTCCCTGTTTTATCGGCGATTTCTTCACTCGCTGCAGCGCTCACTTTCTATTTCTCATCTCACTCCTCGCGGAGCATCAAACACGTGATAACGAGATGGCGCAACCGAACTTGATAATGTTACATGATTGGCATGTTAGCGTGTCTCTCTCACTGATTAGCGATTACTCCCTACGTTGCTCAGTTACCTGAGAGTGAGTGGCTTTGTTCATGCAACCAACCTCGCTTCGCAACTTCAGGTTTCTTCCGACGAAGAAAAAAAAAATTATCGAATGCTTTATCGAACGCATTTTATATTGATATTGATGATGTGTTTATCGGCCCAGCCCTACATAGGAATTAGCCAGGCTTCTCTTGCCTGTCTGCAGCTTGCTGCACGCCTGCTCACCCAGACCCATAGGCGTGAGCACATCACGCCCATCCTGGCTTCCCTACACTGGCTCCCTGTGTACTACAGAATCAATTTTAAACTTCTGCTATTTGTTTTTAAGTGCCTGAACAACCTCGCTCCTACGTATCTTTCCAGTCTGCTTCAGCCTTACTGCCCACCTCGACCCCTGAGATCAGCAGATCAATTATTGCTCACAGTCCCCAAAACAAGCCTTAAGCTCAGAGGAGACAGATCGTTTGCTGCCGCGGCTCCCAAGCTTTAGAACGAGTTACCACTGAATGTCATCAGGCCCCCTCGCTTCCAGTTTTTAAATCTCTTCTAAAAACACATTTTTATTCCTTGGCTTTTAACACTTCTTAACTTATTTTGACTGGCATCCCCCCGAAACAGCACCTGCCATGAGCCCATCTGTCTGTTTTCTGTTTTAAGTGTTTTATATTTGCCTGACTTTTATTTATTCTTTTTATTCTTCTCAATTTTTATTTTATTTTTTGAATAATTTTATGTACCGCATTTTGGCTGCCTTTGTGGTTTTAAATGTGCTATACAAATAAAGTTGTCTTGTCTTGTCTTGTCTTGTAGTGCTTGATCATGGTTGCTGCGCTGTCACTATATGGAGAACTGACATTTTAAGGCTTGTTAGCTGTAATACACAAAAATAAATAATAAAAAAAAAACAATATTAGATTTCTTCAGCTGAATCAAATTCAACAACAAGGTCACTAAATGACTCCAGGTGGCCATGGTTGCTTGGTTTTCAGTGTCTGGACTGTCAATTTTTGCACAAACAAAAATAAGACACTTTCCTTGGTATGTAGTTTTTAAGTGTAAATACATCAAACTTTTTGAAATGAAAACAATAAAGACCTAATTACAGAATGACTTGTGTTTGTAAAGGTCCAATAATCTTTATTAAACTTGTGATGATAAAAAGTGTAAAAAAAATTAAAAAATTAGGTGGGTTTTATCTTTGTCTTTGTTGCCTGAGTCTGATGTGCTACAGCCTTCTGAGGAGCAATCTAAAATAATAGTTGAGTCACTTGAATCATCTGTGTAAGGTCGCACACAGCGCTTCTTTGTATGACCCCCATCTGGACTGGTCTTTTGAGGGGACCTCACATTTTGCAGTCTTTTGTATAGCTGTGCATACACTGTGACCTGTGACAGACCATTTAAAATAATTCCTTTGAACAGCTAAAACAAGGCCAAGTATACGATACCATGGTGGATGCCTTTCAACACTTACCCATGAAGTCTTCTTGCTGCCTTTGTCCTGTAGCATGGGGTAGTACTGTACTATTCTCTTGGCCATAGCTGTAACCTCTGGTTTTGATGGGTATCTGTCTGATTCTCCATCACCTTTTTCCCTCAGGATTGCAATCATACTGGTCATGGTGTTCCAGATGAGTCGGCATCTAAGGTCCTTTGACATTTTAAAGTTGGCCTCCTCGCCCTTTTTTGCCAACTCAAAGTATTGTTTTCGGACTTGTTCAAGTTAAGAGTTAGTGTGCAACACATATTCTGGGAAGGACAACTTGACAGCCTTTTCTGGGGTCATGAACTTTGCAGGATATTCTTTCACAGGAGTGGTTGTTTGTGGCAAGGGTGACTCGTTAAAAGAAGTAATACTGTCCTTTGAGTGAGAGTCTCTGCCAGATTCCTGTAAAATCAAAAACCAACAAACCAACAAATAAAAAATACAACCAAATGGTAACGGCAACATTGCATTTTTAATTGTGTACATTAAGATTGAGGTTCCATTTGTTAGCCTCATTCAGAAACGGACCTGATCAAAATCATCATGACAGGCACGCCAGAAGTTTTCTGGGCCTGAGAAAAGATCCCACAGGTCTTCACGAGACAGGGATCGTAATGGGCAGAAACTCTTTCACATTAAGCATACAAAACATTGCATTTCTACATCTAGAATATCTTGCTTTTAGGTTTGATTTCAGTTACAAACGTTAATATTCATAAGCAATGCACACATTTTATTTGAACCAAACACTGTGAAAAAATATTTACAGCAAGTTTTTGATAATATCTGGTCTTTATTTGATCCTAAACTCAATCTACATTAACCTTACCCTTCAAAGTTGATTTAGCGATGTCATCTAGTTGGTTCATGCTCGTAACCTGGCTAATGATAGCAGGCTAGCTTTGAGATCCCCTCGCCAGTTGGATCAGTCTGGCAGCAAAACATCTGTTACGACCCCTTGGCTCATGATGGTAAAAGGGAACAAACATTAAACCAGATGTAGTTGGTAAAATAAAGTCATTTATTAAACACAAGCTGAGTAATTGTCAAGCGTTTCAAAGAGAACAATTACTAGAGGAGACAGGGCCGAAGGGTGCTGCTCAACACAAAGAAATGAATATAACAAAAGGAGGATTCACTAAAATTGAGCCAACTACTATAAGTGTACAAACAAAGAATTAAATATAACCAAAAGAGGACCCACTAAAATTGAGCCAACCACGATAAATGCTCAACGGCCAAAGGGAGATCAAACCCAAACTCTGTGCAGGTGTAAAACATAAGTACAAAAGAGTCAGCACCCTTGTGCCCATCTAATACAAAGGGTTTCTTTCCTACCAGGCATACAAATCAGAATCAGTGTTTGGATCTCGCCTGACCCAGCTCCTCACAACATAACTAGAGTGCCTCCTGACAAAGACTCTAAAGATATGGCTTAGAGACACATATGGCGAGCCGTGCGTCTAGGTGACAGCCGCCCCGACTGGTTGCTCGGCGAACTCTTAAGCTGGTCAGCGCAGGAGCAAGATTGATGCAGGCCACGCCTCCCCTCCACAGAAGCCAACCACGAGTCGGAGATGCCTCACTGCAATCAGCATAACGGAAACTACAAGACAAAAGGAATTACACAGGCAGGGAGGAAACGGCGGTGGCCGTAACACCCCTCCCCTTAAGACACAAACCAACAGAGGTTGTCACCACGTAACTACAGTATTACTTACCACCACCTGGACAAGGCATCCGCCATCACATTATCTGACCCCTTTTTATGACGTATTTCGAGGTTGTAATTCTGCATGATCAGTGCCCACCGCATGAGTCTTTGGTTATGGTTATACATGCGGGACAAAAAAAACAAGGGGGTGTGGCATAGCTTCCTTGTTTTCTCTGTCATATCAAAGATCTGGCAGAATATTTTGAATCACAGTTTTATGAACTGTTTAGATGATAGCATTTATAGATATTATTATAACTATCACAACAACTCATGTTTTTTTAGATTCTGATGGCTAACTTATTGCTGAATTTGGAATGGATCAATATCCAAAGGCACATGTTTTGCCAATCTGCGATTTTGAAGCATTTAAATAAAGTCAGAAAATAAACAATTCCATCAACTTTTAAAACATGTTTACTTATGCATTAAAAATGATGAAACATGCATTCCACAAATATTTGATATTCATCTAATTTAGATTATTTAGTGAATTTTCACAAAACAACCCACAAATTCTGCATATCTATCTTTTGTATTTGGGGGAATGATGAAATAGAAGTTTCAGATGCTTTTGCCCTTCCTTGGATGGTTAAAATAGTAGTCTAAACACAAAACCAGTCTTTATTGTTGTATGTATTACTTCATCACAACAGTATGCACAAAAGAAATAACTGGATTGAGTTTGGTGGTTAATGCAAGGCATTTCTACCATTTATGGTAACTGATATGTAGCCCTCTATTCTAAAATCTGATTTAGCCCCAGTTATGTGAGTTGCATGGCCTTTATCATATTCCTGCATTCTGTTATATGACATTCATCATGTTTTTCTTTTTTCTGTCTTGTTCCTCTAGAGAGCTGTTAACCAGATGGTGAGTGGAGTCCAGCAATACCAGGCAGCATTGTTGGAGCACCTAAAAAATCAGATGAGTAGTGTGATCGAGAGACATTCTGGGGACCTGAATCAACTGAAGAGTGAAGCTATGAGGATATTTGACCAGTTTGTTGACCCTTTCAACCAAATTGCCACAACACATTTGCAGAATAGGACAATCAAAGAACTCTTTAAACCTGTAGAAGCAGAAATAGTTACCTCCAAAAATACAGTATGCTATGTTAAAAGTGGTGACTCTAGAGCGCTTGCAATTAAAAACAAAAGCTTTTATTATATACCATTCTTGAAAAGTGTGGAGCAGCTCCTGCTGCATCCAAGAATTCTTCAAATGATTGAAGAGGGGTCACAACAATGCAAGACTGGAATTTATTACGATTTTGTTGATGAAGAAATCTTTAAGTTGCACCCACTGTTTGTGAAAGTTCCCACAGCATTGCAGGTAATTTTATATATAGATGAAATTGAATTGTGCAACCCTCTTGGATCTTGGGCAACCAAAAACAAATTGTTATTAATTTATTACACTTAAGGTGACATCAATCCTAAACACAGATCAAGACTTGCTGCTATTCGCCTGCTTGCCATGGTAAAATCAAAAGATCTTTCTGACTGTGGTATTGATAAGATCTTTGAGAGGATTAATCATGACCAGACTGAGCTGTATAATGGTGTTGACATTGTCACTGCAAATGGAAAGAAAAAAATTTATGGAGCACTTCTGTATGTGTGTGCCGATACCCTCGCTCAACACGAAGTGGCTGGGTTTAAGGAGAGGGTAGGCTTTGCCTACAGTAAATGTAGGCACTGTGAGTGCAACTTTGAAGATATGCAGAAACAATTTAATGAAGAGCTCTTTGTTAAAAGGACGGTGGCAAGTCACATCAAGCAATGCACAGACATTGAAAAGGCAAGCACTGACTTTCTAAAAGAAAGTCTAAAAACAACATATGGGATAAACCGAAGAAGCAAGTTGAGAGAATTTCCTCACTTTGATATTATCAATCAAACCCCACAAGACATTATGCATGTTATTCTCGAAGGTGTTGCCTCATATGAAATCAAGTGTGTTTTAAAGCATTTTGTGCTTTCAGGGTGTATTGATTTAGAGAAGTTTAACAGTGCGATAATTAGTTTCCCTTATTCTCCCCTGGATGTAAGAGATAAGCCCTGCCCCATATCCATGAATACACACTGTAATAAGTAACCTACAGAAATTAATCAATAAATCTGAGATAACAATTTGCATCGACTTTTTTGGGTAGATTTAATTCCATATATTGAGTATAAAATAACTGAAATAAAAAGCTATGAAATACTTAAATAAATTGGGTTAAATTTACCTCACATTTATGTATATATTCAACAGCTGCTTACAATTATCTCTTAATTGCTAGTAATACCTGATAATTACTAATAAAAGTTAACTAATATCAGTTAGTAACCATTAATTATTCAGATAAGGTAAGATTTACCCCCCCAAAAAGACTTTCAGATGGTTATCATCTCAATGTTTTTAATCCATAAAATCATCACAACAAAAACACAGAGTAAAGTGCAATACAACAGCTTCACACAACATTTCAAGTGATGAACCTGTTTTATAACTGCCAAAAACTGATTGATGCCTCTGGTATTGTATGTAGATGGACATTTAGCCCTGAAATAACTTTGATTCCTGCCTTCAAATCTTGTAAATCTCCTGAGTGACCCAGTTTTTGGCAAGCAAAAAAAGCAGATTTTTTCATTGTAATGTCCCTTTACTCATTTTTCAAGTGGTATGAAGTACTGGTTGGGGTCAAATCTTGTAAATCTCACTCTGCTGAGTGACCCAAAGTCACTCCAGGGCTAAATATCCATCTACATACAATACCAGAGGCATGTATCAGTTTTTGGCAAGCAAAAAACGGATTTTTACATTGTAACGTCCCTTTACTCATTTTTCAAGCAGTAAAAAGTATTGGTTGGGTTCAAATCTTGCAAATCTCACTCTGCTGTGTTGTCATTTTGGGGCAAAATATCCTTCTATGTACATTACTAGAGGCATGCCAGTTTTCGGCAAGCAAAATAAGCTGATTTTTACACTGTAATGTCACTTTACTCATTTTTCAAACCGTACAAAGCACTGTTTGGGATCAAATTACTCTCTGAGGGATCTAATGTAATTTTGGTGCAGAAAAAATAAGCTCTGTCGGTGACAAATATCTTTATTAGTGCAAATACAAGCCAGATTTAAATCACCAACTAGCCTATTCAACAGCGATATAAGACAACTGGACGTACAGGAGGCTATCAAACGCAAACACAAATAAACATCTTTAGATGATCATAAACAAACTGGTTGTTTGAGCCCGACGAAGCCTGCCGCAGAGCCACAGAAGCTGCGCTTTTCAACTATAACAGACTGTGCACACTCCCGCGGACCGGAAATCAGTTTCTGGCAAAAATCAACTTCTGGCACGACACCGGCACCTCTGCCGTCTCTCCCCGAGCCGACCTCCCCATGATCTCCGGTGAGTGGCTGTGGTTAACTACAGTTACGCTGTCCGTGAACGTAAAAGACGGCAAAACAACAAGGCAGCCAGCAACGAGCATGATCCCCTCCATGTAGGTATAAAGGCGAATTCAAAGCTTACCACAACACTTCAGTTTGATAATGAGGCGAATTGCTGATCACTCACAAATATACTTTTGAAAGAAATATGTGTGAAAAGACGAGAGAGGACGAGTAAAACTGGACCTTTAAAGGGATACTTCACCCCAAAAGTATAATTTTTACATCAATTACTCACGACTAAAAGTTTCATTTCCTGTCTGTCTCAATTCTCCTGTCCAATCAAGATAAAAAACTGCCAAAAAATATATATTTTAAAATAAAGCATTATCCACTTGCACACTTACCATATATTACTTCGAACAGCTTTAAGTTCTTGAACTCTCTCTTCCCATTTCGTCCCACAAAGTTGTACTGCCTGGATAAGTCATGGTCTAGGAGGAAGGACATCATCCTTCTTGTAGCCTCATCCACAGTACTCCCTCCTATGTCTGCCACCACTGCAACCTAAGGGGGAACAAAGTCAATACGAAGCAAATTTATTGCTCATTGAAGTAAACCACACAACATGATAGAACTGTCACAAGCATTATTGTGAGGACACTTGGGATGTTTTGGATCAATTTCACGGCTAGACCCCAATAAAACTGAATTGAGCTGCATTAGCGAGACTTAACATGCATACCAGTTCAGACATGAAGCCTAGGTTTGCCAGCTTTTCTTCCATGGTTTCTACATCCCTGACTGTCTATAGGGGGAAACCCTCTGGTGTGGAAGAGACGGTAGTGCCAATGTTGCTGCGCTGTTGGAGAAGGGTTTGTAGCATTCTCCCTTGGATTCTTTGGGTCTCTTTCATTTCCTCAAGGAGTGTTAAGATGCAAACAAACATGCTGTCCCTGATTTGTGTTCGAGGGGTTTCTGGTGGTGAGGTGGTGACGTGGCGATGGGTTGGGTCATTTTACCCTCTAAGGTTACCAAGAGGTGGTGGAAGTGTTGGCCTGGCACATGGAGGCGGTGGAGATGATGACCTGAGGGTGGATGAAGACGGAGGAAGTGTCAGCACAGACCTGGAGGTGGATGGAGGTGGTGGAAGTGTGAGCGCAGATGTGGAGGTGGATGGAGGTGGTGGAGGTGTCAGCACAGACCTGGAGGTGGATGGAGGTGGTGGAAGTGTGAGCGCAGATGTGGAGGTGGATGGAGGTGGTGGAGGTGTCAGCACAGACCTGAGTGTGGATGGAGGCGGTGGAGGTGTGAGCACAGACCTGGAGTTGGGTGGAGGCGGTGGAAGTGTGAGCAAAGACATGGAGGTGGATGGAAGCGCGAGCACAGACCTGGAGGTGTGAGCACAGATGTGGAGGTGGATGGAGGTGGATGGAGGTGGTGGAAGTGTGAGCGCAGATGTGGAGGTGGATGGAGGTGGTGGAGGTGTCAGCACAGACCTGAGTGTGGATGGAGGCGGTGGAGGTGTGAGCACAGACCTGGAGTTGGGTGGAGGCGGTGGAAGTGTGAGCAAAGACATGGAGGTGGATGGAAGCGCGAGCACAGACCTGGAGGTGTGAGCACAGATGTGGAGGTGGATGGAGGTGGATGGAGGTGGTGGAAGTGTGAGCACAGACGTGGAGGTGGATGGAGGTGGTGGAGGTGCCAGCACAGACCTGAGTGTGGATGGAGGTGGTGGAGGTGTAGAGGTGTAGACGATGTGGGTTGATGGAGGCTGTGGAGGTGTCGGTAAGAAAAATTTGTAACTGTGTGCTCTTGAGTGGTTGGAACAAAAACCTGCAGCCACAGGGCCCTATGTGGAACAATTTAGAGATGCCTGTTTTAAATACATTCATTTGTTGAACAGCAATTAAGCAGGAACAATATAAATAGGCCAAATTTGGTGATGGGAAGCTCCTTTTACAACACAGTAGACATTATCAATCTTTATTTTCATTTCTCTATACATAGAGAAATGAAAATGTGTGTCCTTGTTCATCTTAAGCAGGGACTGTCCTGCATGCACACTATTTGTAAACATAAGCGGACCAGCTGACTTGACATCGCAATGGTTGAAACTGCCGCTCGTAACATACAATCACTCCCGACTAGCGGAGCAGCTGGATAAATAGACAGTAAACACGAAGCAGCGGGTGAAGTTAGCTGTTTTGTTGGTGTTGTTTCTTTATTCATGCACCTGGCTCAGCCAGCCGTGCCGAGCGCCATGTGAAGCAGAGCGCATGACGCGCACTTTGGCACTGATGACACTGACAGAAACGGCACCGGAGGAAAAGACGCAGACCGCAGACTGATGAGAGATGACAAGTGGCTGGTGTTGCTGCTACAGTAGGCAACACTATGTGTGTTCACTACGTATTACATTTGGTCGCGTGTTTGGTCTGGTGAGCTTTCACAGTGCATACGAACTGCAGCATATTCACATGTAAACGAACTGAGAGGGCCGGTCCGCACCAGACCTCGTACGAGCTTTCACAGCGGGCCAAACGAAGCGGACTGCCTCTGGTCCGTTAAAGCTGACCAAACGATGACAGAGTTAAGCGACCTTAGAGCAGCTTTACCAACAATGGACAGTCACTCGTTTTTTTTTTCATGATGCCTGCCTGCGCAACTCATTCACATGTGTGCAAGCACACAGCCCTGATAAGTTACACACACAACGCGGTTTCGAAAATAGCCACAGTCCAGATGAGATCGGGTCGGACCCACAGCCGCCACCGTTAGCACAATCGGCTCAGCGCTGGCCAAGCCGGGCTTGCGGGGACGCAGCTGCTCCAGGCCTCACCTGGATAGTATTTACTTTCCCCTCACTAACGTTACTATATCGGAAACATAAGACACAACACAGGCTTCCAACTATATTTCACCGACTAAACGATTGTAGCAGTCAAATATGGCAGGATCTGTGCTGACTAACTCGAAAAACAAATGTAAGGTTAAGCTAACACCAAAGCTACACAGCTAATTTGACTACTTAAGAGAGCTAATTTCCTACAACCAACTCACCGAAAAAAAAGTCCTTGGTTAATATCATGCAGTAAAGAAATCCCCCAGAGGCAGATTCTTACCTGTCTTTCGTCCAATGTCCAAACAAAACAGATCTTGACCGTTAAACGCACTGGCAGCAAAGAACAATGGTCTCTCCAGTAGCAAAGGCGGCAAGCGGGGTTGCTAGGCAAAGACGGTTGCTATGGACTGAGGAGGCTTCGGTCAATCACGGGGAACCTGATGCGGCCTCCTCTCAAGCTGTGCCCAGTGTATCCATGCACGTGCAGTGCCAGCTGCAAGCCCATTTGAGATCATGACAAAAAAAAAAAAAAAAAAAAAAAAAAGCTAGAAGATGTCGCTGAAAGTGTGAACTGCTTACTGAAAGATCGCCATATCCATTTGCTATATTTTGTTGGATAATGTGTATTTAAAGACTGTATAGGAGGAAAAGCTTCAGGTAATATATTCGTGTATGTGTGTGTTTCTGTGATGATGGGCTATCTGTGTCTTTTGCTGCTGTAACAAAAGCAATTTCCTTGAAAAAGGATTAATAAAGTTTCTATCTATCTATCTATCTATCTATCTATCTATCTATCTATCTATCTATCTATCTATCTATCTATCTATCTATCTAAAAACAAAATCCATATAATAAGAAAGTATATCTAGTCCAGTGGCCGTTAAAATATATAAATCTATGTCTAACATTTTTTTTTTTTTAATTTTGGAATGGTACCCAGATGAAGCCCACCTATTACCCATGCTGAGTTTAGCCCATCTACTGCCCATATGGGTTGCCCATGTGGGTCCCAACAAGAAAGCCCACTCTGAGCCCATGCCCAGCTAAAGCCCAACCAGCCCAAATAAGGCCCATATGGGCACCAACTGGACATGTTTGCAGGGTTGTATTGTCTCTGTACCTTGGATTATGCAACATGGAAATAAGTACATAAGTGGAAAGACTTTGGTTATTTATAATGTCATCAATAATGTCCCAGAATTTGGACTTGTGAAAAATATCTATGTTGTAAATGGGTATTGTATTGTTTTGAATGCCAACCTCTTTCCACAATAGAATGGAATGAGCCTTATTTAGCTTATGAAGTAGAAGTTCCTTATCTTGCTCAAGCCAATGTTTTTGTCGATGCTAAGCTTGTTGACCATACGGCATACTACTATTTGACCTTCAAAAATAGCAAGTACATCCCAGTTAGGTTTGAGCTCACTGACTACATTGCACATAACTCCCTTAATACACATCAGTAAATACTGCTAATTCGGAATAATAATAATAATAATGATAATAATAATAATAATAATAATAATAATAATAATAATAATAATAATAATAATAAGTCTTCATTTTTACTGTTTGTGTTTATGTATTTTGAGGATGTATATATTTTTTTATGTCATTAAAAAAAAAACAGTGTCTGTAAACTGTAACTCATCCTTCAATAAAACCTTATATTTTATTTACTTGAATCAAGTGAAGTTTATTTCTTAAATCAAGATTATGCATCTTCTACAAATGACACCTCAGCTTGAAAAATGTATGAAATGGTAAATGAAATTTTGTCAAATACAAAAACAAAACAAAACAAAATAATTTCAAGATTGTTTGACTTAACAAGATATTTAAGATGCATTGTCTTAAAACATGTCCCTCCATCTTGCTGAAATGTTACTTGTAAAGTGAATTTATCTTAAGTTGGATGAGACATTTTGACTAAAAATAAGACTAATAAACTTGGTAAGATTTTGAGTTTTTGCAGTGTATCTTATCTATCTTATCTTAACACCCAAATATCCAAGTGTGATGCTGAGAAATGTTATCAGATCCAGTGACTCATCCACTTCATCTTTATATAGGTAGAGTTGCTCAAAATGATAGTGTTCCATCTTCCATCTTCCTACATTATGTATGCCAATACTGTATTTACATTATATTAACAACGCATTAAATTAATAGATATAAAACACACACACACACACACACACACACACACACACACACACACACACACACACACACACTGCAATGCAAAACTACAACGTGTGAGGTCTTGCAGCTGCATGCATGTGTCCAGGGTGCCAGACTCTGGCAAAAAGAGAAACAACAAGGGTGAGCCAGGGTGTATCCAGCCATTTAATAGCCATGACAGCTCACTGAGCTGCTGCCAAAACAAGCCACACAGAAAATGACCAGAATGCATCAGGAGGCGAAGAGAGGCAATGAAGAGATAGAGTGACAACAGAGTTTTAGGTGGCTCGAGCAAGTGGGGCTTATAACAGTGTGAAAATGACACTCAGTGCTGGCCAGACGCCAGGAAACACAGACAGGGACAGAGAACCAAACACGGCTAAAGACAAGATGATGGGGGCAACAGGAGGTGGGGTGTGGTATGTCAAGTTTACTGTTACACACAAGTACGGTGGATAAACCAATGCATAAACATCCATGGCCTCTAGCAGAAAGAGGTAAATACAATCTCTCAAACAAGGGATAAGCACATTGCAGTGCCTGCTGTAGACATTAGTGAGTCCAGCACTTTGTGGCTGGTGGCCAGGGGGGGCATCACTGCAGCTTGTTAGGAGTGTGTGGACTCCCTGTGTTTGCCCAACTAATATGGGAGAGGTTACAAGCCATTCATTCATTACTGCAGCAATCACTGTTCCTCCATCTGCACCAACAGAGCTGAAGGACAAGGCAGAGCCAAGAGACAATGCTTATACATAGAAGCCCAGCCAATGCTATTCAACAGAGAAGTATATTATATGAACACAGAGGGGACATGCTAGCATGACTCAGTGGGGTCAGATCCAAGCATTTCTGTTTAGAGGAGCGTTTAAAATCAGTGGCTATGTGGATATAATCCCTGAACAGATTTTCCAATCAAAACTTTGCATGGAGAGGGGTAGATGGAGCTAGAGGTGGAGACTATTTGCATGTTCATCGATGAATGTATACAGAGTAAAGGCAGAGGTGTGGAGTCACATCTAATCATTCTTAGCCTTGGAAATAGTTTATTTAACAAAACAATCTTAACTAAAAGTACACCTTCATTTATATCACATGGTCTTTGTCAGCAGTTGGAGTTTACAAAGCCACCATTGAGATACATATACCCATCTTCATGATAAGTAAACTCTACTGTCCAACATGTTGCTGCTTGCTGCTTGTCTCTCATTATAACAATCTAGTCCAAAAGGGGCATTCAATGTAAGTTTGCTGTGTCCTAACTGTAAACTCTTTGGTATGTCTTTAGGTCTCTATCACTATATCATTATATATTTGTCAATAGTGTGTGTGTGTGTGTGTGTGTGTGTGTGTGTGTGTGTGTGTGTGTGTGTGTGTGTGTGTGTGTATACACATATACTATATACACAAACACTATCGACAAATATATTCAAGAGGCTTTAAGAATATTAAATTAATGAAACAGTTTCATTTTACAATGTGATCACATTTAAACACTTATATTTGCTTTTTATTTTTGTCATAACCATTTCACAGAAATGTAACAGTCACATATATTCAATTAAATTTTGGATTTGGATTTACACCATGTACTCACCTTTCACACATTACTTTCACACCTGCTCAAAGTGACAGGTAGCACCTTGTCTGGCTTGTTCCCATCTTTAGCAAATTATCTGTCTGAGCTTCCTGGTCTCCACAGGATCTCTGCTTGAAATGCAGCAGGATGTGAATGTATGAGTTTTTGTCGTATCTTTAAAAAAACAGAATAACACTAGTGGAAACAAAACCAATTAATACGTATTGAAATCTGTCAATTCACTACACCAAGTGTAGCAGACATAATCAAACTGGCACTGTGTCAATGAAATGAGCGTCTTAATAGAAATATAAACATGCTTTAATCTGCAAAAAGCCAAAACAAATTCAGTAACA
The DNA here is from genome assembly GCF_039877785.1 of Chaetodon trifascialis. Classification (NCBI taxonomy): domain Eukaryota; kingdom Metazoa; phylum Chordata; class Actinopteri; order Chaetodontiformes; family Chaetodontidae; genus Chaetodon; species Chaetodon trifascialis. The sequence goes on from NC_092060.1 coordinate 3,657,479, forward strand.
ACACATTCACAAAAGAGTGGCTGGCACAGTTTTATTGCCAAATGTTTAACACATGTTTGAGAAATTCAGTTCTGTTACACGACTTGTCCTCAACAATATTCTCTCTGTTTGATAAATTTTTACCACAATATATCGAAAACATGTTCTATAAGCCAATTTTTTACACATCCTAATTCTTCACTAAGAGTATTTTTAATGTCACTAAAACAGCTGATATAAAATCCTTAGTGTACAACAGGACCATATTATTTAATATAAGGAGCCTCGGGGCACCCCATGGTTTGCGATGCAGTACATCAACATAACTCTGTCTCTTTGAGATTATGTTTGTATATAACTAATTTGCATCGTCAAATAAGTTTTAAGAGAAAAACCAATACTGCCAGAATTACATTTTTTATCAACATGATGAGAAAACATTCTTAATAAATGTGAGGCTCAAAATGTTCATAATAACAACATCCCTGCTTCTAATCCTGCTTCTTATATGTTATCTGTAACTTAAGTATTAGTAATATATTTTATTGTTATATTGAGACAACTTAAATGTCAACAATGACAAGACATTCACGTGTATTAACTTTTTACTGAAACTAGTCTTTCCCTCACCTGAACTACAAGGTTTTTGTGGCCAAAATCTCACCACATGGATTCGAAATCCCTCTCTCTGTTGTCAAGGTTGTGCACATTGTGTGACCAACCATCCACTCCAACCACCTCTTTACAAATTACCTGCACAACAATATCGTAACATTTATTTTACTGAGCGAAAAAACTACAACAACAAAACCACATTGTCACTGAACATAAACCTGCCAGCAATTCCAGTTTCCCAAAAATGCACTAAACATGCATACCAAATTACTAGGATATAAATATCATTTCTGGGTGAGTTTATCTTTATCTTTCTTCATATGACATAAAAGATAAGTTTTCTGCAAATCAAGCAAAATGACACCAACATAATTCCTCAATCAAGGTTCAGTCTGACAATAAACAAAAATAAATAAGGCAAGTGTCTGTCGAATATGCTGCTGTAGAACCAGAGTGAATCTTGAAGCTTCACGTTTAACCTCATCAAATGCAGATGTTTAAAAACCCCTGTGATATTTGTTAGATGACAATGTTAAGGGTTGTATATAGTTGTTTAAATTGGCTGTCTAATCATGGTTATAAGGACATCACATGGACAGACTTGAAGCCATAAGGGGGCATGTTTACACAGCTGTCACTGCTGGTTTGACAGTCAAACATGGTGGTTGCTGCCCAGAGTCTCAAGTTGCAACCCCAACGGTGATCTAAGCTATCACCAGCATATTAGTTTTCAAACACACTCTGTCTTGAGGGTCGAGTGGACCTTCTTTCCTGTAGCATAAACTGGGCAATGGACCTCTGAGCTGTTTGAGGAGGGACAACTGAAGAGCCAGTGGGAAAGGGGGGCTAGGGGGAAGAGCCAACACAGCAGAGCTCATGTGGCTTGTTGTGACAGAAAAGAGGCCAAAGGGCCATGTTACTGCGAACCAGAGTGTGCCTGTGTCTGCTTGTGTGTGTACTCTTGCAGGCACAAGCTACCACAGCGAGGGCTTGTTTGCAGTCTGTGTATCCATAGGGCAGGTAGAAAGAAACACACCAGCGCCCTCCACCAACCACCACATACCCCACATTCAAGCTGTCTGTCCTCCCAGCCAAGAGAGGAAGAAAACAGACATGCAGAGGGGAGCTTTAGTCAGTGTGCACAAAGTATCAGAACACACTGAGACAATAGAGAAAAAACAGCGTAAAGTAATCCATGGGCATTTAAGATAATCTCATGATGACGAATGAGACTAATTAAATCAATTGCATTGTGCACATGCTTACTTGTGCACTTTATGTGTACCTAGAGGATTAAAACCTATGGAGCAGATCAGTACTGAATCATCCCTGGTGGACAATAAATACCTTCTGAGAACTTTTTAAAATTTGGCACATGGTAAGCATAACAAAAGATAATGAGGCTTGAGAAGGATATTATATTGTAGAGCTCACAGCAGAAAAAGCATCAGTGGTGAGAAACCATTTTAGTGTCCTGAAAAAATTTTCAGCATTGCTGTGGTTTGTTCAGATTCTACACCTGGCCTGATCACATTTTGAAATACTGCCCCAACTATTCATGACCTCAGTTACATCTTGCAGACTTGTATTGTTACATTCTGAGGCTGCACAAAGGCAACATTCAAAGCCATCATGTTGAAGAAAACAGTCTATTTTTTTTTTTTTTCAACAGATAAAAGACATCGAAATTATTGAAATTTGAAAGGACTACGTATCTCACACATAAAGACACAAATGTGCAACTAGTCTTTCTTTGTCTGGAAAAAAAATATTGTTAATATTGTTTAGGTAAGTTATTGCACAGGGAGCAGTTCACAGGGATTTCACCAAGGTATCAGCAGTGACTGAATGGGCAGCGCTGACCAGTAATTTACAACTACAGCAGTTTTATGTGTTAGACAACTTCTATAGGAGGTCCTTGTTCAATGAACACAAGCTTTCTTTTCATGCACAACACAGGCAAGCCAAGGCAAGGCAAATTTATTTGTATAGCACAATTCATACACCCGGCAATTCAAAGTGCTTTACAGAAGCATAAAAATACATTAAAATAATACATTTCAAAGAAAGAGACAAGGAAAGAAAGAAATTAGAAGAGAATAGAAAAATAAAATACATTTAAAGGAAAATTAAAAAGAGAACCCAGTAAAAGACAATAATTTAGCATTTAGAATGATTAAAATCATTGAGCAGATATATTTGCTTTAAGTAAAAGCTGTAGCAAATAATAATGTTTTCAGCCATGATTTAAATGAGCAGACCTCAGGTGTGCAGGGAGAATGTTCCACAGGTGAGTAGCATAATAACTGAAAGCTGGTTCTGATTCTGGGAACACACAATAGACCTGTCCCTGATGACCTGAAAGGTCTGGATACTTCATATGGCGTTAATAAATCTAGAATATATTTTGGTTCTAGACCATTTAATGCTTTGTAGACCAACAGTAAGATTTTAAAGTCTATTCTTTGACTCACAGGAAGCCAGTGTAATGATCTGAGGACTGGTGTGATATGGTCCATTTTTCTGGTGTTTGTAAGGACTCGTGCAGCAGCATTTTGAATCAGCTGTAGTTACCTGATTGTTTTTTTGTTTAGGCCAGTAAAGACTCCATTGCAATAGTCCAACCCAAAATGAATGCATGAACAAGTTTTTCCATTTCTTCTTTGGACAGACATCCCTTAATTCTGGTTATATTTTTCAGGTGGTAGTAGGCTGATTTGGTAATGAGCTTTAAATGGTTGTTAAGATTTAGTTCAGAATCAATAATTACACCAAGATTTCTGGCTTTATCTGTTGTTATCAGTGACATGGAGTTAAGGTGAGCACTGATCTTTGACCTTTCATTTTTGGGGCCAAATACAATCACTTCTGTCTTATCTGCATTAAGCTGAAGCAAATTCTGGCACATCCACTCAGTGATTTGATGAATACACTCACTCAGTGAAAGTAAGGGACTGTAGTCATGTGTGATGACACTGAAATATAAAGTTGTGTATCATCTGCGTAAGTATGATAAGAAATATTATGATGCTCCATAATCTGAGCTAGGAGCAACAAGTAGATATTGAAAAGAAGTGGTCTGAGAATGGACCCCTGTGGCACCCCACACATCATCTTTTTTCATTCAGACACATGCTCACCAATTGACACAAAGTAGTCTGTATCTTGTAAACAGGATTTGAACCAGTATAGTACAGTGCCAGTAAGTCCCACCCACTTTTCTAGTCTGCCAAGAAGTATGTCATGATCAACCGTATCAAAGGCAGCACAAGACAGGGCACAACAGTCTCAGATTTCCGGTAGCTGAGTTAGCCTGAGTCTTATTTAATCCATTTTATTTTTCTGTGACTGGACATTAACCAGAAGTAGACTGGGCAGCACAATAGGCTTGGGTCCAAGGATCCTTGGTCCAACTTGTCTGACTGGGTAGTCATAAGGTGCTGTGGGCAATCATCGTCTCGAGGTCCACTGCACTTAATCCATTCCCTATGCTTCATTTTGTAGTTAATTACCATATTAGATATTGCATGTAGAAATTTGCTGCTGCCTGTTATTGTAAAGAACAATATTTTCTTTTTGGGAGGATATTCCTGTGCAGCTCATGGCATCACTACTACCACAAAATATAACATCACCATGGGGTATCTCGCCTCTCTCATATACACTCTTTCATATTTCCTTAACTTTCATATTATGAACAATGTCAAATTAATTGATCTTATTACTCTTTAAACCTCCTTTTTCATTGAAGGCTCTCTTGATTGACATGAAGTGTAGTATAAGCTCAGTCAGAAAAGCTGTCTTCATGCTGCCTATTTACTCTTCCAACTCAATCAGCTGACTTCAGGCATTTACTCTTTCAGTTAAACAAATCAGATTTTGCCACAACCTCTCTGTGTCAATCATTATTGGTGTCAAAATTTAAAACTTCCTTTCTCTGCTGCTGTCAGCTCACATTTCACTATCAGATTGATGCAACCCTCCACCACCCCATTCACCTCCAGTTTTCATCAGTGCCCACTGAGCTCATCAGAAGTCTTTAGCTCATCCATCCAGATCTTCAGACGGAATTGGATACTTAGATGCATTTCTCCATTGGATTGTGTTTATGCTTCAACTACAAGTGCATCTTTTTGACGACAATAAATTTGATCATTTGAAAGGTGTTGAAGCATCAAGGTTAGCTCCAATTGGAAATCCTGTGACAGGGTTACTGTCTTAGATGTCCAAAATTTGTTTGATGTCGTCAAATTGTGGCATAACCTGTGTAGTCTGCACTATGTTTAAGATACCAGTTGGGATGGGACGTTAAAGGTATCTCAAAGGAGAAGAAAGTGTATGTGAAACAGGAGAAGATTTATGGACTGGTATAAACTGAAAGAATGACCCTTAATTTGACAGCCTCAAACAGTCCATAATACTTTTTGAGTGGATTTGTTATGAGATGTAGATAATTCAACAATGTGATTCTACAGTTTGTCATTCAGTGGAGAGGAGACGATGAAGGACTATAGGATGAGTGAGGACAAATTCATGGAGGTAAAATAACAAACACAGTAGCAGACATCTTCCTAGTTCACTGGCACTTAGCACCAAGCTGTTCTAATGTAGGAACAAGATGTCAGTCTCCTCAATGCATACACAGTGCCCTGAATGGAGATACATAATAACCTCCCTCCATCATTCTCTTGCTGTGGCATCAACTGAGGTCTGTGTGTGTGCGCTATTTACTATGTGTGTGTTCTTGTTTGTTCATTCATCTGTGTGTCAGGTCACCTCAGGCCCCCTCAGCTTCCAGATGGAGCAGCAGTGTCCGACCCGTTGAAACCCCAGGTCCATATTGGTCTCTGTGGAGAAACGGGGCCTTTGGGCTCTGTAGAGATGGAACTGCTGTCGAATCTTCTCACTTTTGACTTTAACTTAATCTATGAAACGTTTCATATTGCTCCTTTATTCTTTCTTTTGATTATTTATCATTTGTACTTTAGTGCAGTGCTTAAGTAGAGTAAATAACAATAACACAACATCATGCATTATCATTTTGTAAAACTGTGTAACTTCAACAACAATGATGCAGACTGCATGTTCACTGCATAGGTGGAAATTAGTGTGTCCAAATAAGTACCACTAAGGTGATGACTGTCACAAAATCACTTTTACTGTGTGCTTTATGACTTACAGTAATCTAGGTGACAAATTCTAACAGGCTACCAGCACACAGACCTGAGGTGACAGTATTTACACACACACTGACCACAACATAACACCATGTTGCTCGCCTGTATAATAGTACAACAGATAGCAATACTGAAGCAAAATAAGAGATGAGAAACTTTGTTCCGGACAACAAGAAAATAAAAAGACAATAAAAACAATATAAAATAAAATCAACTGTATTATACATATATAAATATGTAATATACAATATATATCCTTATTCTTGATAAGGATGGCTCAGTTTCATAATGGAAAATTTTGACTTGCACGAGTAAGATATGGATAACATATCTCACTATGGATTATATAAGCAAAGTGTGTGTGTGTGTGTGTGTGTATATATATATATATATATATATATAGTGTGTGTGTGTGTGATGGGGGGACCCAAATGCAGCACCACTCAAACATGGAAACTGCCTGACCTGACTTTAATCGTCGTCAGGCACAGTTACAAGTTCAACTTGGTCAGTGTCTCTCAGAATATTAGAGGCTGCAAAGCACCGAGTGAGCAGGGAAAACTCACACAGTTCAGTTCTTTGAGGTGGATTGAGAGTCTCTTGAATTATTTGGTGAAACCAACACCAAACATTCACAGACAAACAACGATCTAAGAAATGCAGGGCAGGAATTGTGGTCAGGGAAAAAAGGCTAAGATATTTAGAGGGGAACAGGAGAACAGGCGTAGTTGGAAAGAGGCAGGTTCAGCAACTGGAGATCAAGCCAAATGGAGTAGCTGGAGAGTCTTGCATGGAAACAATAACAGTCAGGCCAAGAGTGAGTGCGGTAGAGCAGCTTAAATACTTCACTGATTGCTATGAGTTTCAGGTTTGTGATCAGGCAGGCGGGCATGGCTGAGTGTGGTACTGAAGGCACAGGTGAGCAGATGAGAAGACAATGGCAGCAGGTAAGAAACTGAATATACTGAGACATAAGTAGTAAAAAAAAAAAATTGTAACATTGCACAAGATAGTTGCACAGATATAAAGATTTTAGCAAAATAGTAGTAGTAGTAGTAGTAGAGTAGTGCAAAAAGAAGGTTTGTGATGTTGTGATGTGAAACATCAACACAGTGCTACATTAAATGATGTTAGAGTTTAACAGTCTTTAAGCTGTTGGAAAGAAGGACCTGCACTAGCTTCCCTTAACATGAATACCATACCTGGGTAGTTATTTATTCAATAATTCATCACACTTTTTGTTTTTAATAGGTCTTCTCTGTTGCTCAAACAGAGCACCCATGTAATCATGTGTATGTTTCGCTGTGATGGATTACAAAACAAGCAGTTCTCAAGTATCCTAATTAATTTTCATAGCAAATCAATGGAAACCAATGTCTCTCTGGACAAGAAGGAAAAATGTGAATCACAACATGGTATGGTTTGCAAAATGTAAAATGAATGTAATGCAAATGTTGTCAACCTGCCAATGTTTCTTCTACTGTATACCAGCAAATCTGAATATAAATAGCAATTATGGGATGAATAAATGGAAAACTGAATGGTTAATTAATAAATTATGTGTTGAGGTAATCAACATTTCTCATTTCTGGCACAAATTGAGCCCTTTTGGGAACATAATGAAAAAGATTTAATTCTAAATGCACAAAAATTACCCCAAATGACAGACATGATTATGAAAATGAGTATTTACAAGCAAGTGGCAAAACACGCCATCCATGCACTCTTTTAACCTTTCCGCTTCAAAGTGACTTTTTGTTTAATGCGTTCTTCAGTGACACTTTTTCATGCTAAATATGAATCTGGAGTCTGAGTCTGGAGAATGGCTTCCTGCCATTCTTTAGATTTTCATGTTTCTTTCCCAATGCTTGTCCAAAAATTTGCTTTACTTCCTCTGTCATCATTGGAGTCTTTGATGCACCACTGATGAGTAAATTCAAAGAGATATTGCCTGTGAGCAACAAAACCTTAAGAGTCCAAAAAGAGATCAATCATTGTTCACCTTACAAAGTATTCATGTTGCCTTTCCTCAGAGTTTCTTATGTAGAACAAGCTTGTCATCAACGCTTTGTTAGTTAAAACAGTGAAAAGTCAGAGTTTTAAGGCACTTAGAGTTAGAAAGGGAGGGTGATGGTTTATGGTTCTTATGTTTACTTTCTTGAAAGATGGTGTACACTGGATATTGAGGTTTGCAACATAACAGTTGTTGTAAGGTAAAAACACTTTTTATTTTATCTTAAAAACATGCTTAAAATGCACCTGTAGCAGAACTAACCTGTAATTGACCCTCTCTCCCCCTCTTTGGCATTCCCTCAGGAGAAATGGAGTTGTGAAACATCCCAACTTTCAAGAGCTATTGACCATTTGAACTGTTTACAGGGAAGGGTGTTAATTTGGAGAGAGACAAGATGTCTGGCTGTAGAACATCTCACATTCCTTTGGGGGAGCAAGAGATTCAGACACTTCAACATCAAAGGTTGTCTTTTTCTCAGGATGTTTTCTCATGTAGATGCTAATTCTTTCTTGATAGCCCCATGAGAGATAAGAACGGTAAAACTGTCTGAATGAAAGGTGCCAGGTCCCAGAGGAACCTACAAAATCAGATAATGCTGATGGTTTGTAAATTAGACATTCCTGAAGCAAACTGTTTGGATTGTTTGGTTGTTGGATTTAACTTTGGTTATGATATTAATGCCTTCCCGGTGGTTCTAGCTTGCAAAATGACAAAGCTGTGATTTTAACTTTCCTACAAAGTTTGTCTGAGATTCTACCATGGAACCATACTGCCATCTAGAGGTTTGTAGCAGTTAGGCTGAATACACTTGATGTGAGACAGTTATGAATAGTAACCATAATAGTGATAATCATTTTGGGGCAAATATAGTCTGTCTTTCTTTATTTCTTTGTTATGTTGTGTTAGTATACCCTGAGTCATCATATATATTAGGATGAGTATTAGAAATTGTTATCATGATTATTGTTGAATGTTGTCATTATTCATCTAAGGTGTCTGACGCATGTTGTGAACGATGTTGAAATGTCCTTGAAAATTGATAATTTAGAAAATATGCGATTGACCATAGTGAGAAGCAGATGAGTCCCTCGTAAGAATCATTCATTAATCCTCACTTTATAAGGTGAAATCACATCACTCGCCTGAAAGCCATCCCACATGCGCAACAGCCTATTTGTGATTAGACACGCCCTGGAGCTATATGCTGTCTGCACGATGCAGCGGACAGTCAGTTTTAGTTTTAGTTTTCTTGGAGTCTACATTTAGTTTTCTGTCTGTCCTCTTCTAGTCTAGTTTTCTTTTTGTCTTCGTGTTTTGTTCCGTCGTTTTCTAAGTGTTTTGTGCTGCTCATAGTCACGCCGAGTAGCTTGATTTCATTCTTCAGAAGATGTATTTTTCTAGTTTTCTCTCCTTGAAACTTTAATTTTTATTTGTTTTTATTAGTAAAATTCTAGTCAAGTAATTATTATGGAGACACTTTTCGACCGGCCATCAAAGACGCTATTGATCTTGTTTATTATCAAATTTAAAGTCATGCTTTGCAGTTACCAACCAAGCTTAAGACCTGCAGCCTGCTGCTGACCCACTGGTGCAGACCATCCGAAGCCGTTCCTTGCCTGCCGCCGACACCGTAGAGCTCCAGCTCCAGATAACATCTCTGTCCAACATCGGCTCTCAACCTTGGTGTGTTTGGTTCTCCCACTGGACCACCACATATCAAGCCATGGACGACCACTGGAAGCCTCTTTGTGTCAGTTCGAAGCAGGCCTCAACAAGAACGTCGCTGACAAGTAGGCATGCATTAAGCTGTTAGGATTTTCCCCTGTTTCCCCCAGTGTGTTTTGTCTGTCTGTCTCCCCCTGTCTGTCCAGGACCGTGCAGTAAGGCTGCGCCTGCCAGTCAAGCTCCACCTGCCTGCCTCCTCTCACACCTGCAGATCATCAGCTCATCAGCAGCTGCATTTAACCCAGGCTTTTCCCTCCAGTACTCGTCAGATCGTCTGCTTACCTCCGTGGTAGTCTGTCCTTCCTCTGCCAGTCGACTGATCCTCTGTGTCTGTCTGATACATTCTGACCCGTGTTTTTGTCTGCCCTCTTCCAGGAGCCTTTGCCCTGTGGATAAGCCCTCAGCCCAGCCTAGCCTCGGTCGTGAGAGGAGTTGGAGCTTCTAGCAGAGTGTTTTTGTGCTCTCGCCTTTAGTTCTTTCCCGTTTTTGTGGACACCTTTAGTTGATCTGTGCAGCGTGTTTGTTTGCTCTCGCCCTTAGTTTTTCCCGGAAAGGAAAGGAAAGTTTTAAGCCTACTCTTAAATGTAGAGACAGTGTCTGCCTCCCGGACAAAGACTGGAAGATGGTTCCACAGGAGAGGAGCTTGATAGCGAAATGCTCTGACTCCTGTTCTGCTTTTTGAGACTTTAGGAACCATAAGTAGACCTGCATTCTGGGAACGCAGTGTTCGAGTAGGGCAATAAGGTACTATGAGCTCTTTAAGATAAGAAGGTGCCTGGCCATTTATGGCTTTGTAAGTAAGGAGGAGAATTTTAAACTCTATTCTAAACTTTACAGGGAGCCAGTGCAAGGTGGCGAGTATTGGAGAAATATGATCTCGCTTCCTGGTTTTTGTCAGAACACGTGCTGCAGCGTTCTGGAGCAACTGGAGAATATTCAGCAGCGAATTTTGGCAGCCTGATAGTAAAGAATTGCAATAATCCAGCCTAGAAGTTCCGAATGCATGGACTAGTTTTTCTGCATCATTTTGAGACAAAATATGCCTGATTTTTGCGATATTACGTAGGTGAAAAAAGGCAGTCCTTGAAATTTGTTTTACATGGGAGTGAAAGGACATGTCTTGGTCCAAGATAACTCCCAGATTCTTTACAGTGGTGCTGGAGGCCAGCGCAATGCCATCCATAACTGCTATGTCATCAGAAAGTGACCTTCTAAGATGTTTAGGGCCTACTACTATAACTTCAGTTTTGTCCGAGTTTAGCATCAGAAAATTGCAGGTCATCCAGGTCTTTATGTCATGAAGACATGCTTGTAGTCTAGTTAACTGACTGGTTTCTTCCGGTTTCATTGATAAATATAGCTGGGTATCATCTGCATAGCAATGAAAATTTATTGAGTGCTTCCTGATAATCTTACCTAAAGGAAGCATATATAAGGTGAATAGAATTGGTCCAAGCACAGAACCCTGCGGAACTCCATAGCTGACTTTAGTGAGCACAGAGGAGTCGTCATTAACGCGTACAAACTGAGAGCGATCTGACAAGTAGGATTTAAACCAGCTTAGCGCAGTCTGCAATAGGATGCCATGGTCAATGGTGTCAAATGCAGCACTAAGATCCAGTAAGACTAGTACAGAGACAAATCCTTTATCAGATGCAATTAGAAGGTCATTTGTAACTTTAACCAGTGCTGTCTCTGTGCTATGATGCACTCTAAATCCTGACTGGAAATCCTCGAATAAACTATTATTGTTTAGAAAGTCGCACAGCTGATTGGCAACTGCTTTCTCAAGAGTTTTTGAGAGAAAGGGAAGGTTGGATATCGGTCTATAGTTGGCTAAAACCCCTGGATCAAGAGTAGGCTTTTTCAGTAGCGGTTTTATCACAGCTACTTTAAAGGACTGTGGTACGTAGCCTGTTGATAAAGAGAGATTGATCATGTCTAAAACTGAAGAGTCAATTAGAGGTAATACTTCTTTAAACAGCTTAGTCGGGATAGGATCTAAAATACAGGTAGATGATTTTGATGATGAAATTATTGAAATTAGTTGGTGAAGGTCAACAGGAGTAAAACAGTCTAAAACTGCGACAGACTGAGTAACAGTTTCTACGATTTCTGCGTTTGAAGACAAAACAGTACCTGTTAACGGCAGGAGTCGATGAATTCTGTCTCTAATAGTTAGAATTTTATCATTAAAGAAGCTCATGAAGTCATTACTGTTCAGAGCTAAAGGAATACATGGTTCAACAGAATTATGGCTCTCTGTCAGCCTGGCTACAGTGCTGAAGAGAAACCTGGGATTGTTCTTATTTTCCTCTATTAGTGCAGAGTAATAAGCTGCCCTGGCACTGCGGAGGGCTTTCCTGTATATTTTAAGACTGTCTTGCCAGGCGGACCGAAATTCTTCCAAATTGGTAGAACGCCATTTCCTTTCTATTTTCCGTGAAGTTTGCTTTAATTTGCGGGTTTGAGGAGTATACCATGGAGCTAACCTCCTATGTTTAATTTTCTTCTTTTTTAGGGGAGCAACAGAGTCAAGTGTCATACGCAACGATCCTGTAGCACTATCAACCAGGAAGTCAATCTGGGAGGGACTAACGTTAGCATAAGACTCCTCTGTTGTATTGAGACATGGCATTGAATTAAATACTGATGGGATCATATCCTTAAATTTAGCTACAGCACTATCAGACAGGAGTCTGGTATAAGAATTTTTGCCTACTGGCTGGTAGTCTGGTAATATGAATTCGAAAGTTATTAAATGATGGTCTGATAAAAGAGGATTCTGTGAGGAGACTATTAAGTCTTCGATTTCAATGCCATATGTCAGAACAAGGTCGAGGGTGTGGTTAAAACAATGAGTCGGTTCATGTACATTCTGGCGGAAGCCAACAGAGTCTAATACTGAGATAAACGCAGTGCTAAGGCTGTCATTATCAACGTCGACATGTACATTAAAGTCACCTACAATAATTACTTTATCTGCTTCAAGAACTAAGCTGGATAGAAACTCCGAGAACTCAGCTATAAATTCGGAGTAAGGACCAGGAGAGCGGTATACTACAACAAATAAAAGTGGCTGCACTGTTTTCCATTTCTCATGAGAAAGAGTGAGAACAAGGCTTTCAAATGAGTTGTAGTCGAGTTTAGGTTTAGGGTTGATCAAAAGGCTTGAGTCAAAAATGGCTGCAACTCCACCTCCTCTGCCGCTGCCTCGAGGAATGTGAGTATTAATATGGCTCGGAGGAGTAGCTTCATTTAGGCTCACATACTCTTCAGGACACAGCCAGGTTTCAGTCAGACAAAATAAATCAACATTATGGTCTGATATTAACTCATTTACTAGAACAGCTTTAGAGGACAGAGATCTGATGTTAAGGAGTCCACATTTAATTCTCCTATCTTGTTGTACTATTGCAGAGGTTGTTCTAATTTTAATTAGATTCTTATGTTTAACTCCTCTTCTCTGTACTTTTGGTTTACTTAGTTTACGTGGTCGGGGGGCAGACACAGTCTCTATGGAGTGTTGGGTGGGTAACTGCTCTAATGGAGGCGCAGAGAAGCGTGTAGGACTGCAGCTCTGCCTCCTGGTCTCAACTCTGAGTTGTAAGGGGTTAGGTTAATCCGTTGCAGGTTGCAGGTTTTAGACCTTCGTCTTCTCTCTGGGATGCAGTTTTTTATTCTTTTTTATTTATTTGCTCAGACAACATGCAATTTTGAGGCCATGCATTAACTTCTGTGAATTTAACATTACAATCAAAAAAATAAATATCCCTAGCCACTCATCAGATCTGCTTTTTCCCCTCTCCTTGGAGCCACTATCTTCACCAAACTGAACCTCTGGAACAACAATCTTTTTCCCCGCATGAGAGAGGGAAACAAGTAAAAAAAGCATTCAACATACCTTTAAACCTGGGTTTCTCAACAGGGGCAGTACTGCCCCCCCAGTGGGCATTCAGAGAATGTCGGAGGGGCGCTCATAGCAAATAGCTGAGAGGGGGGCATTTTGCTACAAATGGGAGGCGTTTCTGTAACAGTAACAGTCATTCACCACCACAGTATACAGTCCAAATATCGCAAACGACTAAATCGCCTCAGGCACGCTTCTCTTCATCTATTGATGAAGAAGCTGGCTGAAAACCACCAAGGCGTCATCAAACAGCCGTGGCAGGGCGTCTTGTAGAGACAGAGCAGCAGAGAAGCATCTTGTGGAGACAAAACAGCAGCGGCCCCAGTCAGCTGATTCCCAGTCCGTTGATTATAGCGGCCTGATCGCAGTTTTACCTAACCAAAAATAATGTTAGCATTTCTAACCTGAACTGAGAATGATGCGGTTACATGGTAAGTTAACACATACATACTTTTTACAAAGGCGGACACATGCACACACACACAGGGGAGGACACGAGAGGGCTGCAGACAATCACCAGGGCTCTTACCGATGAACACACTAGCATTAGCCACATCATAGCAAACACAATAACGCCAAGAAAGAGAGGACACTTACTACACGAATGATACACACAAGAGCACATGTTGCTTTTACACCCGTTATTACATGCAGCAATGCATAAAACAATAAACAACATTTCTATGCTGCTACATTGCGATGTAAGTTAGTGGCTGTGCCCGAAACACCACCTCTTTCATTCATTCACTGCATATAATAGACACTCAGTAGTTCATTGATGATTGACAGTAAACTTATGTCAAGACTTATCATCACTTAAAAGTCACTGCTAACTTGTGTAGTGTCACACGAATATGATTTTCACATTTATAAAATGCAACACAATGTTTTGAGAGATTTTTGGAACAAATTTGGAGAATTGTAAATTATAATGTTAAAGTGAACGCCTTTTTATGATTTCCAGGTAGTCCTGTGGGCATTCATTTATCCTTCATATAAATGAGAGATCCTGACCTGTCACTGAAGTATAAATTTCACTAAATCTTGCTTCACCATTGTGATGGTCATTTTGGTTCAAGGGTGAAGTCAAGTTTCTGACTACTTACTGGTATTTAAATTACTGTGTCTGTATGGAAACCGATGGGTCTTGGTTAAAAGAACCTTTCATTGATCTTATTCTCACATGGTGTGTAGGGGAATTAACTTAATTTGACGTTGCATTCATGTTGCATTAAAATACCATGGCACCACCTTCCTCAGCTAAGAAGGACTGTACTGATTAACTCCTGTGATGCTGATGTAATGCTAACAGTAGACCAGTCTGATAATCTGAAGCGTAAACTCTAGATACAGGGATCGTTTATACCCAACTCAAAAGGACACCGTCTGACCACGTCTTGAATAAAAAGTCTTATTTATTAAACACAATTATGGGTAATGAATAATGTATCATGAATAGTGCGACAGAGGATATAGGTGATATGAAATAACACAAACAATTGCAGAGAGAACCTTATGGCAAAACAATGGCAGAATGAGTTTGGCAATCGTGAGAAGTAGTTTTAACGGAAAAATGGGGATGCAAATGGAAAGTTAATTTCTTGAATGAATGGTTGAGAGAATTTAGGTAAATTAACAGTATCATAACAAGTTCAAGTTCAAGTTGACTTTATTTGTACCCATAGGTAGATTTGTTCTGCAGTAAAAACAGAGGTGGCATCTCCCACACACCCGCACATTTAGCCAGGACATATACAGACAATTCAAGATCAATATTATCACCAAGGCAAGAGACAATAAAAACAAGGTGAAATTTCTAATAAATAGAAGTAAATAAATAAAAGATAGACCTCAATACAGTGCATTAAAACTTATTCAAGAGAGAGACAGCAGCAGGGACAAAGCTGTTCCTATAGCGAGTGGTCCGAGTTCTGGGGACTATTAATCTGCACCCAGATGGCAACAGCTGGAACTCACTCGCTAAAGGATGGGAGGCATCACTAGAAATGGAGCTGGCGAGCCGCTGCAACTGTCTGGTATACAGTGACTCCAGGCACAGCTGAGGTTCCCCAATCAGCTGACCAGACCATTTAATTATTTGATTTAGTGAGCTCCTTTCTCTTAAAGTTAGGTTTCCGAACCATGATGCAAGTGAAAAAGTTAAGACAGATTCAATAAAAGCATGATAAAAAAGTGTCATCATGGTCCTATCAATGTGGAAATGAGACAACTTCCTCAGACAGAACAGCCGCTGGTGTCCCTTCTTGCTCAGAGCCTTGCAGTTCTCTTTGAAATTTAAAGTGCAGTCAATGATTGTCCCAAGGTATTTATATGAATGCACCTGTTCCACGACCTGTCCCTTTATCCGAACAGGTTCAGGTGTTTTGGTGTTTTTTCTCAAATCAATGGCCGTGTCTTTAGTCTTTGCCAGGTTGAGTTGTAGGTGAGAATCTTCACACCACTTGACAAAGTCGTCCACAACTGGGCCATGATTATTTTCACCTTGCAGCAGGCTGACAAGCTGAGTCATCTGCATACTTTAAAATAAAACGGTTTTTAAAAGTGCTCTGACACATATTGGTGTACAGAATAAATAACAGGGGTGAGAGCACACACCCTTGTGGTGAACCTGTGGAGGAGCACACTTTGTCAGATAAGATGCAATCGACCCTGACCCTCTGTGTCCTGTTTATTAAGAAGTTTAAAATCCAGCCCACAAGATTTGCACACAAGTTAAAATGATCTCAAAGCCTTTGTGTTAAAATATGTGGCTAGATTGTGTTAAAAGCAGAAGAAAAGTCAATGAATAAAAGCCGGGCATGACACCGACTTCCTTCAAGATGCTTAAAAAGCAGATTGAGCAGAGTGAGTGTGGCATCTTCCACTCCTCTTCTGGGCCTATAGGCAAATTGCAATGTGTCCAATCCACTCTCTGTATTTTCCAAGATTTCCAGTTGTACCAGTTTTTCGAAGATTTTCATGACAATTGAAGTCAAAGCCACTGGTCTGAAGTCATTAAGTGTCGTAGGGCGACTGGATTTAATTCAATTCAATTCAATTCAATTCAATTCAATTCAATTCAATTCAATTCAATTTTATTTGTATAGCGCCAAATCACAACAGAAGTTGTCTCAGGACACTTTCCATATAGAGCTGGTACAGACCAAGCTCTTTTATCTACAAAGAAACCAACAATTCCCCCATGAGCAAGCACTTGGCGACAGTGGCGAGGAAAAACTTCCTTTTAACAGGCAGAAACCTCGAGCAGAACCAGACTCTGGGTGGGCGGCCATCTGCCTCGACCAGTTGGGTGAGAGAGGAAGAGCAAGAGAGGGAGAGTGAGACAGACAGACAGACAGACAGACAGACAGACAGAAATGCAGTCAGAGAGAGAGAGAGAGAGAGAGACAGACATGCAGTCACAGTAACAGTGACAGTGGATGTAATAACAGCAGTTGCAGTGGATGTCAGGCAGGGCCAAGGCAGGAGATGCAGCTGAAATCCACAATCCAGATTCAGCCACTGTCCATGGGAACCTGCAAGACGACAAAGCACAGAGACTCCGGGGAAGGAGCTAAGTTAGTAACACACCGTGGTAGGACATGAGAGCGTGCAGATGGAGAGGGACAGAAGGACAGAGGAGCTCGGTGTATCTTTGGATGTCCCCCGACAGTCTAATCCTATAGCAGCATAACTAGGGGCTGGTCCAAGACAAGCCTGAGCCAGCCCTAACTATAAGCTTTATCAAAAAGGAAAGTTTTAAGCCTACTCTTTAATGTAGAGACAGTGTCTGCCTCCCGGACAAAGACTGGAAGATGGTTCCACAGGAGAGGAGCTTGATAGCTAAATGCTCTGACTCCTGTTCTGCTTTTTGAGACTTTAGGAACCATAAGTAGACCTGCATTCTGGGAACGCAGTGTTCGAGTAGGGCAATAAGGTACTATGAGCTCTTTAAGATAAGAAGGTGCCTGGCCATTTATGGCTTTGTAAGTAAGGAGGAGAATTTTAAACTCTATTCTAAACTTTACAGGGAGCCAGTGCAAAGTGGCGAGTATTGAAGAAATATGATCTCGCTTCCTGGTTTTTGTCAGAACACGTGCTGCAGCGTTCTGGAGCAACTGGAGAATATTCAGCAACGAATTTTGGCAGCCTGATAGTAAAGAATCGCAATAATCCAGCCTGGAAGTTACGAATGCATGGACTAGTTTTTCTGCATCATTTTGAGACAAAATATGCCTGATTTTTGCGATATTACGTAGGTGAAAAAAGGCAGTCCTTGAAATTTGTTTTACATGGGAGTGAAAGGACATGTCTTGGTCAAAGATGACTCCCAGATTCTTTACAGTGGTGCTGGAGGCCAGCGCAATGCCATCCATAGCTGCTATGTCATCAGAAAGTGACTTTCTAAGATGTTTAGGGCCTACTACTATAACTTCAGTTTTGTCCAAGTTTAGCATCAGAAAATTGCAGGTCATCCAGGTCTTTATGTCATGAAGACATGCTTGTAGTCTAGTTAACTGACTGGTTTCTTCCGGTTTCATTGATAAATATAGCTGGGTATCATCTGCATAGCAATGAAAATTTATTGAGTGCTTCCTGATAATCTTACCTAAAGGAAGCATATATAAGGTGAATAGAATTGGTCCAAGCACAGAACCCTGTGGAACTCCATAGCTGACTTTAGTGAGCACAGAGGAGTCGTCATTAGAGAGAGATCTGACAAGGGATTTAGGGACTGGGACAACCACAGAGTCTTTCCAAATCCTGGGGACCTGCTGCGCTTCTAAGGATCCGTTAAAAAGCTTGTGGAAAACCGGGCTCAGTTCTTTTGCACAGGTTTTCAGTAACCGACCACAAATGTTATCTGGTCCCTGACTTTTGTTGCGCTTCGTGCAGAAAAAAGCTTTTTCAACATCCTCCTGTGATACTGAGAAGTGCTGGTTGTCACACAGTTCAAGCTTTAGGTTCCGTATTTCCTTGGTAAAATCGAACATGTCAAAACGATTATAAAAGCAATTAAGGGCATTAGCAAAATCAATATTTGAGCTGAAGCCGTTTAAAATGACAGTGCTCTGTCTTGTGTTCTGGAGGCCAGTGATAGTTTTCATACTGGACCAGACTGAACCAAGGCTGTTAGGAGCCATTTTGTTCTCCAGTGTGGCTTTTTAGCTCTGTTTTGCCTTTAGGATCTCTACTTTAAGTTCTCTGTTAGCTGTCTGTAGATCTGATCCTTCTCCTTGTTGAAATGCCCATTTCTTTTTCATGATAAGAGACTTAACAGCTTTGTTAACCCATGGCTTGTTATTGGGATATATTCTGACTCTCTTACTGGGCATGAGCATATCTCTGCAGAAAGCAGAGTATGAACAGACAACATCAGTTAGTTCATCCAAGTCCTCACATGATTCCTCAAACACTCCCCAGTCTGTATAGTCAAAGCATCCCTGCAGTGAGCTCACTGCATCATTTGTCCAGACTTTCACCTCCCTGGTTTGGATTTTCTCCCTCTTTAGGACAGTCTTGTAGGTGGGGAGAAGATACACGCAGTTATGATCTGGAGAGCCCAGGGGAGGGAGAGGAAGTGATTTAAAAGCATTTTTAATAGACCCCTAACACAAGTCCAAAGTCTAGCCACGTCTGGTTGAACAGGAGACATATTGGTAAAAGTTTGTAAGGGTCTTTTCAAGGGAAACACGATTAAAATCACCCAATATGAAATTTGGGGCATCTGATATAGTCTGCAGTCTCTGTATGACATCATATATGGTGCTGGAGGCAGAGGAGGCATTCGCCTTTGGGTGAATATATACAATGGTTATAAAAACCTGGGGGAACTCATGGGGCAAGTAAAATGGGCACAACGACACAGAGAGAAGTTCAACGTCTGGTGCACAGATTTGCTCTGATAGTGACAGAGACAGGGCTGCAGTATCGCTTGTTGACACACAGACAGACCCGGCCCCCTTGTGTTTTCCACGTAACTTCAGCTTTGCGGTCCAGGCGGAAGGGGGTCCCGAAGCCGTCAAGGGAGAGATCAGAGTCATGGTCCCGCTCACTGAGCCATGTTTCAGTGAAGGCTAGGACACCACAGTCTTTAAAATCCTTATGGAAGCGAACATTCCTCTGGAGCTCGTCCGTCTTATTCCTGAGGGACTGCACGTTTGCCATGGTCACGGAGGGCAGGGGAATCCTGCTGAGCTGCTGCCTCTTAAAGCGCAGTCCAACACCTCCTCTTTTTCCCCGCTTCCTAGTTCTTCTCGTACCGTTTGTGTGAAGACCATGATCCCGCCGAATGAACGCTGGTACGCTTACTATAACATCCATCACTCGAGTGCTTTGACAGTTTATTTGCAGCAACCTGTCACGGGAGTAAGCGTGACGTGTCCTCTCTGGGATGACAGCTCCACTGACATCGCTCGCAGCACAAAGTACAATAAAAGCCACAACAGGACAAGATGGAAGTGATCCATATCAGATCGGCGTTGGCTGAGCACTTAATTATCTAATGACACTCACTGTGGTTACATAGAATGGACAAAAAACGACATAAAAACCCTCAAACAAAGACGCCAAACTCCTTACTGACGGTCGATATATATATATATATATATATATATATATATATATATATATATATATATATATATATATATATATATATATATATATATATATATATATATATATATATATATATATATAAAACAATTTTTGGAACATCTGTTTTTTACAGCAGTCTCTCACATGTGCAGCTGCAAACCTCTACAACTGCAGTACATACCTACCATGGGCTTTGCTATCACTGGGTCATTCATCAGGCTGGCTATCAGCTGAATAGGTTAATCATGCTGCATTGTCTGAAAATAATGTGCACCTCCAACCAATTCTAACTGTGGGTACTCTCGCTGGCAATGGTACAAACTTCTGTGCACAAGCTAATAACTAAAACCTTGAAACTATAACCTTGAAGAGCACAAATCAAACAAAAAAATCAAATAAAGAAATAAAAGAATATAGAAAGATTGTGCAGAACAAGAATTGCATGGCAGAGTGCTCACAAAGGGATAGTGTTAGCACATAGTAGACGTCTGCTGACGCAATCTAAGAATTCATATTATTTCTATAATGGGCACTGCTTCAATCCAAGTTGACACAACATAGAACAGAGAAAATCAGAATAGTGGAGTAATGGTATAGAGATGTCAAGGTAAATCTCAGTCTATTTTAAAATCATCCCACTATTCCACATTATCATGCTACATCTATCTACCAATTTAGCCTGTCTTTAGTGTTTTTGCACTGAAAAGAAATACTGCTTGAAGTGAATTGCATTAGTATGACAGCAAAGAAAGAGATGTGTGTGTGGTGGAGGGGGGGATAGTGCAGGTGGGAGACGGCTCTCCTTTAACCACGCTGCCTTTGTTAAACTCTCTTCACACTCCATGTGGTACTCGGCACTGAGGTAATTTCACACCTGACCGGCCTTTTTCCGGCTCTGCCAACTGGTGCTGGGCACCCTGGCGGGGTTGCCATGGAAACAAGGTGGAAGCTACTGTCCCTTAAGAGACTGTTTAACATGGAGCGGAGTGTGCTGTGGCTCATCTGTTGATGATTTGACTCCCTGTGCTGTTGGAAAATATGTCATTATCACAGGTGTCCATACAGGCGATGTGGAGCTCCAGTATTTTATTATCAGCAGGCTGTGTCACAGTGGGGTCACCTGTAAAAGGATTTATGTATGTGCCGAGGGTGTGAATGAGTGTGGATTGGATAGAGCAGAGACATACCCACACCATACCCACACACTAATCCTTCGGCCTCATACAATGCAGCAAAAAAGGCTTTGCACTTACAAGCAATGAGTACTATCTCATGTAAATATGAGTACTTACTAATTTGCAGTCTTTCATGCTGATTAATGTTGGGCTGTAGTAAAAAAAAAAGGAATTAAAGGACATCTATATTGTCTGCATTTATGTCATTATGTCTGGATACCCACTGAACCCTAAGTTACTGTTGGACAGGCTTTGCATGGCAACTCCATCACCATTTATGTGTGAGTGTGTGTGAATGAGTAAGCACTTCGTCCATTAATATGAGTGGAGTCAATTTACATTTACCATCATGTCAGACTTTCATATACTAGCCGTGACTACAGTCCCTGAGTCGGCAAGCCACAGGTCTGCTATCCCCCTGCCAGCACCAGCCCCTGAGTAGACTAGCCACATGCCTGCTATCTTCCTGCTAACAGCTGTCTCACCCCCAGCCATGTCCCATTCCTGAGTAGGCAAGCTTCCTGCTGGAGTCCATCCTTAACAAGTCACAGGGGCCTCCACTGGGGGACACAGCTGGCCTTCAAGACCACCCCAACAGGAAGGAAATTGCAGTCAATGTCATGCCCACCACTGCCCTGCCAGTGCCATGGAGGGCCCGCTGTCCAGCACCGTTGTGGTAAAACCGATAACTGCTCCTGGTCCCCAGTCAATGACCTGGAATTCCCGGTTGGCAGCCTGACAGAGCTGCAGCGATCTCCAGAGCCAGAGCTGCAGCCATCTCCTGTGTCACACCTGCTGCTATCCACTGAGCCAGAGCAGTAGCTCTGAACTGCTGACCAGAACTGCTGTTGTCTCCAATTTCTGTGCTGCAGCCATATCCTGTGCCAGAACTGCAGCCATCTCCAGCCATCCTCTGGGCCAGAGCTGCAACCATCTTCTGAGCCAGAGCTGCAGCGTTCTCCTGAGCCAGGACAGCAGTCATCCACTGAGCCAGAGCTGCAGCGGTCTTCAGTTCCTGTGCTGCAGCCATCTTCTGAGCCAGAGTGACAGCCATTTCCTGATCCTGCTGCCTTTTTTTTTTCTTTTTTTTTATTATACAAGTTACAACACAATTGTAAATACATAAATTATGACACAAGTGTAAACACCCAAATTACAGCACAAATGTAAACACAAAGAGTCATGTAAAGACAGTATTACAAATATATATATGTAGAGAGTGAAATTAAATAATATAAACACATTTTATATTAAATCAGGGAATTTTAAGTATTTGATAAACAAGTCTGATATTTTTATGGATGATGTTGTAATTGTATTAAAGTATTGTTTGAGTTCATTTTCAAAGTATTTTCCATTTGGTTTTCTCTTTGCCCATTTTGTTTTGTGCATGTGAAATTTGCCCAGCATGATGATCCTCTGTAACAAGAGGGAAAGGTCGTGGGGTATGGAGGGGTTTTCAAAGTGAAAGAGGATGTGGCTTTCCTGGAGGCCGATCCTGTGTCCGGTTTTTCATGGATTACATTTTGTATATGAGTCCAGAGGTTTTTACTGTATGAGCACTGATAAAAGAGGTGGATGATGGTTTCTGGTTCTGTTTGGCAGAAATCACAGCTGTAGTCTATGTTCTGTTTGTGAGATTGTGAGATGATGTTTGTGAATAAATTGGTTGCAAGATAAGATTTGTCCTTGTTCATCAATTAACTGATTAATCCATAATATCCCCTGATCAAACCAAGCTTTGTAAAATATTGTTTTGTTTCTGCGCTGAATGTGTTGGTTGTTCCAGATGTAGCAGCTGGTTGGCGAGAAGCCGCGTTTGTAGATCAGCCCCCAGGAAAGCAACGCCTGTTTATGGAAGTTTGATAACTTAACTGGTATTTTGTCAATTTTAAAATTACACTTGAGTAAAAAGTGAATTCCTCCTAATTTATTGAATAGATAGTTTGGAATTGCGTTCCACATATTGACATTTTCTCTAACGAGGTGACATAACCAATTAATTTTGAACATATTATTCATAGTTTCAAAACTTAGAACTTCCAACCCTCCATTCCCCCTCTGGTTACAGAGAATCTCCTTTTTTAGATAATGGGCTTTGTTTCTCCATATGAAATTAAAAAGCATTTTATCCAGTTCTTTACATATGTTTACAGGTAAATCCATTGACAAAGACATGTATACAGACCTTGATATTCCTTCAGCTTTAGCTAATAAAACTCTGCCATAAATGGACAAATCTCGCATTAACCACATATTAAAGCTTTTCTTTATTTGATTGATGATGGAGTTGAAGTTCAGATCAGATCGATTGGACTGATTGTTTATTGTTACCCCAAGGTAAGTAACTGTGTTCTTGACAGGAATACCACAGACTTCTGGCAAGCTACAGGTTTTAAGTGGCAACAATACAGATTTTCCGAGGTTCGTAGTTAACCTCAGTGAATTCACTAATACAATTTACTACTTTATTTACTTATGTTTGTGTCTTAATAAAAATAGCAGTGTCGTCCACCAGTTGTGATATTTTAAATTCTGTCAAAAGCACAGATACCGTGAAAGTTTGTTATTTTAACTTGTGCAGCCAACATCTGTGCTACAAAGAGGAACAGGTACGGGCTTAGAGGACAGTCTCGTTTTATTCCTCTGTCGATGTTGAATCTCGGAGAGGTTGCATGTTGTAGTTTTACTGAGCTGTTGCATCCCTTGTATAAAGTTCCAATGATAAAGATAAATCGTTCTCCAAATCCAAATGTATTGAGTGTTTTTACTATGAATTGGTGGTTTACTGTATCAAATGCTTTGTAATTGTCAACAAACAAAACAAGACTGTTCTCATTTATGTATTCATTGTAATCAATTAAGTCCAATATTAATCTTACATTATTAATTATACTTCTACCTGCCATAAACCCAGATTGTTCCTCATCAATAATTTCTCCCAATCCCACCTTTAGTCTCTGCGCAAAGATGGAGGTAAATATCTTAGCATCATTGTTTAATAAGGTTATTGGCTTCCAGTTTTCTATGTTCATTTTGTCTTTGTTTGGTTTGGCTATTAATTTTATGAGTCCTTGCTGCATAGAAGGTGGGAGTTTGCCTTTGGTGATTGATTCTTCAAAAACACATGCAAGAAATGGAGTAAGGGCATCCTTGAAGCTTTTGTAGAATTCGCCAGTAATACCATCATTTCCGGGAGATTTATCATCTTTTAGTGAGTCTATAGCTTTAAGTATTTCATAATTAAAGATTTTTTGGTCACACAAGTCCTTAAGTTTGTTGTCAATTTTTTTAAATATTTTGATTTATATTTTGGCAATACACATCCATTTGCTTTTCATCAAGAGTTTGTCTGGAGCAGGGGCGGAGCTACCAGGGGGCTGGGAGGGCGACACGCCCTCGGCCCAGGGGGGGCCCGGGGCTGGGCGGAAAGGAGGGATCTCTGTTCCAAGCTGGGGGACACCAGACCCTTTCTCAACAATATTTTTTAATAAGAGATATGTGTGGGCTTATATATGTTGACCCAGTCAGGATGAGTCATGGTTGGTAAAAACTTTACAAGATTGACTTTAGTGATGTAGTTAGGTGTAAAATATGAATAGAATGATGTGCTGCATGACTGGCTTTATTTTCACTCTCACATCATTACGTACAAATTTACAAGTAGATCGCCGATATTGTCTCCAAGTGTATTTTGGGTAAAATCGTCATCAACCGTCCATCACGTCATCATCAGTCATTTGTCAACAGAGTGCAAGCTAGGTGGAGCATTTTTACGGACTAAGCTAAACATGAGTGGCAGTTCATATAAGCATAAAAGTGGAGCAAAGTCGGGGCCACACAGCACGCCTAGAGCTTGTGCATGGCGTTGCTGAGCTGCTGCGTCTCTCGCGCGTGTTCCTGTTCACATATCCTGCGTCTCATCTGCGTGTCTGCAGCGGCGCAGCAACTGCTGGCTCCATCTATTTACATGGAGTTTGAGTTTGATAATTATCGACAACAAAAATGATGACGTAATTTTACTTTACATGCGCTGGAACAGGGACTGAGCTACAGGAGGAGAGAGTGGGAGAGATGGAAAGGAGTAGAGATGATGGAGAACTTCTGTCCCTCTCATATTGTGTATTTTCTCGTCATGTGTGTCACATACGCAGATACACACATTGTAGTCGCTGTGAAATACTCACATGATACTGATTTGACTGCGGCGAGCCTTGGAATCTCTAGTTGATGCGCCGCAGCAGCCACGCAGGACTCGCACGAGTCTCACGCTGCTCATGTCGGCAGTGCGGACACTGCAACCTGTTTGTATGGACGCCGAAATGAAAACCATGCCGTAACGCCACGCTCACGCTCTGCGCAGGCGTGCTATGTGGCCCCGGCCTTACTGAAGGCTTTGAGCCTTGTGTCCAAAATGTAGTATGTGTGCTTGTAAGCCCTGCTGTTGCGGGCATGTGTATGTTGTAAAGCAATGTTATCATGAGCTTTATTGGGTTTAAAGGGCCCAGTCATGTGCCCCACCCCCGGCCCAGCACTGATTTGTTCTGCTAGTGGTCTGGAGTACAGTTTTTCATAAAAGTTGGCCACATAGTTAGAGATCGTTGATTCCTCTTCACAAATCGTACCATTAATTTTAAGTTTGGTCACAGAAGACATTTCAGCATTTCTTTTTTCAAGGTTAAGGAAATACTTAGAGCACTTCTCGCCTTGCTCTAGCCATTTTCTTCTGGATCTAATGAATGCACCTTTTCTTTCATAAATTAAATCCAGTGCAGATTGCAGTGAGTCGTCCTCAGACTGGTTTTCTTTTTCAGTTAAGCTGTAACGATTTGGAGTTCTTTTTCTTTTGTTGTTTTAGACATTTTTGCCCAGTACTATAGCCAATCTTCTGATTTCATATTTTAACAACTCCCAGGACTCTCCATACAAGTTAGTACTGCTTGTCTCCAGTACTTCTCAATAAGCTTTTTTATTTGAAGAGAACTAATGGCTTGTTTCCATGCAGCTGCTGGATTGATTCTTGGTCTGATTGCTTGCCTGCTGCTGGGCTGAAACTTTGGAGTGATCATATGGCACTGATGCTCAACAATACTGCTGCTGAACTGGGACTTGGTGTGGTAGCAAGGATCCTGCTGGAATGAGACTTGGACTGGTTGCTAGACTGCAGACTAGACTGACTGTGTTTTCCTTTCTGTGTATTTCTGTGAAGATTCTCACCCTGTCCTCTCTTCCAAGAGGCTTCTTCAGTTCAAACTGACTGGTGGGAAGTCCCAAGCGTTTATCCTCTTGCAGGATCATAGCTCCACCCAACTATAGACAGTTATAGTTAGTCAGTTAGAACTGAAGTCTCTAGGATGAGAGGCGAAACATCTTCTAGAGTCACGGGCAAGTCCAGTTGGTTTTGGAAAGTATGTAGAAGTACCATGACCTGAATCAATGAGAATCTTCATAGACATGTTGCTATGTACTTTGAGATGAATGCCCTTAGACTGTCACAGGATTATGAAGAGACATCCAAAAAATGTAAAATTTAAAATATAACAATTTATAACTAAATATATAGTTATACAATATGTATTCTAACATGTAATAAATATTATATAATATTCTAATATATAATAAAAATACAATATAACTAAGTATATAAACAAGTATTAACAAGTATTAACAGCAGTTCAGGACACAGATGAAACAGTGGTATTACATCATCACTTCACTCTTCACATGCATTCCCACCCTGGAAGCAGTAAAGACTGTAAGGAAAAAACTGCTACAGGACAACACTCTCTCCAACAGACCCAACCTTACCTCAGATCACATATGTGCCCTCCTAGACCTCTGCCTGACAACTACCTATTTCTACTGCAACCAGAGTTTCTACAGACAGAATAGCTGTGCCATGGGGTCACCGGTCTATCCAATAGTGGCCAATCTCTATATGGAAGAAGTAGAGAGCAGAGCCCTGATCTCCTTTGCAGCAACTGTCCCCAGCCATTGGTTTAGACACTTGGATGACACCTGGGCCAAAATCAGAACGCATGAAGTGGAAGCTTTCATGGACCACATCATGCAGTGGACAGCAACATCAAGTTCACTTGGGAGAATGTTTAGGAGACAGTCTGGCCTGTTTGGAATGTGCAGTCCACACTGAAGATGACAGGAGCCTCAACATTGAAGTACACAGAAAACCTGCATACAGAATATTTGCTCTTTGATTCTCACCACCCACTGGAGCATAAGCTGGGAGTTATCAGAACCCTACAACATTGGGCTCAGATTGTGCCCACAAGGACAGAAGGCAAGGATAAGGAGCAGAAACACATCAGGAAATCAGTCAGAACGCGTGGTTACCCAAACTGGGCCTTCATCAAGACCGCAAAGGGACAAAGAACAGAAAGATTAGAAAAGGACCATAAACTGAACAACATTGTCATCCCTTACATTGCAGGAGTATCTGAAAAAGGGGGATTCTCAACAAACACCACGTCCATGTGCACTTCAAGCCAGTAACACCCTGAGACACAAGCTGATCCACCCAAAGGACAAAACATCCGCGCATAAGCAGAGCACTGTAGTATATGCAGTGCAATATGGTGAGGAATGCACAGACTTGTTAGGGAAATAAAACAACCGCTTCACAAGTGCATAGCACAACACAGGAGGGCCAACACCTCAAGGACAAGTGACATTCATTTGAGGAAAATAATTAGACTGACTTTATTGTCCACCTTAGTGGAAATTTGTCTTTGGCTTCTCCAATACACTAAATTACAAACAAAAAACAAATCATTAGACACTTCACACCATACAACGAACCGTGCAAATAGACAGGAAATAGCAGCAGCAGGTAAGGATATTATAGCCTACAGAGAATACAATTAAAATCCTTTAGTTTTCCCTGGTGCAGTCAATTTTTGTTCAGTGCTTGTATGGCATATGGAATAAAAGATTTCTTTGGAAGCAATTCAAACTCTGAATTTAAGGGGTGTAAGGCATTCACAAAAATGTCTGGCCTTCCTAACGACTGCCCTGTTAAATACCTTACAGAGTTGTTGTTGAGGCATACCAACCACCTTCTCCACAACACTGACAATTGTGGAAAGCTTGTTTTTGTGCTTCTGGCCTCTGTATGCCATTTCCAGAGCGTGTTGACTGACACCAAAGCTCTTCAGCTTCCTAATTAAAAACAACAACATTCATATTCATATTTTGGCCAGGGAATACCGACGGTTTGAAAGGGGAGTGAAAAAAGCCTTCCATGTCAGAATGAAAAGGCCATCACTGAACAGAGGATGTAGTATAAGACACCACTTATCAGCCACTTACAGTGCAGTCCTAGATCCCTCCCTAGGCATTTTAACAGCCATTCACACAAGGACTCATGTGACCCCAATGACTCACATGATGGTCAAGTGGGTCAACAACTCACCCATTCTCACCTATTAACACCCATTGACCCGTGAACACTCATGTGACAACTCACATGACGGCTGGGTGGAGCTATGGTCCTGCAAGAGGATAAATACCTGTGACTTCCCACTAGTCAGTTAGAAATGAAGAAGCCTCTTGGACGACAGGTGAAATGTCTTCTGGAATCACAAGCAAGTACAGTTGCCTTTGGAAAGTACTTAGAAGTCCTTCTGTGTGATATTTGTGTTTTCTATTGTTTTTACCTGTTTTAGCTATTTAGTTTTTCTTAACCCTTATGTGGTGTTCGGGTCAAATTGACCCGTTTCAAATTTTTATAAAAAGAAAAATGATACAAAGATATGACATTTCGACCTGAAACACCATGGCCTTGGCTTATTTTATGTGAAGAACATGTGAAAGAAAAAAAAAAATACTTGACATGATACAGTACCCCCTACACATTTATGTCCTTCATAGGATGTTTGGGTCAATTTGACCCGCATGCATACAACGCCTGACAGACAGACACACACTAACACACACACACACACACACACACACACACACACACACACACACACAAATGCAAAATGTACATCTGTGTTAAGCGCGTGCACCACGACTATAAAAAGGCAACATCAATGGAGCCCCGATTCGACGAGTCACCATGGCAACGGGGAAGAGGAGGGCTGCGTTTTTTACCGCTCTGGAGCTAGAAATCTTAATGCGCTCATATAGCGAGTTTCAACACGTTTTTAGAAAAAAGTGCAACACCGCTGCAACCGCAAAAGAGAGAGAGACGGCGTGGGAAAACTTTGCTGCTCGGGTCAGTGCCTGAGTTTAAATGCAGTCCTTTGCAATCACACTAATATTACAGGGGAAAACTGCTTGAATGGTAGCTCATTAATTTATTTCATGGAGGTGCAATCCCACAGGGGAGAAGCGCACTTTGCAGCAGCTTAAGATGAAATATA
This sequence comes from Chaetodon trifascialis, assembly GCF_039877785.1. Taxonomy (NCBI): domain Eukaryota; kingdom Metazoa; phylum Chordata; class Actinopteri; order Chaetodontiformes; family Chaetodontidae; genus Chaetodon; species Chaetodon trifascialis. The sequence continues at coordinate 3,687,058 of NC_092060.1, forward strand.
AAAACATTGTTCAAACAGGTAAGACCTCGGCATAATTAAATAGGGGTACCTCATTTTGATCATGTTTTACATTGTAAAGTAAATATTAAGTGGCTGTTGTTTTATCCCCAACATAATGCTGTTTTCACACACATAAATGTCTTCTCATCTATATCATATTCTGTTAAATAATTAAGCCTATTTAAACTAACACAGACTTCTGCTCAGCCAACAGAAAGAAGGCAGATGCCCGCAAAACGTGTGGCGGCCCAGCACCGCCACCTCTAACGGAGGCAGAGGAGCTGGCCCTAAGCCACAATTTAGGAAGGCCAGTGGCTGAGGGAATCCCTGGAGGGAGCTCATCTTCAGAGCTCCCCCCCAAGACACAAGTGCCTTTATAAAATGTAATATGCCTAGGCCTATATATCTCTTTTAAGCCTATTCATAAAAATATTTATTTCCCTTTCATGTCTTTTTTTTTTTTTTGTCCCAACAGATTCTGATGGTGCTATCTGCCTGGTGGAGCCATCTAATGCCACAACAGGCCTTGTGACTTTAAGTAGGCAATACTCCAAAGATTTTGCCAAATGGTCGTTTAAGTATACTGAAACATATCACTCATCTAGGATGAAGAGCACGAGGGAACCGTGTCTGCTGCCTTTACAGAGGGGGATCCAGAAAGGCCTATAGAGGTAACATCTTGATATGTTACTGATAGTTCTCTTCCCATTTACATTTCTTAACATTCTGGTGGAATATAGAGTGTGACATTTAGCCTACACTGAAGCATTAACACATTCTCATCCTCTTTAACAGGGCATGGCTGGGCAGCAGCAGGAGAGTCCCTCAACTTCCACTGCACAGATTGACACAGTAAGATGGATGTTCAGTAAACACCAGAGGTTCATTCTGTGGAATTCATGTGCAACTGTATAATTTAATGTCCTCCTTATGTGTTACCAGTAAAAGAGATTTATAAAATTCACCTGCTGAAAAAAATCCAAAAAACCAACAAAGAAATGCAATACTTGGACCGCCAGATTAGGAGGGCAGATTTAGAAATTGAAATACTGGAACACAAATTAGAGGTGGGTGAATGGTCACAGGTGAATTATGTTAATTATGTTAACTATTGGAACATTAACTAATCTAGCTCTTTTATTTGTAGGAAATAAAGAAGACCAAATGAAGTGTGTATTGTGTCTTTATTTGACTGCTGTGGTGGTGGTGGTGGTGACTCAATCTCTGAAATGACTATGGCATATGGTGTCTCTGACTGCTCTGCCGTCCTGCATAGCTGGCAGGTGGATGGGGTCATCATCAGGGTCTTCAATTTGTAGGGCAGGGTGTCGCTCTCCTCTAATAGTGGCAATATTATGAAGAACAACACATGCCACAATGATATCACAGGCCCTCTCAGGGGTCACCCTGAGGTGACGTAGGCACTGGAAACGGGCTTTCAGCAGGCCTATGGTCATCTCCACCCGGGCTCTTGTCCTGCAGTGAGCCCGGTTGAAGTTCTGTTGGGGGCCTGGTTCAGGGTCAGGGTAAGGAGTCCGCAGCCTGGGTTGGCATGGGTCACCTCTGTCACCCAGCAGAAGGCCATCAAACTCTCCTGTAATGTGTAGGGGACACATCAGAGTATATTAAAGGAGGGAGACAGGTGAATTATATTGTGCAAATCTTTAGGCTGCTTACCACGTTGCAGTCTGTTGCTCAGGTTAGACTCATGATGAATCCTTGAGTCATGAACAGACCCAGGCCACTTGGCCTCCACATTGGAAATTAAGTATGCAGCATCACATACGATCTTGACAGTGCAGAGAATGACAGATGTTGAATTATGATGCAGTCTTTAACATTTTGAAACAGTAGTCACTCTACATGTACCTGCACATTTATGCTGTGAATGGACTTCCTATTCACATAATCTGCTTCATTATGTGAGGGAGCTGTGATGGGGATGTGTGTGCCATCTATGCAGCCAATCACACTGGGGAATCCTAAAGGAAATTAAAATTACTAATCCCAGTCTGAGGTTGCAGCACAATGTCATTAATGGAATATAATTTAAAATTCATTTGGATCTCTGCATCATTCACCTGCAATCCTGTGGAACTCCTCCTTGATGACTCTGACAGGTTTATGTCCAGGGAAAACCACGAAGATGGGTAATAGCCGTTTCACGGCGAGGCAAACTTTTCTGACCACCCTGCATACAGTTGCCTTGCTTAAGTGCTCTGCATCTCCGATGTTATACAAAAAACTCCCATTTGCAAAGAAACGAAGCGCAACACACAATATCTGCTGGGATGTGAGAGCATGACTACGGCTGGTAATGTTGCAGATATAAGGATGGATTAGGTTGTGGATGTAGGTGATGGACTGCGACGTGAAACGGTACCGTTCAAAAAGATAATTGTCTGGAAATGCCAGAACATCTATGCGTGGTCTGATAACCATCTCCCGACGAATATTTAATTCCCTGCGCAGTAATGCTGCACCTTCATCCACGGGATCGTTCTCAAAAGGACATGCCATGGTGGAAAAGTGGACTTCTCATATAGGCCGACTGGCTGATTTTTTTTTTTAAATAACAGACGGCAGAACTATGTTATGCCAAAACTCGCCTGCTGCCTGAATGAATGAGGAAATCAAAAAACGTGTGGCTGACAGGGGGCGGAGACAGAGAGAAACTCGAGGTTCATTGAGAAAAACCTGGTCCCAGCCAGGTTAGGTTCATAGAGTCTGTTACCATGGTAACTGACCGAGAGTTTAAGTTACCTCTCTCTGTGAAACAGGCGAGAGTTACCCCTCCTCCTCTGGTTTGAGTTACCTCCCTTTGTGAAACGGAAAACTCCGAGTTTCCTTCATTTCAGGCTTAACAAACTCAGAGTTTTCACTAAACCAGCTTTGTGAAACGGGCCCCTGTGCATCATGTGTTGTTTAGACACACTTCCTTCATATAGTGACACAGACCACATGCAGCAAATGCAAAAAGTACACCTGTAGAACACACACACACACACACACACTCAAGTTCTGTGCATCATGTGTTGTTCAGACAGTGCACGTTTCCTTCAAGTTCTGTGCTTTATGTGTTCTATTTGTTGACCCAGTTGAGGCAACAACGCCAGGACCCGATCACCCGGCTGAAAAGAGCGTCGGGGAGTGTTTTTATCAAACTGTTGCTTCATTTTGTTCTGCACGCTGGAGAGGGCACTACGGGCCAACTCAACCACCAAGTGTAACCTCTCCCTGAACGAGCTCACATAATCCAAGATGCTGTGCGTGGGACCTGGTTTATCTGCGAGCCACCCCTCTCACAGCAAGCGCAACAGACCCTGCACCGTATGACCGAAAACCAGCTTGGCTGGACTGAATCCAAGAGATTCCTGTGTGACTTCCCGATATGCAAACAGGAGCAGTGGCAGCCCCTCATCCCGCTCCTTATTTGACTCAACACAATATTTCCTCAACATTGTTTTTAATGTCTGGTGAAACCTCCCCAGTGCGCCCTGGCTCTCTGGATGATACGCACTGGAGACTCAATGCTTTATGGATAATTCTTGAATAACCTGGGAAAACACAGTGGACATAAAGTTGGATCCCTGATCAGACTGGATGCACCTGGGCAATCCGAAAGTGGAAAAATAACTTTCACCACTCCTTTGGCACGTAGCGTAACGGAACGGCCTCGGCCAAGTCCGTAGCAGTGCACATCATAGTCAGTATGTACTCTACTTGGTGCACTGCTTCACATGCCATCCCAGCCACTGGGACCCACTTACACAGCAAAACACCATCATCATACAGGTAAGACACAGTTTGTGACACACCTTCCTCACTCTGAGCAGCAGACACACTTTGCTAAAGAACAATCAGATTGTTGGGCTGCTACAAGCTAGCCTTTGTTCACAGACAGACACAGGCCCTTCTCATCAGGCAAGGTCACAGAAACACACCTTTTGTTTCTGAAGCGGCGCTGCCCGAGTTATCTGGCATGCACAAAAAAGAGTCAGACAGGTCTATCAAATGACCCATCTTACGAGCGTGGGCGCGCATGACGACGCATGCAGGAAAAACAGGAGGTGAATCGGGTGGAGAAGAGACAGTTACATCCGCGGTCAGAATTTCTGTTACCTTAGGAACCATAGGAAACACTTTTTTCCCAGCCAAATCATTCCCAAGGATAAGATCCACTCCTAATATAGGCAGCTCAGCGTGCACCCCAACTGGTACCGGGCCAGTCACTAAAGAAGAAGAGAGGTTAACGGCGTGAACTGGCACGCGTAAAATCAAAATCAAACCAATCCCCCACACCAGCCAATCTGTCCCGCAGTAGGTTTTTTCAGAGAACGGCAGAACCCCACAATGAGCTATAGAGTAATTGGTGCAGAATGGTTATTGGAACACTGTCTGCCTCATTTCCAGGCACAGACAAAAACCTGTGGGAAATAAATGGTTTAAAGTCCTCGTCAATGTCTTTGGACTCTGCTGTCAGCTGAGTGACATGCTCTTCTTGAGCGGACCCATGCTGAATCAGTACGACAGCAGACTGTTATTTTTAGTTTTTCTTTTTCAGGGCTGGACAGGCCAAAATGAGGTGGCCAGGCTCACGACAATAAAAACAAACATGATTTTCGCCCGCGGCAGATGTGGTACGCTGCGAGGTTTTTGGTGAATGAGGCTTCTTATTTTCAAATCCAGGAATCTCTGGATGCACAGGAGACACAAAAACACTATGAGTTAGCGCAAACTCCTCAGCCAGCACTGCAACCTCAGCAAGCGACGCAACTTTGTTCATTCAAATAAATAACAATTCGCTCCGGAAGACACTTTTTGAACTCCTCCAGGGGCAAGAGGGTGCAAATTCTGTCACTTTGCTAGCTTGGCACCACTTATCAAAAAGTACTCTGCACGTGCAAACTCCATGTATGTTTGGTTGACATTACGTTCACACTTCCTCAACTTTTGTCGATATGCTTCAGGTACTAACTCGTACGCACGTAGGACAGTAGCTTTTACAATGTCATAATTTAGGCTCTGTGTGAGATAGTGTAACCAGAGGGTTTACAATGAAGTAGGGGGCAGACACAGAAGGCTCAGCTGAAAGTCCCCATGGTTGGACATTTTATTTTCATGTGCTTCCAGGAAAGTGCAACAACAACAAAAAACAACAGGAAGCAAAAATTATAAACATAAGGAACTGAGAAGAAATGAACTCATTACTCACAAATTAACAGCACAAGCCCTGGTAGCTGCTGTGAATAACCTTCCCAACCTGGCCTCTGTAGACACCTCCTTTTATCCTTCCCTTTTCCCTCCATTAGAGGTAACAGGCCCCTACCATCCTCTCTTCAGGGTGGGCAAACAACTATCCTAGACCCGGTACATAACAGACACATTGGACAATTTCTCCCTGAAACTCTCATTTCCCACGAGACTCAAATACATAATCCAAGGCACCATTCTCAGCTATACCCAGCAGAAACCTTTAATGAGCTCAATAATATCAGCAGCTTCCCCCCTCTGACATGGTAGCATCCCTGACCTCACTAATGATGTCACCAACTCTATAAAAAGCCAGGAATTGCTGGGCGGCTCCCTTTTCCCCCTGGCTTGCTGCACCTGGTAACACTTACACAAAAGACATGTGCTTAACTGAATAATCTAACAATGCTATTTACAGAAAATAATAAAAGTTACTGAAATACCCATAACTTGTGTCTGTCATTACTATGCTAACTCAGTTGTAAAGATGATGGAAAAATAACGCTAAACACAAAACAGACCCAGGATAGTACTGTGTACTAGCGTTATCGCATGGACTTTAGAGTTAACATAAAGTAATGAAACCAAACAAATACTGTGAACAAAGAAATGGTTATAAAATAAACATGTAATTAAGTGGCAAATGGAATTGTTAATCCACTTTGTCACACTCTGTTCCACTGACAGAGTAGCGCACACTTCCTGAGCTTTCCCTGTCAGTTTGCACTGCAATAACAGAGACCACACATCTTTTGGCCAATTTAGGGTGGCTGCAATTTTCTCAAATGCATTGAAATATGAGTCTACTTCAGCTTCTCTAAAGGGTGGCACGAGTGCGATGTGCCAGCTTACGTCGAAACTGTCACAGGGAGAATGTGGGGACTGGCAGATTAGGGGACTGGGGAGGCATCCTAGGCTGACTCTAGGCTCTTAACTTGAAGGTGCATGGACTATACCTCCAACTCCCAGTTCCTCACCTCCATTTCCTTTACGTGGAAAGTCAGCCTAAGCTCCTCTGCAGTCATCCTAGTCACAGTGGGCAGATCAGTGGGAACTGTTGTATGGTAGGGAGCCGCTGATGGTAAAGTGGTGGATGGCAACAATCCTTAGGATGAGCCCCCGGCGGCAGCTCCTCCCCTTATGAAACAAAAGTATATTGCAATATACTAGAATTTATATTGCAATACATTAGAATAATATATTTCAATATATGACAATATGACACATTCTTTCCATATATTTGAAAATATATAGCAATATATGGATGGAAATCCTATCGCTATATACTGATTTAAATATATTTTAAAATACATTGCTGTGCAAAAATAAAACTGTATTACATTATTGCATGTATGTTTATTCAAACAAAGTATTTTTTTATGAGTTAGACAAGCTCCAAGCTAAAATCACATTTTGCAAATCAGATTTTGCCTGACATTCATTATATTTAACATTAGCCACATGGATGGACCATATATGGTTATGTACTGTATAAAAAATGGCAGCAGCAAATACAATTTTTTCCTTTGAGTCCACTTTTTATTCCCCCACATTACATTTCATCCTCAACATGACATTTCAGTCCTCCACACTGGAACGTGGAGGTATACATGCATAAAGGTTGGCATAATGTGGCAGATCAACTATTTCCTGTTGAATTTCATCACATCAAAAACCTGTTTCCTGCCCCGTAACACTCTTTTCAAGCCAAATACATTTTCTAAATTTAGCACTGAACTGTGTGATTCGTCATACTGTCTTCCAACAGCAAAACATTTTCTGTTATCAAGTCTCTGTACTACAATGTAATAATACACAGTGATTATGTGTCCATTTTTCAACAAAACAGTGATGCCGCAGTCAAGCAGCACCAGATCAATACTTCTACAAATCTGGTTCCGGGGATACTGAGACTCTAGAACGGAAGTAAACAAACCAAGTCTGTGCGTGCCTCAGCGGTTAGAGCAGAAAATGAAGTTTGCACTGGTGAGCTGGTTAAAAGGGAAGGATAAAGATGCTCTCAGTATAGTCCCTGTAAATTGGATCGTAGACTTCGATCCTGAAGACTCTAACAAGGAATATCTTATCGAGTGGCGCAGTGGCAAGAGGCCTTCAAATGGGTGGTTGGTTGAACCAGCACATTTGCAGTTGGCAGGCAAGTACAGTTATTATTATTATTATTATTATTATTATTATTATTATTATTATTATTATTATTATTATTATTATTATTATTTTCACTTCATTAGTCATGAAACATTAATCATGATAGCAATTATCCAGTTGAGGTGTTTGCATCATTGGCCAAGTAACGTTTGCTGTAGGCTATTAGCTTCGGGATAGTGACAATCTGGCTAACGTCAGCTTTAGCTGTAAGATAGATAGATAGATAGATAGATAGATAGATAGATAGATAGATAGATAGATAGATAGATAGATAGATAGATAGTTTATTTATCCCCATGAGGGGAAATTGGGGTGTCCAGTAGCACATATGAACAGATAAAACAGATCAAAAACACACATTACTGATAAAATAGTAAATAAGATAATAAATTCATGAATTAATGATGTGCACAGTTCAACATTTAACAGGAGCTGTTATACGGTCTTATGGCAGCAGGAATGAATGATCTCCTGAACCTCTCAGTTCGACAGCGCACGGAGAGGAGCCTGTTGCTGTGGCTGCTTCTCTGAGCTTCCAGAGTCTCATGAAGAGGATGACTCTTGTTATTGAGGATGGCGTGCACCATCCTCCTCATCCTCACTGATCCCACCCTCCCACCCATCACAGAGGCACACCTACTGATCCGTTTATCCGGCCTGTTAGTGTTACTGTTATAATGAAGCAGTACTCATTTGATTAACAGATGTTAGCTAGCTAACACACAAAATTGGACAATAAAATAATGTATTTGATGTAACGTAAGCCACATATGTTTGTTTCTAGGCACTATAGGTGTTTGTGTGTCTGTATCTGTTAGTGCTGTTGGGTTGTACAATTAAGTTCCTGGCAACTTTAAAAAAAAAAAAAAGAAAGGAACTATAGTACTACAGCTATGAATTAAATTTTTTCTAGCCAATTTTTTTCTAGAATTTATTCTAGCCATGGAACATATTAAACATAATGATTAATTTAATCAATATTTGGTTTAATTTTCCCAACTCTTTTGTGTATTTCATACATAATTGATTTAATAATTTTACTCAACAAAGAAAACTACAAACTCATAGCTGCAAGACGGTCTGAATTGGAGGTTCTTTCCCAAGAAGAACCTAACCTCAGCCCAGTGGACACTTCAGAGGCACTTGAGGAGGAGATCAGGGCCCTTAGGGAAGAGAATTAAAGACTACGGGACCATCTGAGTGGAGGATCTCCTGCAGGCAGTAAAGGTCGTGAGGCCCAAGTCAAGGCTTTAAAAGTTACTACAAAAGTTTGAGCAATGATTAGGGGTTGGACTTATGTAAATGAGATGCAATGAGTGGCACTGTTTGCTGGTTTGTGTGTGTGTGTGTGTGTTCCCATATAGATATACATATATATCTGATTATATTTTCTTGTACATTGAGGTTTATTACCTCATTACAATTTTACATATATTTTTACATATATTCACTGTATTTCAATATATAATCATAGTGTGGGATATATTGCAATATATAGGCAGGCAGGCAGTGGAGTGAAAGGTGGAATGGAAGCGTGCACGTGTCCACAATGCATAATTAGATTATTTAATATAAATCATATATAATAATATATTTTTTCAACATATTTGAGATGTATATGTTCCCACATATATCTGATTAGATTTTCTTATACATTGATGTTTATTATCTCATATATTTTTACATATATTCACTGTGTATTCCAATATATAATCTCATATAATGTGGGATACATTTCAATATAAATAATAATATATTAAGTAATATAACAATGTATTTATTCAGTCTATGAAAACGGCAATTATTGCAGTATTTTCATATATGCCACAATATATCACTTGCAGATATCATATATTGTTTTACAATACATCATGATATATTCCTATCTAAATTTCACAATATATGAATACACATGAAATATATTGCCACATAATATATTGAGAAATATATTTTTGTTGCGTAAGGGTCGCACTCCCCAACCCCTGTAGCCCCAGTCAAACACTTCTGCTGCAGAGCTTTAACAATCAGTTCCCTCAAGTCCGGCTTGCTCGCAGCCGGTGGCACATCAACACCCAGCCACGCAGCTATTAACATTAAATCGACCACCTGACAGGCATCTAATTGAGCTAAAGTGGGATTAGCCTTAAACTCTTGAATTTTAAACTCCATAATGTTATAGGAACAAAAGATTGTCAACCAGACGTATGGGACAAAAAGTTACAAAAATACCTACCAAAAACTTACCCGACAGATAAAGAGATCGGCATCCCGGACGAGCCCCCAATTTATGTTATGCCCCAAAATAGGGGAACCAGGACACAACACAGAAGGGCTCCCCTTATTCTCCCAGCTCCCAAGCAAGGCCATTCACAACTTCACTGCAGTCTAGCAATGTTTTTATTCATTTAAACAAGTAGCAATGGAGTTGGGGAGGGTATGGCCAACATAACAAACAAAAAGTTTCAATTTTCTTGAATCTTACCTGTCCAAAATAAAATAAAATAAATCACAAAACTCTAATCCTCCCTAACAACAACAAAAAACAAACAAACAAAAAAACAAACAAACAAAACAAAACAGGATAAAAATCAGGTTAACATAAACACCTCTTGGATACACCAAAACAAAACAAATGAATAGGAATCATAGCAGATTGTGTGTGTCTGTGTGCAGTCTCACCTTACACCAGGGAGAGGCAGAGAGAGAGAGAGAGAGAGGAAAACATGTTAAAATATACCGCAGACTTTGAATACTAGCTTCTTTATCACACATGCATGCAGTGCTGTATGTCGTTGATTCAAACTGGATAAAATGACTCTTAAATTGTTATAGCCGTTATGGAAGAATTGAATAGTGGCTAACTTCTACTGTGAAAATATGGAGCCGTATTAACTTCCATTCTGCCAGTACTTCCCTCTGACCACTTTGTCAAAAACACATTGGTTCCATTGTAATTAGGGGCACAATTGTCTCACTTTAATCTCAAGGGAGCCACACAGTTTCAGACTTTGAGGACCCCTAGGTTAGGCTGACGTTTGGGTGTCTAGAATGACCCAGTTTTACTATGAAAAATACTTTATTGCCAACAGAAGCTTCTCAAACTACTCCTGCAGCTTAATCCACTTCCATCATGCCTTTATGTATTCTCAGTATGTTACAAATAGAGAGTGAGTGTTTAATTATCAAAAGCAAGATGCTGGTTCTAAACCTTAGGGTCATATTGCCTCTCAATGGGCGAGGCAAGTCTTCCCACTGACCTACTGAGCTTGTGTCAGGTTTGGGTGGACAGGTTTTTCTATCAGTGATGGGAATTTTATTTTATTTTATTAACAATAAACTAGGGCTGTCAGTTTAACGCGTTAATTAGATTAATTAATTACGCTGCAAATTAACGCGCTATAAAAATTAACGCAATTAATCATGAGTGGCAAGTCAATGCGCAAGCATTTAAATTTGGCCCTTTGAGTGACCCGTAGGCTGCAGTGAGGTCGCATCCTACCTGCGCCACTAGTCAAAAGCAGGGTGACAACAGACATGGATGCGACACCGCAGAGCGAGGCAAGCCTACCTGGACCTTTGAACGGCAAGTTTATTTATAAAAAGAACAAAGACGGGACTATTAACAAGGACGCAGTGATTTGTACCTTGTGTAAAAAAGAATTTTCCTATCACCATAGCAGCTCCAGCCTGAATTATCATTTAAACGCTAAACGTGTAGTTGCTGCTAGTGCCGCTAGTGCTACCGTGAGCTCACTCCGCCAACCCACACTTGCTGATTTAGGAAAACGAATGAGCAAAGCCACAACAGAAAAACTGTCAAACTCAATTACAAAGTGGGTTGCTGCTGATTGCAGGCCGATTTCAATCGTGGAAGACGAGGGCCTAAAAGAGGCGTTTCAGCATCATCTGACTCTAATTTCCAGCTACCGTCGAGAACTACAGTGATGAAAAGAATTCACCAGCTGTAATGTGAATGTCAGTGAATTGTAATGTCCTAGAATTCAAATTCTTTATTTGGGGACCTTTAGCAGATATGAGATTAAAATGCGATTAATTAGATTAATTAATTACAAATCCTGTAATTAATTAGATTATTTTTTTTAATCGCCTGACAGCACTACAATAAACCTTTGATCAACAACTCTTTGCAATATAGTCAGAATAATTACAGTGCCTTCATTAGGTTAACAGACCAGAAAAGACTGAGAAACCTTGACATAATAAAAAAAACACCATGTTTACAGTATATATGTATCGAACATTCAGAATACATTAAGCTCCCTTAAAATGGGAAAAACAAACAAACAATAAGGAGCTTGAAGTCTATTCAGATGGAGGTAAAGTAAAGGACACTGCTGTAGGTTACACTATATCTAATAATAGAAGTGAATGGCATTCAGATTGCTTAGCCAAGACTCCTCTTTTAAACAAGCTGCTCTGCCTATGAGCATCAGCCTCCTCTACATTTCATTATTTTCATGTCAGGAAACAGTGTTCCTGCTGCCAGACGAACTTGAAATGTCATTTAAGCAGTGAAGCTCCAGGACAGCTTCATTTCCTTATCAAAGTAGGAGATGTATAGAACTGGATTAGTGCTAATCCTGATTTTACAGATTACTATTATTGCATCTGAAAGGACATGTTGTGAATTAACACATATTTCAGTTAAAAACTTCTCTGATGTTGTATTCGTTTCATTTTCAGAACAGGTTGAAACTCTTTACGATTTGTAAAGATGTTCCCAAACTGAGACACAGACAATGGAATTAATACATATATAAAAAAAGGAGAAATAAAAAGGAGAAGGTAGACAGGCTAATGGCAGAGCAGAACTGGATGGCACATAGTAAAGTTGAGCTGAGCAGGACAGGCATATGAGAGTGTGAGCATGAGGATAAGCTCAGGGGCTTAGTAAGCAAGCAGCAGGGGGACTGGAGTGATCCTATAAGCACGAGGAAATACGGTAAGTACAGGTAATGCAAACACAGCCCAGTCTCACATGAAATGTGTAATAGTTACATTGGTGCACAGTGCAAAATTTATTAGTTTCAAAATAAAGGATTAAAATTGTAAGATACTTTCATTTTTGTCCTTTTTTGGATTGGCCTGCATACATGTAATACGATTGTTAAGTTTATTTCTATGAATCAAAAGAAATGGCACATTCCTCTTATTTGTAGAAAATACAGCATATTAAGGGTTTCTGCATTAAACATGCATTAAAAAATTAAAATGCATTTTGTCAGCAAAAATTGTATTGTATTTTCGCTAACACCATGTATCATGTTTGAATCATTATTTATGCACTGTGTAGTTGTCTCAGCGGTTTTGTTATGTTTTATGTAACTGTTTGATGGTGCTCTTTCAATATAGATTTTAGAAATTTCAAATTTACCTCAGAACTCTGCACTTCCTGGAGTGACGATGTATTTCTTCTTCATCTCTGGATTTAACAGATAGGCACATTGCTGCCACCACCAACACAGAATTGATTACATTTAAATTCTAAAATCTAAAATCTGTTTATGGAATGGAATTGTAATAGTTTTTGAAATGGGATATGAAACTTGAAATGAAAAAATTGACTGCATGAAGGAAATAGGAACTGTGCCATGGACAAAGGTGGCAAGACAAGCATAAATTAAATGTACATGCATAAATAAAAATGTAATTATGTAACAGCAGAGGTTGAATGCAATGCTCAATGTAAAGTTTGATTGAATATATGAAAATGAAGTGTACAGGGACTGAATGATTGATGTGAAATGTATAAGATTTGATTGCTCCATCTTCATCCTGTATATGTGGCCATTTATGTGGATTTAATGTAAATTTGCAAAGGCATGTTAGGGTTGCAGCTGGGGGCTAGAACTGTCATCACTGATGATTTGAAGCCCAAGGCTATGAAGCCAATTTGTGTGTGGAATGTTCCAAACAGGTGTTTTTGAAGCATTCCACAGCTTTGCCAGTCTTTGTTGCTCCTGGCCCAACTTGTTTGAAATGTGTCACTGGCATAAAATTGAGATATTTATGGGACTGGGATTGTAGTATAGTACAAAAGTAAAATAAAGAAAATGAAGGGCTGGAAGAACATGAGTGAAAGTCAGACAATTGATTTAAAGAAAACAAAGCAAAAAACAATATAATCAGGGAGATTACGAGGTACGTTCAGGTGTACGAGTGACATGATTAGTTACAAAGAGACTATGCAAATCTTAAATGCTAAAATGGAGCATAACAGGTGAAGAATAATCATTAAGTCAGAAAACTGACTCCATAATGTCAGGTACACAGTAATATCCACTGTATCTAAGTTTGCTAACATTAACTAACATTCAGTGGCATTGCTAGGGTCTCTTGGGGCTTTAAGCAAGAAAGCTCTGGGGCCCCAAACCCACCCATGCATGTGTGCAAAATTTTGTTTTTTGCACACATAAATGCACAATTTCTGGGACATTTAAGATGAATACTGAAAAAAATGATTATTGGTTCTCAAAGTAAAGTCTAGGGACTAACAGAGGTCTCTGAAAGCCCAGTGCCTAGCAATAATCGTTGTTTTAAATGAATGGCCGGGCCCCCCCTAGTGGCCGGGGGCTCCAAGCAACTTGTTATGAAATTAAAGTATCTTGTTAAGGTAGGATGGGTTAGTGGCACCAATGACAAAAATAGTCTGTGGATGAATTAATCTGTAGTATAAAGTTGTAGGGAAGACATTTAAGTCAAATCATTTTATTTACCAGTTTTGCGACTATAATTTCTTGCAAAGATTGCATTACTTGGGTGAGATATAGTTGTGACTTTCACTGTATGAACATGATGGTTTCACAATAGTATCACCAACTTTCACTGACTACAGTCAGCACACCGACTCCTTTCCCCTGTCACGTACTTTTATGAAAAGCCAATGCTGAAAAGAGTCAGTACAGTAAGTGATTGGCTTTACAACTTGATGGACTCTTAGATGCATGAAAAAGATGCACGTCTTGACATTATGCAGATGAAAAAATTAAGAGAATTTTTATATTTTTCTTCAACGTCAGAGTACCATAAGCATGTCCTCTAATAAGCAGAAATATTCAGTTCATGTTCGTATTAAATGTCACTTGCGATCATATACAAGAGGTTTCCTGGGGCTTTAGGTTTTCATTTTCATTTTTTCTTTTCCTCACCTCAATCTCTCCTCTCTGGGCGGATAAGCAGCTGCAGCAAAATTTAATGATCCCCGCTTGACCTCCACAGCCTCTTTCCCCTGAGTAAGCCAGGCAGAGACTCTGTAATAGCTGTGCTTCATATGGCTGCAATTCAACTCCATCCTTGGTTGTCAACATTGTGTGTGGATCATCAGAAAATCTTCAGTGTGCTCACACTATGTCTCCTTCCCCCAGCACCGGCCTTGTGTCTGGCTCCCTTCTGCCAGGCACATTCTGCTTCGGTCCCTTATCCACCTAGATAGTGTAGCTCTCCTTCCTTGTTTGCCCCCTCTTCTTGCTGCTCTTGGTGGCATTCAAAATAACTTTCTTTTAGACATTTAAAGACTTGACAACCTTCTATGGAACATATGGTTACTGAAAAGGCAGCATGAATCTGTGCAACAAACTACAGTATAGCAGCCATTTTCCTCTGATGTCATGCTCAGGGTGGGAAGCTCAAATGGTGCATTGATAACAGTTGTGCAAAAGTAAGTTTATTATGTAGAATTAGGAAAGACAGCATCAGCACAGTGCTACATTACATGATGCTGGCGTTGAACAGTGTGACAGCTGTTGGGAAGAAGGACCTGCGGTAGCGTTCTTTCTTACACACTGGATCTAGCAATCTACTACTGAAGGAGCTGCTTAAGCCCCCCTCTGTCTCATGCAGTGGTTGGGATGGGTTGTCCATGATCGATGTCAGCCTTGCTAATATCCTCCTCTCACCCACCTCCTCGATGGTTTCAGAGGGTAGCTCTCCTGGCTCTGTCCTGGTTTATTCAGTCATTTGCTGTTCCTCTTTGAGCTTCCACATCCCATCCCATCCCACATCATCATGTTGAAAGAACTGGAGAAACTGAAGAACATGACCCTCACCATGCTTCCAGTATGGTCCAGATTAGAAAGAGATCGATGGAACAGGTGGATGACTGCATCCTCCACACTGATGCCTGGTTGATATGCAGATTGCAGACTCCAAAGTCTCTATCAGGTGGGCAAGTTAAGGCTACGGACCTGGGGCCTCATTTATAAAACATTGCGTAGAATCTACACTAAAAGTATGCGTATGCCCAAAAGCTGAAAATGGCATACGCCAAAAATATTCGGATTTATAAAACCGTGCATACTCACACCTGCACGCAATTTTCCCTTTATAAATCACACTCTGCCTGGAAGATTGCGAGGTGGATTCACCTCACATCCTGCCCCCGACACACCCACATTTTACCATGAATGGTCAATGCAAAGTACCTCATGAAAGTCTTTGCATATAAATATGCCTGCTGATCAATGGTATTTTACGTTCGATCATGGCAGAAAAAGAAATTTTATGGAGACTGAAATCGAGGTGCTTGTGGGTGAGGTGGAGGCCAGAAAGGATATTTTGTTTGGTGGTCACAATTGTGGCGTCACGAATAAAATGCGTGCGCAAGAGTGTGCCACATTGAAGCGCACCTCCTCTGCGCTCTGCGGGTTGGTGAAGGGGGTGAGGAGCCAGCACTTTAGGGGGTAGCCACTGTCACCTGCAAGGTATAACAGAAGAGTAATTATACATCAGGCTTTAATGGGTAGAATCTATATAATGGTGTTTATGTACTCACCCAGGAGCCAGCCATCACGCGCAGCGTCTGCCTGCAGCCTGCTCCCTACACTACTGTGCGTCAGGATGAATGAGTCATGTGTTGAACCAGGCCATCGTGCCACTACATTCGTCAAGATCATGTCCGAGGTACAAATAATTTGTACATTGAGTGAATGCACATTTTTTTGCTTGATTGCTTCCAGCTAACCTAAACGCACAGTTAACCTTTGGTTTTTGGCCATTCTCACTGGATTTGAAATCTCTTTGGCTGAGACTTGAGTCTCCTCTGCAGTATGATGCACTTTGCCCTTTATCTGCAGTTGGCAAATGGATAGACAAATAGTAGCCTGACCACCCATTGAGAGCAAACACATAATGTGACACAATTTTGTACAGTGATGAACTTACCCTACACATATTGCCACACCTGGTAAAGACTGACCTTCTGGTCAGTTTTTAGGTAAAATTTCTATGGATCTTCCAGGTGATTTTTACCAATGTCTGCATTAGTGTTAATTTTGCCAGCTTTTCTTTCTTTCTTTTTTTTCAATTCTTAGGCTTAGTCCGATGTCAAATGTCCTTTTTAGCTTTTAAATAGAGGTTGAATGATGAAGAATGCGGCTTTGCAAAAGTGTCTGTTCTAGTGGTGATGAATGGTGGTTACTATGGTCGTGAATGTTCTGATTTGCATATTTATTTGGAACTGTAGGGGAACTAACTTAATTTGATGTTGCATTCGTTGATAAACTATCGGGGCACCACCTTCCTCAGCTAAGAAGGACTGCAGAAATTAACTGCTATAACGCTGATAAAATACTAACGAATGGACTAACAGTAAACCAGTCTGATAATCTGAAGTATAAACTCTGGATACAGGGATCGTATGTATTCAGCTCAAAAGGACACTGTCTAACCAGAACGTAAATCAAAATCTCAATTATTAAGCACAATTATGGATAATGAATAAGGTATCATGAATAGTACGACAGAAGATATGAGGTGATATGACATAACACAAAAGAAACTTATGGCAACACAATGGCAAACAAGTTTGGTGATAGTGAGAAGTAGTTTTAAGGTGATAATAGGGACGCGAACGTAAAGTTAAGGGATTAAACGAATAGTTGAGAGAATCTGGATAAATTGACAGTATCGTAATCTCACGGACCAACTCTTATTCAAACCCGCTTAATACATGCCTACTTGTCAGCAACGCTCCTGTACAGGCCTGCTCCAAACTAGCCGAAGATGCTTCCAGTGTCCGTCCGTGGCTCGTCTGCTCGGCAGTCTGGTGGAAAACCCAGGCACACCAAGGCTGAGCTGATATTGGACAGTGATTATTCAGGAACTGGATTTCGACGGCGTCAGTGACAGGCAAGGAACGGCTTTGGATGGTTATCTGACCCAGACCAGCGGGTTAGCAGCAGGCTGCAGGGCTTTTTAGCTTGGTTGGTAACCGCGAAGCAAGACTTTAGATTTAACAATAATAAGATTGATAACCTGTTAGATGGCCGGATGAAAAGTGTCTCCAAAATTATTATTACTTGACTAAAGACAAAACAAATCATGCGGCTTAGCGTGGCGAGTAAAATTAAAGTTTCACGGAGAGTAAACTAGAAAAGTACGTCTTCTGAATAATGAAATCAGTACGAGAGACTTCGAAAACTACGGAACAAAAACATGAAGACAAAAAGGACAACTACACAAGAAGAAACAAAAAGACAACTATACTAACTGAGTAACGCGCACTGAATTCATGCTGCTACTGCAGACACTTAAATCTCGCTCCGTGGCGTACCTAATCAGTAGGCCAGCCCTCACGTGGGATGGTTTGTGGACCCGCAATTTCGTCTTCTGAGGCGAGGAGTAACTAATGATTTACACTAGGGGGCTCATCTGCTTCTCACTATGGTCAATCACGCATATTTTGAATGAATGATTTTCAATGGCATTTTAACACTGTTCCTAACAGGCATTAGGCAAATCTTGAGTGGATAACAATCTTCAACAATAATCAAGACAACAATTTCTAACACATCGTAGTATGACAACAGTCATTTTTATTATTATTTTTATTTATTTATTTTTATTTTATTTTATTTTTATTTTTATCTCTCATTTTTATCTACTACTATATTTTATCACTGTCATCACTTTAAACAATCACTCACTCACTTTAATTCTTGCTCATCATATCACTTCATCACTTAATTTTATTCTACTGTTGATTACGCTGCTACGTTTTAACTGTACTTATTATATTTCATTTATATTTCAATTTTCATATTTCAATTTATATTTCAATTCATGCAACTGCCGTCACAGTGCGTATTATTGCATATTATATATACCTATGTTAACTGTCTTTTGTTGCATTCAGTGTTGCATTTAGTGTGTTTAGTCATTCCGTTATTCTTCACCTTATTCATGCTTTATTATTTTAATTGTGCCTTGCACTTTGTTGCATTTAGTTACATGTTTTATTTATCCTCTTGTACTACTTCTCCACTTTGTATCGCAACTGCTGCACAGCAGTTTCCCTCGGGATAAATAAAGCTTCTTGAATCTTGAATAGTCAGAAAACAATTTCTAATACTCATTGGCAGATATATATGATTGTTCAAGGGATAATTATCATAACATAGCAACAAAATAATAGAAAGGCAGTCTACATTTGCCGAAATGATTATCACTATTATGACTACTCCTTAATAAACATCTTATAAGCACAACGAACTTTAAACACTACGAACCCTTAGAGGGCAGGAAGGCTCCATGGTGGAACCTCAGACAAATTTTGTAAGAAAGTTAAAATCACAGCTTTGTCATTTTATAAGCTACAAACACGGGAAAAGCATTGATATTATACAGATTATGAGCTTAGTAATGTAAAAACATCCAAAGTTAAGTCGAATATAGAGATCCAGTTATCCTAGTCTACTAGAAACCAAGGTACCCAGATCTACAGTTTGTTTCAGGGCTGTCTAATTTACAACCCATCAGCCTGATCTGGTTTGTGGATTCCTCTGAGGCCTGGTCTTTGTTCCCCGGCCAGTTTTATTGTCCGTATCTCCTATGGGGCTATCATGAGGGAGCATTAGCATCCTCATGACAAACATTGTGAGCAAAGTAATCTTTGATATAAAGGTATTGGTAATCCCACTTCCGTAGGAGAGTGTAGAGAAGATGTCTCTAAGCAAGACATCCTGTCTCTCTCTGAGATAACCTCTACCTGTGGACATTCCAGATGGTAAATAATTCTTAAAAGTTAGTCCATTTTACAACTGCATTTGTCCTGAGAAATGCAGAGAGGAGAAGAGAAGGTCAGTTAGAGGCCAGTTCTGCTACAGAACCACCTTGATTTTACAGCTTGCCTGGGGCCTAATGCTCTTCAAAACTATTAGAAAGCAATGAGGACGGACGCTAAAGTGTTTTGGAATCTTTTTCTTTTTTTTTCTTTTTTTTTGGTTGCTGAAAGTAGAAACTTTCCTAATAAACAACGGAATTAAAAGTGCCTCACCTAATGAAATTGAAAAAAAAAAAAAAAAAAAAAAAAAAAAAATACTGTACCCACACTAAATGAAATCTACGTCATTAAAATAATCAAAATAAATAACATAAATATATGAAGTCCATGTTAACAAGAAAAGGAAAAAAGTATGTGTCAGCATAAAATTGTTTTCTGTTGCTGAAAAAGAGCGGATTTTGAATCATTCACTTAGATATTCAACCAGTAAACTTCTAATAATTTTACAAAAACTTAACAGAGCAACTCCTTTACCAAGTGCATGCAGGTGTGCACTCTCATGACCTTTTATGAAATTCAATGATTTTTTCTTTTTTCTTTTTTTTTTCCTCTATATGAAAGTGGTGAGAGCCAAGTTCAATTTTCAGGCTCTGGTCAAGTGAGTTACAGTTTAAGCTGATGCAAAGTGCAAACAAACCATCTTCTTTCTCATTTTCAGTGAAATATCATTTAGATGTCCTAGACAAGCAAACATTCCAATGAATTTAAATATACATTTAACAGTTTTATGGTACATTTCAAAGAATAAGTACTTTTGAGTATTTACTATCTTTCTCACTACTGAAACAAAAGCCTTTGGTTCATGTTGTCTAAATTGTCACTGTATTTAAAGCTGTAGTATGCCAGATTTTAAGGTTGGTTTAATCAGCCTAAACAATACATTCTGTGTGTGTTGATCTGGTAGGAGCAGGTTTGATTATTAGCAGATGTTAAGGATAATTATTGATATCAGTAGCTGTATTAATCAACAAAATTATCAATATATATTAGAAAAAAAATCAGGGCACCTATGGTGTAAGATCGCTGTCAAAGGGTTAGTGTCCATAATTTAAATTTCGTATTTGTAAAGTTAACAATTTGTGTGTCATAAAAGTTGTTTTACACAAATTTCGCTGTCATATACGTGAGTCTGTGAAATTGGGTTCGGGTTACGATTGTTTTTATATGAGTATGAGTCTAAAAGCTGTGAGTGCTACGACTTTTCTACGACTATGAAGTCTTCACTGTGAATACGAATTCCAGTTTACGGGTACAACTCGAAAAGTGCTGAAATGACGTCACTGAGGTCACAGTCAAGTCGCAGGGGAAAGTAATCGATCGGCGATTCCTCCAACTGCGCATGCCCCAGACGCAAACATGCAGGGCAACGCCGCCAGCCCCGAAGAGACTTCACTGGCAAAGCTCTAAAGTCTCACCCATTGGGAGTGAGACACACGCACTTCAACCCATTCACATGCTCACACGCCATATCTTGTATTTCTCACACAGAGAAATTACCAGGATAATGCCCACCAAGTTGCGGCACTATTTTATAAAACTGTGTAACAGGTAGAGGAAGTGGTGATGTGTCGGTCGTGGACGAAACGGCTCATAGAGCCGCTCTTTGAAGTGAACAATGAGAGCGGTCTCCTGCCTGGGAGCCAGAGCAGCAGCCACTTTGTGTTTTTTTTTATGCACTGAGCAGGATGGGGAAGGGGGGGGGTTACACACACACTTGCACTAAGAAATGCTGAATTGAATAAATATTTTTATTTGTACCAATTTATGTGTCATTTATCAGATCAGACCCCCATCCCCACCCCAACCCTCACTGCCGCCGCCAAATCTCACTCTGAACTCAGTTCAAAACTTGAGAGCCCTGCACAGGTAGCGTCAATAATAACATGCATAGCCATTATTTATTTCATAAAATCGAACCATTTTATATAATATACATTTCTTGGACTAACATACTTATTGCTTTAGCTTGCAAGATAAAGATATTTACATGCTGATGAAGCTAGCTTAGTGCTATCGTTACTGGGATTAGAAGTGGGCCAGTGCTAATTAGTTAGCACTAAATGGCTATGAAACATATAACGTTACCCCTCAAAAAATGCACTGTCCTCATAATTTTCGACCAGAGCATTAACAATCAAGCCAGATTTGAGATGAGTTAACGTGAACCAGTAACTTATTGTCTCAAATTTATAATTTCACTCGTAAACTGTGCAATAAGCAGGATGATTCATCATGTCCGGGTTTATTTCTCCATATCAACCTTCTCCCTCTTTCCGTGTTAACTTTACACAAAGCACACATTAACGATAGCATTAAGCTAGCTTATTGCAAGCTAAATAAATAAGTATGTGAGTCCAAGAAATGCATATTGTATAAAATGGTTTGATTTTATGAAATCAATAATAGCTATGCACGTTATTATTGACATTACCTGTGAAGTCTCTTCGGGGATGGTGGCGTTACCCTGCATGTTTGCGTCAGGGGCATGCGCAGTTGGAGGAATCGCCTATCGATTACTTTCCCCTAGCCTGCGACTGTGACCTCAGTGACGTAATTTCAGCACTTTTTGAGTCGTACCTGTAAAATTGAATTCGTATCCACAGTGAAGACTTCGTAGTCGTAGAAAAATGAGTCGTATTCTCAAGACTTTGCACTCACAGCTTTTTGATTCATACTCGTATAAAAACACTCGTAACCTGAACCCAATTTCACAGACTCACGTTCAGACAACTGCTCTTCAAATGTAGCATATTGTTTATTCGACCTCAGAAATACTGATCAACAATCAATAGTCCCTCCATCAATAGACATCTATATAAGCAACCACACCAACAAATGTAAAGACAGCAAGCAAGCGCGTTGCACATGTGAATGTGTTTGTGAGAGAGAGAGAGAGAGAGAGAGAGAGAGAGAGAGAGAGAGAGAGTGGGAGGAGAGCGATAGAGAAGGCAAGATGGTCAATGTGACCACATCAGTGGCTACATCACAGGACCTATTTCATCCAAATTGTTAATTCTAAGAAATTGTTGTCAAATTTAAACAAATTAAATCATTCTTCTGATTTGATATTGTATTAGAAGAAACAAATAAATCACAACACATTCTGACCAGTCGCCATGACCATTATAACAGTAACATGGCCAGCTGATCCCAGAGCTTTGTCAGAAAACTGTTATGTTACAGTCAATTTTTGTCAATCTAAGAAAGTCTCTCATTTTCTTCCACCTCTGTTATATGTTATATAACAAAACTGCTCAGATATTTCCTTAAACGTAAGTACAATCACTGCATGAAAAACCACATTTTCGACCCATAAATCCCTGCAAAGTTTGTTGATTTTCGGCGATTTATGGCAAGTTTACGGGGAACTTCGCTGGCTCCGAAAATCGTCGGAAACGAACCATCTGTCGGCGGGGGGCGTGGTTAATCGCGCCTTCGTGAAGGTGCGAATAGCTCTCATTAGCACATGAATGCTACCGACGTTGATCCACTCAGGCTGGCCTGCTGACTTCACAAACAACCATTGGATGATTCCACAGGCATTTTAAAAGGAAACCATCATGTGATTGGATAGCAACTCCAATTACATGAGTGAGTGATCATGTGATTGGATGACAACTCTGCTGCTATTGGTCATCTGTGTGCCACAAATAATAATAATAATAAATATATATTAAATTCATATATTATATGATAAATTAATATATTAAAAATAGTTATCATATTGTTATATTTATGTATATATACAATATAAATGACAAATATATTTTATTTGATTGATGATTCATTGATTTATTTGGCGATCCACCTTCTACACTACCACACAGTAGAACACAAAGAACACAGTTGACAGAAACATTTTGAAAAAAAGTCTTTAATGAAATCGTGACACACACATTAACAAGGATCAACCAAGGAAATTCAGTGACTACTGGGGAAAAAAAACAAGGAAATGTGCAGAGGGGTTCACTGATAAGAGTCTCTGGGTTGGGCCATGCCGCTGGTCCATGGTGCATGAAAAAGAGTCTAAGGCCTTTGGAAATGCTTCTTTGCTGCCTCTGGGTCATACTGAGTTGGCGCCTGTCGCTTTGAAGGGGACTCGATGCGAAGCCTCTTGCGGTGTGTCGCCACATAGTTTGGGTCGCTCTCCAGCCGATCTTGCAGTGTCTGGCAGAGTTTGGAGAGCTAGGACACTCCTTCTTGCTTCCAGCAGCTGTAAATACAGGTATTAATATAATATTAGTACTGCTAAGAAACAATAACACATGATAACATATGTGAGCATGTTTGTCAAAAACAATGCAGATAATAAATAAAATTCAGCCCATTTTTACATTGTTGTGAAAATAAAGCAGCATTCATGGGACTCTTACCCGCTTCCTTCTTTGTCTGCTGCGAGCTGAAATCTTCACAGTTGCTGCCTGAACGGAAAGAGCTGCCTGGGCATACCTGAAGCTCCTCTGCACCATCTCATAATATGTCTTACAGGTCGCTGGAAGAATATATATATTGGTTTGAAATAATTAAGACAGGCTTCAGTAAAAACAACAACAAGAAACAACAGAAAGGGTTTAAAAGACTGCTGTCCACACCATCCATGTCTGGACTCCCGGTTAAAGTCGCCATCAAATATGACGTCACCATTTCGTTTCGAGTTTAGTCTGTAAAACACAGAAAGTACAGGTCATGCAACGTTTACGTTTACTTATATTCTGCAGAATATTTCCTGTGTATTTTATTAACTTACCCCTGCTCAGGTTCATATCGCCTGTCGTGTCCGTCACTTTTGTGCAGACGTCCCACCTTTTCCTTTACCAAACATTCAGAACGTAGTGCAATAAGAATAATAAAGGTTTGGCGCCCTAAAAACTGCACAATGTGGTACTAAATGCTAACGTTACTTACGTAACTTACGCACCCGTCTCTCCGTCTCCGCAGCTGCAGTTCGGTCGGGGCTGCTCCTCCAGAGCGAGCAGTCTGACTTTTATCACGGTCATTCTCCTCGCCAACTGCGCGATCAGCTGCGTTAGCAGCCGAGACAATCCACTGAAGACGCTCAGTAGTTTCTTCTCTAAATTGTTTGGACTTTCTGGATATGGTCACTCCGCAGCCAGGCCGTCCACTCGTCGCAGAGGAGTGCCTTCTGGGATGAACTGAAGACGACGTTCGGCCAGTGTATGAACAGAGTTAAAGGTTAGCAAGACCCGAAACGTAACTGTTGTAATCCAAGCTCGATTCGCATTCACAGACGCGCCGAGGTCGTTTTCTGCCGACGTCATTGCGTCAGAGGAGGCGTCCAATCATATGCGAGGTCGCGCTCGGAATTTCTCGCAAGACCATTTTTGTTGCGTAAATGAGAAACATGCTGTGATTTTGTTAGGTACTTTGATTTTCTAAATTGATTTTCTAAAGTGACATCATCGAAAATAAAAAAAAGAAAAGTTACTTTGGTGTGTTCCCTTTTTATTCCTACTTAAAGAATCATCAGTGGACTTACTCTGCTGGAATTTTGCAAGCTAATCACACAAGCATTGTTCATCTGGTGTTGTGGTGGCAAAATGCGAAAAATTGTGACCAGTGTCCAAGAACTGTAGATGCTTTAATTTTCATAATTTGATTTAGAAATTTAAGTGGAAAATTAAAGACCTTTGAGAGTCAGGACACTTATCCTGTATGTAACCTATAAAATTATTTAAACACACTTTTAAATCCTCATGAAAAAAAAAAAAATCTTTGTATTCTGTAGGCACAGAACACACACACACACACACACACACACACACACACACACACACACACACACACACACACACACACACACACACACACACACACACACACACACAAAATCCCAATTTGCATTTGTATAGCTTTGCAGCATTTACATTTGCATTTTAACACCTCATGGTCACAGTGGCTGAGAGAGAACTTCCACGGCAATTTACAGTGACGGAAATTGACGGAAATGTGACTTTTCATGCAGTGAAGGTGATCACAATCAGCATTACCATTGCTTTTGTCAACAAACAAAAGAAGAAGCTTATTCCTGCCGTGAGGGATTCCTGGATGTACTTCTCCATGGCATCATGTTCCATTCAGGAGAGTTTGTAGAGCAGACTGTTGGGAAGAGGTGAAACAGGCTGGAGGTCAATGGCAGATTCATAGGGACAGTGAGGCAGAAGAGACAGAGCACGATGTTTACTGAACACAGTGGTGAGGTCATGATACACCTCTTCCAAGAGATGATTTTACTTGCAGGCCAATCAGTGTGGTGATTATGGGTCTGAAACCAGGAGTTACCTACACTAGGACCAGAGGGGTTTGGGGATAGTAAATAATTTTCTCCTGATGATTACCAGATACCTCCAATGTAATTGGGTCATTTGGTGGGCTATCAACCTAGCAGTTGTCCATTTAAAGCTTTGGCATCAACCCCTTAAACACTGGACGTTGTATGGACGTCCAGATCATGTCCATATTGCGTCCGTCCGTCCAAGACCAATAATGGACCTATTCTCGACGTCCAAAATAGGTTAGGTATTTGGACGTCTTATTATGACCCAATTTCGATGTCTGTATGAAGTTGAAGACTTGGGGCCCGTTTCACAAAGGAGGTTCAACAAACTCCGAGTATAATCCTGAACCTCGAGTTGATCTAACCTGAGATAGGATACTCAGAGTTTCCGGTTTCAGAACAGGTGATTTGGGTTAGTTCAATCAACTCAGAGTAAGTTAACTCAGAGTTAAGCGCGTGCACCACGACTACAAAAAGCCAACATCAATGGAGCCCCGATTCGACGAGTCACCATGGCAACGGGGAAGAGGAGGGCTGTGGTTTTTTTTACCACACTAGAGCTAGAAATCTTAATGCGCTCATACGGCGAGTTTGAACACGTTTTTAGAAAAAAGTGCAACACCGCTGCAGCCACAAAAGAGAGAGAGACGGCGTGGGAGAACATTGCTGCTCGGGTCAATGCGTAAGTTTAAATGCAGTCCATTGCAATCGCAATAATATTACAGGGGAAAACTGCTTGAATGGTAGCTCATTAATTTATTTCATGTAGGTACAATCCCACGGGGGAGAAGCGCACTTTGCAGCAGCTTAAGATGAAATATAAAAACATTGTTCAAACAGGTAAGACCCCGGCATAATTAAATAGGGGTACCTCATTTTGATCATGTTTTACATTGTAAAGTAAATATTAAGTGGCTGTTGTTTTATCCCCAACATAATGCTGTTTTCACACACATAAACGTCTTCTCATCTATATCATATTCTGTTAAATAATTAAGCCTATTTAAACCAACACAGACATCTGCTCAGCCAACAGAAAGAAGGCAGATGCCCACAAAAACGGGTGGTGGCCCAGCACCGCCACCTCTAACGGAGGCAGAGGAGCTGGCCCTAAGCCAGAATTTAGGAAGGCCAGTGGCTGAGGGAATCCCTGGAGGGAGCTCATCTTCAGAGCTTACCCCCCAAGACACAAGTACCTTTATAAAATGTAATATGCCGAGGCCTATATATCTCTTTTAAGCCTATTCATAAAAATATTTATTTCCCTTTCATGTCTTTTTTTTTTTTTTGTCCCAACAGATTCTGATGGTGCTATCTGCCTGGTGGAGCCATCTAATGCCACAACCTTGTGACTGTAAGTAGGCAATACTCCAAAGATTTTGCCAAATGGTCGTTTAAGTATACTGAAACATATCACTCATCTAGGCTGAAGAGCACGAGGAAACTGTGTCTGCTGCCTTTACAGAGGGGGATCCAGAAAGGCCTATAGAGGTAACATCTTGATATGTTACTGATAGTTCTCTTCCCATTTACATTTCTTAACATTCTGGTGGAATATAGAGTGTGACATTTATCCTACACTGAAGTATTAACACACTGTCATCCTTTTTCACAGGGCATGGCTGGGCAGCAGCAGGAGAGTCCCTCAACTTCCACAGCACAGATTGACACAGTGAGATGGATGTTCAGTAAACACCAGAGGTTCATTCCGTGGAATTCATGTGCAACTGTATAATTTAATGTCCTCCTTATGTGTTACCAGTAAAAGAGATTTATAAAATTCACCTGCTGAAAAAAATCCAAAAAACCAACAAAGAAATGCAATACTTGGACCGCCAGATTTGGAAGGCAGATTTAGAAATTGAAATACTGGAACACAAATTAGAGGTGGGTGCATGGTCACAGGTGAATTATGTTAATTATGTTAACTATTGGAACATTAACTAATCTAGCTCTTTTATTTGTAGGAAATAAAGAAGACCAAATCAAGTGTGTATTGTGTCTTTATTTGACTGCTGTGGTTATGGTGATGGTGATGGTGATGATGGTGACTCAATCTCTGAAGAGACTATGGCATATGGTGTCTCTGACTGCTCTGCGGTCCTGCATAGCTGGCAGGTGGATGGGGTCATCATCAGGGTCTTCAATTTGTAGGGCAGGGTGTCGCTCTCCTCTAATAGTGGCAATATTACTAGGATATTTAGGATTTAGGATTATTAGGACTTTGTGAACTGGTGTCAGCAGAACCACGGAGTTGGTTGTGGACTTCCGTCGGCGTCCACATTCTCCCCCATCACCAGTGAACATCCAGGGAAGGGACATTGAGATGATGACATCTTATAAGTACCTGGGTGTTCATCTGAACAACAAACTGGACTGGACTCATAACACCACTGCACTTTACAAAAGAGGACAGAGCAGACTCTATCTGCTCAGGAGGCTGAGGTCTTTTGGGGTGCAGGGGGCACTCCTGAAGACCTTCTATGACTCTGTTGTGGCCTCTGCCTTGTTCTATGGTGTAGTCTGCTGGGGGAGCAGCATCACAGCAGCTGACAGGAAGAGGCTGGACAAACTCATCAGAAAGGCCAGCTCTGTCCTGGGATGTCCTCTGGAACAGGTGGAGGAGGTGGGGGAGAGGAGGATGACAGCCAAGCTGTCCTCCATGACAGACAATGACTCCCACCCCCTCCAACACACACTCACTGCACCGAGGAGCTCCATCAGTGACAGGATGATACATCCAAAGTGTGTGAAGGAGCGGTATCGCAGGTCTTTCCTTCCTGCAGCCGTCAGACTGTACAATAAGAACTGCTCAAAGTAATCTGACAATTCATCTGTAAATCATCTGTGAATAACATGTGCAATAATCTGGGCAACAACTGGTGAAGTAATCTGTGCATTTATCTGAAATTTATTTGTAAATTATCTGTTCAAGAACCTGAGCAAAATTTTACTGGGGCAATAATCTGTACAATACATCCTGTATATAACAGTCTGCAAACACAATTTATAATTTTCATCTTGATAATTTATCTGTATCTGTACATCTTGATAATTTATCTGTATCTGTACATAACAGTCTGCAAACACAATTTCTAATTTAGAGACACTTATTTCTATCACACTTTTTTATTTATACTTGTATATACTTACTGATTGTCTACCTCGTCTATTTTTTCTTACTGATGCTGCTGTAGTTTGGAATTTCCCCTTGTGGGGCTAATAAAGGTATATTGAATTGAATTGAATTGAATTGAATTGAATTGAATTGAATTGAATTGAATTGAATTGAATTGAATTGAATTGAATTATGAACACATGAACACATTCCACAATAATATCACAGGCCCTCTCAGGGGTCACCCTGAGGTGATGTAGGCACTCGAAACAGGCTTTCAGCAGGCCTATGGTCATCTCCACCCGGGCTCTTGTCCTGCAGTGAGCCCGGTTGAAGTTCTTTTGGGGGCCTGGTTCAGGGTCAGGGTAAGAAGTCAGCAGCCTGGGTTGGCATGGGTAACCTCTGTCACCCAGCAGAAGGCCATCAAACTCTCCTGTAATGTGTAGGGGACACATCAGAGTATATTAAAGGAGGGAGACAGGTGAATTATATTGTGCAAATCTTTAGGCTGCTTACCACGTTGCAGTCTGTTGCTCAGGTTAGACTCGTGATAAATCCTTGAGTCATGAACAGACCCAGACCACTTGGCCTCCACATTGGAAATTAAGTATGCAGCATCACATACGATCTTGACAGTGCAGAGAATGACAGATGTTGAATTATGATGCAGTCTTTAACATTTTGAAACAGTAGTCAATCTACATGTACCTGCACATTTATGCTATGAATGGACTTTCTATTCACATAATCTGCTTC
The DNA here is from genome assembly GCF_039877785.1 of Chaetodon trifascialis. Classification (NCBI taxonomy): domain Eukaryota; kingdom Metazoa; phylum Chordata; class Actinopteri; order Chaetodontiformes; family Chaetodontidae; genus Chaetodon; species Chaetodon trifascialis. The sequence continues at coordinate 3,716,725 of NC_092060.1, forward strand.
ATTATGTGAGGGAGCTGTGATGGGGATGTGTGTGCCATCTATGCAGCCAATCACACTGGGGAATCCTAAAGGAAATTAAAATTACTAATCCCAGTCTGAGGTTGCAGCACAATGTCATTAATGGAATATAATTTAAAATTCATTTGGATATCTACATCATTCATCTGCAATCCTGTGGAACTCCTCCTTGATGACTCTGACAGGTTTATGTCCAGGGAAAACCACAAAGATGGGTAATAGCCGTTTCAAGGCGAGGCAAACTTTTCTGACCGCCCTGCATACAGTTGCCTTGCTTAAGTGCTCTGCATCTCTGATATTATACAAAAAACTCCCATTTGCAAAGAAGCGCAGCGCAACACACAATATCTGCTGGGATGTGAGAGCATGACTACGGCTGATAATGTTGCAAATGTAAGGACGGATTAGGTTGTGTGTGTAGATGATGGACTGTGACGTGAAACGGTACCGTTCAAAAAGATAATGCGTGGTCTGATAACCATCTCCCGACGAATATTTAGCTGCGCAGTAATGCTGCACCTTCATCCACGGGATCGTTCTCAAAAGGACATGCCATGTTAGTGGAAAAAAAGTGGACTTCTCATATAGACCGACTGACTGATTTTTTTAAATAACAGACGGCAGAACTACGTTATACCAAAACTCGCCTGCTGACTGAATGAATGAGGAAATCAAAAAACGTGTGGCTGACAGGGGGCGGAGACAGAGAGAAACTCGAGGTTCATTGAGAAAAACCTGGTCCCGACCAGGTTAGGTTCATAGAGTCTGTTACCATGGTAACTGACCGAGAGTTTAAGTTACCTCTCTCTGTGAAACAGGCTAGAGTTACCCCTCCTCCTCTGGTTTGAGTTACCTTCCTTTGTGAAACGGAAAACTCTGAGTTTCCTTCATTTCAGGCTTAACAAACTCAGAGTTTTCACTAAACCTGCTTTGTGAAACGGGCCCCAGGACGTCTAAATTATGACCCAATTTCGACGTCTACATACAGTTGAACATTTGGATGTCTAATTATGACTAAATTTTTACGTCCATATGGAGTTGGGACGTCGGGATGGGTCACTTTTCAGGACGTCTAAGACAAGTGTAGTATAGGCCTAATAATGATGATGATAATAATAATAATAATAATAATAATAATAATAATAATAATAATAATAATAATAATAATAAGTTGTTGTTACTCGTAGCCGTATGATTATTTTAGTGATCAATGCTTAGGCCTAAAAGGGTAAAACAAATATAAGTAATATTTTGATTGTTTACATTTTCCTGTTTTTCTAGTGTTATTCTGTAAGGTGTAGGGAAAAAAAAAAAAAGAAGAAGGGTCAACGCCATTTTGATTGGCTGAGGCATGCGTCACTCCAATTAACGTGCAACTCAAGAGTCGCTCCCATCGGCCCAGGTATTGTGCCGCTATAAAACCCGAAGAAGAAGAAGAAGAAGAAGAAGAAGAAGAAGAGTATTGTGAAAGCAAAACGCGCGCTGGCTGTGGATTGTGGACGCCTCCAACAGGCATAAATTGCAGGTAAGTTGTCAGCCATTGAGCTTCTAGTTAATATGTTCATTTATGCATTTAAAGCGTTTGCCGTTTTAATCTACTTCAAACTGATTGTCGTTACAATTAGCGTTGTCTGTGCATATTTCTTATCATTTGTCTTTTTCTACTTGTGCAGATGGAGTAATGAAGTTTGATAATGACGCAACTGAGGAACTCATATGGCAACATGCTGCTGACCATTTGAAGCATGTGCGCCAAAGGATTGGGGGGGGGGGACCCAAGGCTGATTCATGTTCTATGCGGGCTTCCCGGCTTTCATGTTCTGCTATGTTTGTATCTTTGCAATAGCATTTAAAGCATGTTGTGCAAATGTTAAAGGATTGGAGGGGCGGGCTTTCTGTGTTTATATCTTTGCAATACCATTTAAAGCAGGCGTGTCAAACTCATTCCACAAAGGGCCGAGTGGCTGAAGGTTTTCTTTCCAACCAAGCAGCAGCACACCAGACTTGACTCATTTCATTAGCTGATCTCAGTCTTCAGACAGCTGATTGGTCAGACTGTGTGCTCTTGATTGGTTGGAGGAAAAACCTGCAGCCACACGGTTTTTACAATAAAAATTGTAAAAAAAAAAGAAAAAAGGATTGGATTGTGATTTATTGTTAACCTGACTGTAGTCTTAAGTCCACAAGGTAGGAAACAGTTTCCTGTACCTGTTAATTTTACTGTACCTTCATTTGGCTTCTCAGCAGGTTTTAACTGGATGCCTTTATGCATTTCCAGTTACCATCTGCTGGTGATAGATTCAAATTAAGCAATAGGAAAATAACCTGGAACAGTATGCCACCTTCTACAATGGCACTACAGTTATGCATAGAAACTAGAAGCAACACAGTATAAAATCAATGTCTAAAATGAGTAATAATTTGACATAGAAAAAACGTCAACAAGGACCACATTTGGACGTAAAAAAGATGTCCCCCAAAGACCACATTAGGACTAGGAATAGCTCCCATATGGACGTACTATGGACGTCACAAATCGACGTTCAAGAGACGTCTAAAAAAGACGTTGTCTGGAGTAATGTTCTGCACCTTCAGATGACCCGAATTAGACGTCCAAAAATAACTTTAAAAAGACGTCGTATGGACACCCCTTTGCGCAGTGGGAAGTGAGGTTTTGAGGGGCTTGATCTCTGTCTTCATCCAGATTTCCGGATTTCCAGTAAAGGCTCAGGGAAGCTCAGGGTTCCTGAGAAGCAAACACTGTTGGGATGTTATAACAGTGCTCTGCTTTTGACAGCCTTCCCCCGAAGGTCCTTATAGAGTTTCATTAGAGTGTCATTCTTAATGGCCAGGGTTATCAACAGGCCAGGAGACTATGACTGGAGCGAGACTAACTGTGTCACTGAGTCTATGTTCTGCTGGTGTGGTGGTTAAGCCCAGTATTTAAAGCAGAGAAGACTGGAGATGATTATCAGCTGGATGCCCAACACCTGCACACCTGATCCCTTTCCTGCAATCGAGCACAGCACAGACAGACCCACACAGAGAGAGACAACTCCTGGGAAGGATGAGGCAGAGTGTGTGTAACAGGCAGCTGGCAGAAAAATGTTGGTTTGCTGAAAAACAGCTTGCATGAAATGGTAAGCTTGTAAAATTTAGACTGTAATGCTGTGGCTTTTCTTTGATGATTTATTTATTTTCATAATTTATGATATTAAACAAGCCTTTTATGGGTATTTGAAAATAAATGTTCAGATTCTTTAAAATGAGCAGCAATTTGCCATATATATAAATAATCTATTTTTGAAATTCTGAGATTAAAAGCAATTCATACACATGCTTTACTTATTTATTTTCAAATTAAATCTGCTTTCCCTCACAAGATGACATTTAAGATGTAATCATGGTGAATACAGAAACAGTTATTAAAAAATCTAAAGTTTAACACGAAGATATCTATTGAAAATTACAAGGTGAACCCAACATATTCAGTAACAGCATACCCCACAGTTGGTGCAAATTGGCAGTGTTTCAGGGTACCTTTGCTGCCTGATAACTTTTTAATCAAAGATGTTACAAGGATGAAAGAGTTACCAGTTTATGCCCAAGACTTTAAGCCTTCTCTTGATCTTGACATTAATCTCAGTAGATGAATGCATTTGGAGAATTCTGCAAGAGTAAAAAGTTTGCCAACAAGCTCCAATCCCCCAACTTGCAGGATAGTCGGTGTTTTTCTGTAGTTGTGGCAAAGCAAGCTAAATGTTCAAAGGCGTAATGCTTCTACTACATGCTGCTGCTCCAACATTCACAGCTCTTCCACAACTCGAGCCAAGAATTTCAAGTTGTTCTATAACCAGGGAATGTAGCCTAGGCACTACTTTGGCCCATCACAGTTAAAGCATGTTGTTTTCTTTGAATCAGCAACAGTAGTTGTGTTTTCTGCTTTGACTGACTTGTGTACAGGCAGCTGGCCTCATCTTACCTCTCCTATCTCCGCTGTCGTGTTCCTCCAATGAGGTTGCAATGACATTTTATCCAGTGTTCCTTAGTGAAAGATTAAGTGCAACCACATGGTGCATATCTTCTTTTAGTCCCCTCTTCTCTGATATTGGGGACACAGTGTGGTACACAGATAACATCCTGGAATCCAGCAGAAAAGGATCTCGGGTTTGGCAGTACAATGGGAAGGAAAAGTGCAACAGAAGAAGGTTCTCAGAAAAAAGAAACCAATCCTTTGTTGTGACACACTGGGACAAGATGTTTCACAAAAGAAAAATGCAAATTTCTATCAAGAAGAACAAAATGTAACACTATCAAACACTCTTGACAATGAGAAGTCACACAAGACATGTCCTAATGAGGAGAAACCAAAAAAAAAAAAGGACCTCAGACATTTTAATCTTTTAAAACCCCGGCAGGTGGTACATTGTTAGACAAACCACATGTCAATGTGCTGATTTTTTTCTTCTGCAATCCTTTCCTTTCTTCTGCCAGTTTTATTTATTCCTGTCGAGCCCCTGCAATGCATTTTAACAAGGTTGTCATCTTTGAAGACTGGCCCCATCATATGGGATCAGCTGTCTTCTCTGAATATGAGGGGCCGACACCATCTGTAAAACTTACCTTGTAGGGCAATAAACATGCACAGATGTACAGCTAGCTATGTGCACAAAAGTGCACACTGATAGATGCCTACATGCATAAATACAGTACTATATAAATATTGCACAGGAATGCACATTGACACAGCTTAAATCAAAGCAGGTTTGAATCCTGCCTTTTGGTGGGGAAAGGTGTAGTGGCAAGAATACACTGGGTGTATATATACAGCATATGAACATGCAGATAGATGTAATGGTACAGTATATAAAGATGGAAACGCTGCTTTGTTGATCAGTGGTGGAGAGGAGGTATTCAGATCCTGAAAGTAGCAATACAACAATATGAAGAAGCCACAGCATATCCATCTAGACCACTAAACCATTGATGGTGGGACTACCCTTGTAGCTGTACCGATATAATGGTTTGAACCATCAGTGGTAAGAAAGTGGCATTTCTTGGACAATGTCTAGACGACAGGACTGGTTATTTTCCAGAAAAGATATGCACAGACAGCAGGCCATTCTGTATCGATCACAATAGGTATCTGTGGGGTCTAGGTGTGAATGTTCTCTATGTGTAGTGTAGCAACTGGACATCCCTTGCAGATATGACCAAATGTAAAAATGTATGTCATGCGGACCTTTGCGCCTATTTGTATGCACAAATGAAGATTTCCCAATAAGTGAACTACTTCACACAATTTACAATATGAGAACTAACAGTTTTAAGTTGAAGTCATAAAAATTATCAGCAATGAAATGCCAAGTCTCTCTTCTTCAAACAGTTGTTTGCTGATTGAAGAAAGTTGGCTTCTTTATTGCCACACTGCCTTATTACTTTTTTCTAAAGTTTCAGTCAAACAAAGATCGAGGAAGGCAGGACTCGTGGTCGAAGATAAAAGACTGAGATATTTAGCAGAGATCAGGAGAACAGCAGGGTCGGCAACCAGAGATCAGTCCATATGAAATAGCTGTAGAGTCTTGCATGGAAACAATGAAGAGTCTGGCAAAGAGTGAATGTGGCAGAGCAGCTTAAATGCTGCACTGATTGCTATGAATCTCAGGTGTGGGATCAGGCGAGTAGGCAAGTAGGCGTGGCTGAGTGTAGAAAAGTCCTGATGGCATAGGTGAGCAGATGAGGAGACAATGGCAGTAAGAAGAGAAGAAATGTACTTTTATTTATCACACGTTAGTTGCACACACTACATGCACACACGCCATGCTTCCGGGAAATTATTTTCTCCGCATTTGACCCATCCTCAGTCTGTCGATCTTCCACGGCAGACCAGGAGCGATGGGCTGCCAGCCGCCAGCCAACACCGGTGCCCGCGCCCTGCACTGCATCTGCCAACCAATTATTCTAGACAAGCAGCACAGTGTTTCAATGCCAAAGATAAAGATAATAATATTGTGATAGCTACAAGTCTAATATTACTTATATTTTGCACATATTTCTCAAAACTACAATTACAAATATCTTGTATTTCTCAACATTGTGGAGTTTTTACTGCTGCATTTGTTATAGAGCAGTGCTAAAATGTCTTTATTTCTCTGTGGGTACACTGACAAGAACACATGCAATAGGTGTTGATGTGATGCTATACCCATTTCTTCTATAGGTTTCACACTGAACTACTAATAAGCAGTTGGTAACCTTAACATGTGGAGAAATGTAACAAAAACAGGGAAGAGGAATAAGGCTAACCAATTAAATCACTGATGCAAACAACGCAGTTTTTCAAATATTCAGAAAAATCAACTTTGCAAAAGATATGCACAGTGAATGTTAGTTTACACAAAACCTCCACAGTGAACATTTAATGTCTTGAGTCCAATGCAAGACCCCAGTTTTCTTGAAATTAAAAAAAAAAAAAGTTCCTCCAAAAGGCAGACTTCAAAAAGGAAGTATAAATGTGATTTTTACAGGCTGGTCATTTCTGTGTACTGGCAGTTCGAGTCTTTACCTCCCCAGTACTGTCTAGTTGCTAATTATATTGTTATTTAATGTTTTTATCTTTTGTCAAGCACCTTGTGTTGCATTTTGATGTATGGAAGGTGCTATAAAAATAAAGTTTGATTGATTGATTGATTGATTGATTGATTGATTGATTGATTTAATTTAAGAGTTTTGTGTGATAGAATGCAAAATTCTGGGTTATTCTCTGTTATACTCTTGTTTCTTCTCTTCTTTTAGAGAATATCTAGACTTAAGACATCCAGAGAAAATCATGCAAAAAATAATAATTCTCACATTTACTTAGCCCACATGGTCCTGGTTGTAGTGTCAAGTGTGCCCTGCGCTCTCTTTAGCCTTTGGGGGCACAGCATCAGTTGTGTTTCTCACATTATGGATGCACACTGCGAGGTACTGAGTTGAGCTGATTCCCCTATGATTAATTTATCATTATCGTGAGTGGATGATAATAATAATGATAATAATAGTAATAATAAGCAGGCTAATACTAGCCTACTACTACTACTACTAGAAGTAATAATAATCCGAAGAAGAATAATGATGATGATGATAGTAATAATAATAGGCTATATTAATAATATAATGATGATTATTATATAACTGACCTGTAAGAGTCAGCAGCACAGTGGAGCACAGAGAGTAAGAGGGGAGAGACCTCTACTGGAAAGGTGAGTCTAAAGGATTTCACAGAATGGAGTCATTTGTGAGTGATAGATAGATAGATAGATAGATAGATAGATAGATAGATAGATAGATAGATAGATAGATAGATAGATAGATAGATAGATAGATAGATTGATAAGCAAACTGACACAAAATTCCAGCTACTCGCCTTCAACAAATATTAGTTTTCTTCCATTGATCTGTGGGTTGCAGTTAACAGCATGTCAGCCTTCTTTTTCATCATCGAAATCAATAGTCCTTTATTGAAGATAATTATTTACATCACATTTTCATGTATTATGTCCTCACTATCACCAAATTACCAAATACAGACCAACAGGTAGCTATGAATGGTTGCAGGAATGATACTGAGAAGAAGGGAAGCATCATTTACTATTTCTTTACTCATCTGATACTTTAGGGTTTGTCATGGTCTTGGGTTTTGTTCAGCCTTTTTTGTATTTATATTGACCCTTGTTTTCCCTTTGCTTCAGCTGGCTCGGTGCGGAGAGGCGGGGCCGTTCGGCTCGGGGGCGAGGCACACGAGACGCACCTGCTGCTCATCGGCAATTAGCCGGCTTCTTATGCTCCGTCCACAATCATCCCTGTGCCAGACTATTCCTCAGTCCAGCGTGTTCACCCGTGTCTCACGTCCATAGTTTTGTGAAGTGTGTATTGGAAGATTTTGTGCTGTCCACCAGTTTTGTTTAGGGCGTGATTTCTGTTTCAAGCATTCGTAAGTCTTGTCTCTCCCTTTTTGGAGTTTTTCTGTTTGTTTGATTACTTTGGATTTTCCGTAGAAGTTATTCCTCCGCCAGTTTTGTTTTGGGCGTGTTTTCTGTTACAAGCATCTATAAGTCTTGTCTCTCCCTTTTGGAGTTTTTCTGTTTGTTTGTTGACTTTGAGTTTTTTCCCCTCGTGGTGCTTTTTAGTTGTACTTTGTTTTCTAATAAAGTCCTGGTTTGAGTCTCTGCAATTTGGGTTCTGGCCTTGATTACACCTCGTAACAGGGTTATTCATAAAGTTTATTTTAAGAATTTATTTTAATCATTAGGAACATTTATTCTTGTAACTATGCATTTTATTTTTTGTGATGGCAAATGTGCCTCAAAATATGAGCGTGGGACCAAGGACAGAAGTGTCAGGTGGCCCATCTCCCATGTCAAGTAATGAAGGAAACACACATAATTAGTTCAGGGAAAGGGTATGAGTTTGGGGGACACCCACAGTTACAGGAAAACCTAGAGAAACAATGGTGTTAAAGAAAAATTACTTGAAGACACAGGAGGAGGAGTTCTGGAAAATTGCATAAAAGAGTGTGCTTTCAGAACTTTGCAATTGTAATTAAATTTAATGATTACAATAAATTGTAATCATTAAATTGCCAGGTGAGGGTCGTTTCTCCCACACTTGACATCTTTTAAGTAACCTTATACTGAACAGAGCATGAAGCTATGGGGCTCTATTTTTGACTCCGCCACTGGCGCGGCGCAAAGTCAGTTCCACTGTGCCGATGGGGCGTGGCGGCGCAGACTTTGGTATTTTCACGAGCTGCGCTGGCGCATCTCCACCTCCTTCTCATTTCAGTCCCACCCAGCAGCGCAACTGGGAAAGAGGGAGGGGAGAAGGCGTGGAGTGGGTTTGACACAGCCGAGTCAAATCTTCACCAATCACAGCAGCTCCTCGCCTCACCTTTAAGAACACCGCTGGCGAGGCGCATGGCAAGTTTCCAGGAGACTGACGTCACTCATGTCTCCTGACATCCGTTTGTATTACTTTGCACAACCGTTTGTATATACTGTTTATTTTTTCTCAGTATATATATATTGTTTTATATGATGTTCTATATATATATATGTGTGTGTGTGTGTGTGTGTGTGTGTGTGTGTGTGTGTGTGTGTGTGTGTGTGTGTATACTCAATACAAATATTTTGTTTTTATATTTGTTTTTTATATACATAGTTCTCTCTCTTTTCTTTCTTCTCTAATTTTATTCTAATTCTATTCTTGTAAGGAGCACTGCAACAAAAACAATTTCCCCTCGGGAATAAACAAAGGATTTCTGATTCTGATTCTGATGTCTAAATATGAGGTCCTTAGATGGTAAATCCTCCTCTTCATCCTCAAAGCAATGATGTACTCCATCTTTGTAGATAACGTTAAGCATTACTATGATTACATTTGTATTTGGAATGAAATGACGTGGGTAATAGCGGACAACGATCATCACTTACGTTTTTCCATGTGTCTGTCTCTCTCTGTCTCTGAGTGCTCTGATGCAGTATATATGCTCTGTAGGATGTCACAGCTGTTTCTGCTAGAATTCGCCGGATGAACGAGTCATGTGCCGACCCGGGGAAAGTGGCATACACGTTTGTCACCAGGCAATTTGAGTCACAGATCACCAGACATCCCTGATTCACCTGTGTACATTCGGTCAGGTTGAGTGATCATTACGCGTGCCGAACGCGCTTTCGATGTCGTCAGATGAGATACTGATCAAAATATATAAATTTAAGTCTGACTGTATGTGCTGACTCAGATAGTTGCATTGAATTGCGGCTGTTGCTAATAATTGATCGCAGTGAAATGCCAGACACTGTGGAAACCTGCCTGTGAGGTATTGGTGACGTGAGCGCACGACTCCGCCGGTTTACAAAAATCCACTTGCGCCGCCGGCGCACAGAGTTGACCAGGTCTGAGGTGGCGAGCTTTCAGCGCACTTTTTGGTCGAAAATTCCAATGCGCCGGCTCATTATGCCGACACCTCCCCCCTACTGCGCCGCAATGGCCATCCTGGCACACCTCTGTACGCCTCGGTCTACCAAAACACCAAATGCGCCGTGCGCCTGCCTGCGCCGCTCGAAAATACCACTGCGCGGGCGGCGCAGCCTGCACCGCGCCGGCAGCGGAGGTGAAAATAGAGCCCAGGGACTTAAAACAAGCCTGTCCTATGAATTATACTACAAAGACCATACAGTATGTGTACTTGTGTATTTTTTGTCAAAGCAACTGTATTGCTGTGTGGTAATGCAGTGAAAATTAGGATTTTCTTTTTTTTTTTAAAAGATGATAACTTTCGTTTATGGACTGGTGAGGAACCAAAGAAATTCGATGCTGGACATCATTGCATTGACAAACCATGAAATATATCACAAATATGTCATATCTTTTCTACTGAGACCTTTTGGTACGAGTTTGGTATGTACCAGTGATGCACTGCAATATACAGCTTCCGCAGCATCACACAGTCTGACACTGACAATTCCTCTTGGCTTTTAAACTTAAACATAACACTGACTTGCCAACTGATGACCAGAGACAGAAATTTACGTAGAAATACTACACAGTCAACACAATTATCACAAAGTAAATCCATGTTCAGCTTAATATAGTCTACAACTAATGTAAGGTATGACAGAAAGTAATAAGCACAAATTGCCTTACTCAAAACCAGCACAACTCGTTAAGTCAACTCAATTTTATTTATCAAACCCAGTATCACAAAACATTAATTTGCCTCTGGGGTCTTTATCATTACAAAATACACCTTACATCCTCAGACCCTTGATTTAAGATAAAGGAAGACACTGCAAGAAGAGCAACAGAGGAGTGTTCTCTCTTGCAAGATGGACAGACATGCAATTGATGTCTTGTGTCGAGAATTATTCAATGTAGAATGCCCTGCCCTCTAGTGGCCTAAAAGATGCACAACACTTCAATGCCCAAAAATCTGAAAACCTTGAAAATTCAATACCTTGCAAGTCAAAGTGCATAGTGAGATGACAACAGTTTTGAACTGTTTTGTAGTTAAATTTTGCTTTGTGGAAGTAAAGGCAAAGCAAGTTTAAGATTCTGACGCCAATCCTACATCTCATAGAGGTGGCGGGGATGGTGAATCTGCAACTGAAAAAAAAAAAAGAAAAAGAAAAAAGAAGTAATATATTCATGACCATTTGAAGAAAATTCAATTCTTGACATACAGAGGAGAAACATTAACCCATCATCTTTGCAATTCAGTTGCATCCATATGGTTAGGAGCATCCATTTCACTAGCATGCTAACAATCATCAAGCCAAATTTCCAGTTTATATCTTCCCAACAATAAACTTTACTTAAATTAATTATTGTTTTTGTGTTCTCACTTGCATATCACACAGCACACAGCACACAGTGTAGCACACAATATGGACCACTGATGAATCTTGCTAGTGTCTTGAAGTGTCTTGAGAAGTTCATTGATTGATGGAAGCCATGTTGCTCTTTTTTCCCTTTGTGTTGTTGATACAGTCAAAACCAGTTCTATTCATATTACTGTTTTTCAAAGACTTTAAAAGAGTGGAAAATCCAGCATGGCAGTCTTTTTTGGTCCAAGAGGCTCTTTTGTGGAGCCCACTGAGCTGGAGTCAGTTGGACTTAGGTTGTGAGCGGCATGGCCTTTCCAATATTGAAATTCTGGATCGTAATTACAACGCCACTATTTTGCAACTCTACTCATATTTCTTGAGAAGGACTTGCACTTCATTTCAAGTTACTGGGCCGAGTTTCGTGTTTCTAGCTCATTGCAGCTCACAGCAATTTGAGCCAATGCAGCAGGAAAAAAAAAATCAATAATAATAATAACTGGTACAAACAAAATAGGGGTCTGCCCCTTCAGGGCTTGAACCCTAATGACACTGTAACAGTTCTATAACTGCAACATTAGTCCTCGCACTTAAGTGAAGGAGAGAATTCTGTTCAGCAGAATCATTAATCAGTGGGCTTTAGCTCAGCACTTTATTCGGGGCCATCTCACGAACAGCAGCAGAAGCATAAGAAGCAGCAGCTAAAACTACTTCACATGGGTGTTATTAAATTTGATGAGGTCTTCCTCGTGTAGCAGCATTACCCAACTGTGGAGATCAGCTGTCTCTCCTCCTTTTTCCGCTCTGTGCTCCAGTGTTTCCCCTTGTGTATCCTGTCTGTCTCTCCCTTATCTGTCTAGTCTGTAGGTTGGGACCGGCCTCCTGAGCACACCTGTGCTCAATCATCAATCGGGACTCACCTGCTTGCTCAGTATGCTCAGGTGCTCACTCACACCTGGGTTACAACCAGACCTGAAACTTGTACTCTATCACTATTTTTTTTTTTTTTTTTTGTCTTGTCTGCCTTTTGTTTTCCCTGTTGTGCTCAGGTGCCTCGCCCTGTCAGTCTGCTCTCACTAAGGACTTGTAAGGACGTGTAACCAGGGTAGTTTAACCACTGTCCCTTTAAATCAGGTTGTTAGGTTGTCATGCTCTACCCCGGTGCACAAAAAAGTGCTACGAGTGGCGATCGCCTTATACAGACAATCTTTGTTTTTCACCTCGTTGACAATGGTTTCAGTCCTGATGACGTTGTGTGTTTCGCCTACCATTGTACAGGCCTGGCGGGCCGCCAGGCCAAGGAGACCCACGCCAAAAAAAAAAAAAAAAAAAAAAAAAAATCAATATGCCAAAAATAAGCCACCAATCCATTCATTCATACATCAATAATCATTTACATTTAGGAGCGCCTCTGTGCAGCGCCATGTGAGTCAACCTGCTTTGTTGCCTAGTAACAATGTGAGTACTGCTGCTGAGAGCCAAGCAAATTTTATGGGATGTTTAAGGTTTGTAGCTAGCCAACTATGGCGTCGCCGAAGAAAAGAAAAAATATCGCGGGCGACAGACAACTTACCCCTACGTTTACAAGTAGCTAAGTATTTTGGAAAACGGATATTTTGGCCCTTCCATTTTCAAAAATAATATCGTGCACACAACATCGTTTTCAAAAATGTAGTTTACATGAACCCGGATAAACACGCATCGTAACTACTAGTGTACACATAGGTCGCTCATATGACGTTAAGTATTCAGTCACATGTTGTGACATTTCGGAACCTAAAACGCTGTTTAACCCTGTTTACACGCCAACAAATAAACGGGGTCTTAATATAAAGAAGTTTTTCTGCCAGACTCCGTAGCCAAGGAAAATAGATGAAGGGAGAGTAACCGAGGCAACTCTAAAAAAAATGACAGGTGCAGGTGAGACGGAAGAAAGGGGGGCAGATTGCAGTGGAGAGGGGGGCTGCTCGAGGACCATTACTGCCACTGATATCCAGAGGTGTATAGTAACGAAGTAGATGTACTTCGTTACACTACTTAAGTATTTTTTTTTGAGGATTTGTACTTTACTTGAGTTTTTTTTTTAATCAAGACTTTTACTTTTACTTTACTACATTTAAAAGTAAAAAAATATACTTTTACTTCGTTACTTTGACATTTGCCACCTCGTTACTCATTACAAATTAAAATAATCAAAGAGATATCTGGAATGCGCGGGTCCGAGAGGACGAGAAGAACCACGTACGGTACTCTCGCGAAGATTAAGGTGAAAGGCAGGATGCGCGGGGCGGCAGAGATCTGCAGCACTGTAAACATGGCAGCCGCAGAACATGTCGACAACGAGGGGGAGACAGAAGACGCTACAGCTTTGGCAGAAGACGACGGTCACCCGTGGTCATACCTGGCAACAATGTTCAGCTACCTCGGGATGGGGGTAAATGCCAAAACCTACCGAATGAAGTGCATGTTGTGCCTTCCAAAGTGCCACGAGATAAAGGCGTTTAACAACTCTCCATCCAACCTTAAGAAACACATTGAGGTAAGTGAATAAGTAAGTTAATCGCTGCCAATGTCATGTCATGTGGCAGGAGGAGTATAAATATTAGTGCTGGGCCGTTACCGATGGCCGGTAACGGCGCTACTGATGGTCGTTACAGGCCCAGCACTAATAAATATGTGCTAGTGGTTTTACATAATTTTAGCCAACATTTTGGCCTTTTCGTTAGCCAACATTATGTGCTAGTAAGAAGCAAGTTGCTAACACTATGTGCTAATAACATAAGCAACTTGCCCGTAGATAATATCTTGCAGAAAACTGTTCTGCAGGAGTGTCAATAAAACAAGGTTAGCATCTTAACTTACTCAAACGAGGCAGTTTTCCTCCTGCATGATACATTTTTAATATTAAGTGCTTCAACTTTTTTATGAAAAATACACAATCAAATCATACAAGATCAGTAACTTGAAGTTAAGCATTAGGTTATTGTTTGTTGCTGTTCATATGAGCTGCAGCAAAATAGCATGCCATTCAATAAAATGGCTTTGTTTTTGTTTTTTAAATTGTATTTGCTGTACAGCAATTAGATGTCCAAGTTCAGTGTGCAGTATTATGTTTTAGCTTTAAACAATTTGGTATTTTTTAAAGATAAAATATAGTTGACAGTTGACCAACATTTTATTTTATCAATGTTGGACATGCCCACAAATGGGACACCAAGGTGAAAGTGGTTAGAACAATCCAGACCTATCATTGTGGTAACTGTTGAATGATGTCTTGAGTATAATTTAAACTAATATTGTTATTTCTTTTACTTTTGTGTTTTTCATGTAGAGAGCACATCCACACCATCTAAAAAAATATGAGCAGCTGACTTCACAGAAAAGAAAGAGGGCGTCGGAAGCTGGGACCTCCACCATCAAACAGACCACCTTGCTGGATACCCGATCCATATCTCAGAGTGCAGTTGACAGGGCCATTGTTCAGTATGTTGTCAATGGGCTCCAGCCATTGTCAACTGTTGAAAATGAAGCCTTCAGAGAGCTTCTCACAGATCTCCTTCCTACTGCCAAAGTCATCACACGGGTCACCCTGAGATCAAGGATTGAAGATTTAGCAAAGACTATGAAAAACGTGTTAACTGAGGAGATGAGTAAAGTGGATCACATCGCCACCACTACAGACTGCTGGTCAGTTAGGAGAAGGAGCTTCCTTGGTGTGACTGCCCATTGGGTGAACCCTACAGACCTAACTAGACGATCAGCAGCCCTAGCTTGCAGACAGCTAAGAGGTTCCCACACCTTTGATGTTTTGGCCACCGCACTTAATGACATCCATTCTGAATATGGCATCAGGAACAAAGTTGTGAGGACAACAACCGATAATGGCTCCAACTTCCTGAAGGCTTTTCAGATTTTTAGTGTGGACAAAAACAATAATGAAGCAGAGGAGGAAGAGAAAGAGGATGAGGAAGGGAATGAGATGGAGGAGGGAGTGGAATTTGTTGACGTGACTTCGGTCCTAGATGAGAATGATTGCTTTGAGTTTGAGCTTCCAAAACATCAACGATGTGCTTGTCATCTCCTCAACTTAGTGTCTGCAGTTGATGCTGAAAAAGCAACAGCCAACGATGGATACAAAAAACTGCAACGCTCAATATTCAGCAAGTGTTATGGGCTGTGGAATAAGTGTGGAAGATCCTGCCAAGCAGCTGAAGCTGTGGAAGATGCCTGCTCCCTCCAGCTGCTACGACCAAACGCCACGAGGTGGAACTCCATGTTTCTGGCTGTGGAAAGGCTCCTCAAGATTCTGAGAGAGAAGGGAGAGCCAGCTTTGAGAGAGATCTGTGCAGAATTGAAGGTTCCCATGTAAGTTTGAATTATGTATTTATCTATTTTTTTTTTTTCAATATTCATGCATAATTGTGAAACAGTGGTTTATTTTCTCCCTAACAGGTTCCATCCAGTTGAGCTCACTTTCCTCAAAGAGTACCACACCACCATGAGCCCTGTCGCCCAGTCCATCAACATCCTCCAAGGAGAAGCGGAAGTCCAGATGGGATGGCTTCTTCCGACTATTTCCCTGCTGAGCAGCAAACTGGAAAAAATAAAGATTGCACTGAAGCACTGCAAGCCGTTGGTTGAAGCCATTCAAGTGGGCATCCAGAACCGTTTCGGTGAAATGTTAAGAGACCCTGAATTGGTTGCTGCAACGATTCTCATCCCAAAATTCAAAACGACCTGGATCCAAGATGATGCTACACTGAAAATCGGCAAGACAACATGGAGAAAATATTCATTTAATTACAAATTTAATGTACGCTTACTACATTTATGTTATTTTATTACTCATCGAATAGAAGTTGAGCCAATATCTAAGATGTCTAATTGTCAGAGTCAAGACTTTAAATTTGTGTTTCTCTCCTTGTCTATTCCCTGAATTTGTGAAAGAAGGCAATCTGCAAGCAATCACACTGCCTTGGTTGTAGATCTGTTATTTTCACAATTTGTCTCAACTTTTTTTCTATTTTATTTCTTTTTTGTGTGCTAATTTTGGTCTTTTGTTTCTGATAGTGTTGTTAGTCAATGTAATATTATTTATTCCTTTAGAATTGTGGAAAATGTCATAAATGTAATTAAATTTGTCCAATAAAAATGTGACTGTACTAATGCTAGTGTCACCCTCCTTGTGTTTCAGGGTTGGACTACATCAGGGAGCAGTTGGAGGATCCCTCCATTTCAGCAGATGCTGGATCTGGCTCATCTGATGAGGGAGACTTCTTCCATCCAAAACACCAAGCGCCACCAAGCAGCTTGATTCGTACCTGGCCTACTCAACAGATGACATCAAGATTCTCAAGACGTTTCCTGTGGTTCTCAAGTTGTCTGTCAAACTCAACACGTCTCTGCCTGCTTCTGCAGCTTGCGAAAGGCTGTTCAGCATAGCAGGTCTCATCTTCAGCCCAAAAAGAGCACGGCTAGCTGCAGACACTTTTGAAAATCAGCTTCTGCTGAGGATGAACCGCAAGTTCAACTTCTCCACTTGAACCAGAAAGTTTGTGTGTGTTGTGGTGTGCCTCAGTTCATGAGGATTCCCCCAACATAGTTAAAAAGTGGTCCTTTTGCTAAATTTTGCAAGACATTGTTTATTTTTTGAGTTGTATTCTATACCACATTTCATTCACCTGAAAAAGTGAAATAAAAAAACAAGGGGAGAATAATTTTTGGTTGTTTTGCTTCTTTTCATGCGTATTATAAAATACCTGTACTTGTACTTTTACTTTTGATACTTGAGTATATTTTTTCACAAGATACTTTTGATACTTAAGTACATTTAATGTGAGCTACTTTAAGACTTTTACTCAAGTATTTTTCTTATAGGTGACTTTAACTTTTACCAAAGTCATTTTCAGTTATGGTACTTATACTTTTACTTAGTTATTTTTTTCAAGTACTTTATACACCTCTGCTGATATCTGTCTGACAGGTGACCCGACTGCTGGCTGCTATCCGACAGGTGACCGTGGGCCCGGTCCGACTGGTAACCCAGTCAAAAAAAAAAAAAAAAAAATTACAGCTAAACACAGAACAACTGACTGGGATCCTGAATGGCTTAATAACCATAAATACAGCCCTTGGTTGTACCACACTCCCCACTCCCGCCAGACCTGTATAATGGTAGGGGAAACACTGCGAGGTATACGGTATTACCGTGACTAATTAAAAATCACTTTGCAGGGCAGCGTGACATGCGTGCAGTTCAGACGGTCAATGCTCACGCTAAGAAGCACCAATCCTAACTTGTACCATACCAGAATGACGGGGAGAAACTCAGATAAAAGCCTCTACCAAGCATTGGCACCCAAACGAAACATACCCCAAGAAATTATATGCGCATGTAACGAAAACACGAAAATAGCGCATGTCAAAATTACTGCATCTGCTGATTTCACCACATCACCCAAACCACAAAAGCCCAGTATCATATGAAAGCAGAGAGTCTGATGATCACGAAGATGTCTGCCTCCACACTGTGCAAGGAAAACTCAACGAGCTAGCAGCCAAAGAGTGGCAGAAAAAAACTTTGCTAAATCATACAGTATGTCTTATCTTTGCTGTTTTGTGGTCAAAAGTTATATTCCAGCCCGAAAAAAACGCTGCTAATGTCTCCTCCTATGACTCCGTGTTAGTTTGAGTTCACGAAGGTCCTGCTTGTTTACATATACTGTAGAGGAGGTGGTTTCTAGAGTGGAGGGAGCGCTCTTCATGCAATAACCTATCTCTGGGGTTACTTCCTTCTGGATCGTCATTGGTGTTACTATGGTGATTCTGGGTGGGGCGCTGAGCTATTTTTTTTTTATTTTCACTTTTCAATTTGATGACAGTTAAAGACAAAGTACAAAGCACAACACGACACAAAACAGAACAATAAGGCTGCCAGATGATTCTAAAGAAAAATTGCCTCGCATGAAAAATGCCAACAATATTAATAAATTGAGACTAAAAATAAAATAGAGAAGAAAAAATACTATGCTTGTTCAACTGCTCAAGAGAGTCAGGGTCTCTATGGATGAGGAGTTATGTTGCACTGAGCCAGAAAGGGTCCCCAAATTCTCAAAAATAGCCTGTTCTGTGTGTCAGTCTTATCCAGACGTAGTCTTTCCATCTGAATAACAGACCTCTAAGCCAATGTGTAAAGCAGGGTGAGTTGGTAGACTTCCAGGTCAGGAGAATAAGTTTCTTAGCAACCACCATTGATAGATGACAGTCTGTATGTAGCACAAAAACTCAAAAGTCCCCGTAGAGCAGCCGAAGATAGCCAGGTCGTGGTTTGGTTGAATGTCCCTGGAATAAGCTTTTGAAAGCCATTCGAAGATTGCAGTCCAATAGTTGTGTAGAGTGGGACAGAACCAGAGAAGATGTGCCAATGAACCTTCCGCAGAGAAACACTTGTCACACTCAGGAGACACTGATGGAAAGATGCGGTTCAGTTTTGTTTTTGAATAATGAAGTCTATGCATTACCTTGTATTAAATCAACCTGTACCGAGAATTAATAGAGCAGCAATGGACCTGAGACATTGCCTCTTCCCAGAACTCTATCGATATCTCTGAGTTCAAATCACATGCCCAGGCTTCCCTAATATGATCTGAAGAAACTGAAGTAGTAAAACAACTCACAAATTTAGATATTAGCTGTCAGGAGGAAGCTGGAAATTCTCTAGAAAAGGATGAATGGTGGGTGAGGACTCAAACCGTGTGAGTTTTTCCTTAACATAGTGCCTGACCTGCAGGTACCGAAAAAAATGTGAATTTGGAAGATTGAATTTAGTTCTCAATTGCCTAAAGGAAGCAAATTGGCCATTAATGTAAAGGTCTAGAAATGTTCTGATACCCCTCTCTCTCCAGATAGTAAACGCAAGTAATTGTCTGGGTTTAAAGGAAGGATTTTGGCATATGGGCGCACAGATAAATACATTACAAATTTGGCAGGCAGTTCTTATCTGATTTAATATTTGTATTGAATTGTTCAATGGAAACTTTTGTTTAGTTATTTTATCAATATGAGAACAGCCAGAAAACAAAAGAGCAGGGAGAGACAAATTTTTGACAGCTGAGGCTCCTAAGTGCAGCCAGGAAGGATTATCCACCGTATCTATCTGTTCACAATTCCAGTAGACAAGAGGGGCGCTGAGCTATTGACCGGCGTAACCACGCACTTTGTCTCATGAATGAGCAGAGCGCTCATAGCAGACTCTGCTCTGCTGAGCAGCCCGAAGTGTTATTTTACTGTTTTATTTGCATTTCGTCCTTTTATGAGAGCTAAGAACAATAGCAAGCAGAAAAAAGGCTGGATGCTTGGACGAGATAACGGTACTCTGCTCAGATGCGCCGAAATGAGCGCGTGGACATACCTGTGTTAAAACATCTGTAAAACTGCTCAGGTTCACCTTTTTATCGAGTGAAAATTCAACCAGATACATTGAATGGAGCGGACTTCATTTTTGTTATGAGGATGCTTTTGTTATGAGGATGCTACAATATAGATCTATATGCGCAGCATTTTTTTATTTATTTTTTTTTAATGACGGTAATGAAATTGATACTGTTGCTATTTTTAGATACCAGGATACCTTATTACTGGATTACTGCCCAACCCTACCAGCCAATCTCCTCATCAAATCTAGGTTAGAAGTTGAACCCCTGTTTTCTGCTTTACTAAATCCTTTGAAGTAACGGGTGCAGGGGGTTACACTTGGATCAGTCTGTCTACTCTCACAAGGAGTTTGGATCTGCCAACACTCCAGATCAGAACAAGAGACTCTGCTTCACCTGAACTCAGTCATTGCTTATCTTTGATTAAACTGTTTAACCTGTTTTTCCCGCCTTCTGCCTCATTTGTTTAAGCCTGGTACTTTCGGTCCTGTAAACTCAGGTAAAACACCAACGTGAACCTGCCAAAAAGTTCACAGAGCCGCTGGTTGCCTGCGTTAAGATACTGCATCTGGAGAGAGCAGCGTGAGCGTGTTGAGCCATTGAGTGGTTCAAATTGCAGATTCTGTGAAAAAAAACTACAGCAAAGCTCCAGCATCAGCAGTTTTATCACTGCTATTTCTGACAACAAGAGTATATTCTCAGATAAGGCTTTGTGTCTCGGTTTGGTTCCCTTTCCCCACTGCGATGAATGGTGTTCCTCAAGGTCAGCTCTGCCTGCAGCTGGATCCAAGGCTCACACCCACACACACACACACACTCACATACATATATATAGGTCATATATGTATGTCCACACAATTGTAGTGATTTAATGACACAACAGCAGATTGTTTCTTATGTTTTGTATGTATAAACTGCCGTGTAAGTAATACAGAGGGCTGTGCACTATTCAAAGCAGCGATTGAACGATTGATGATCGTGTTAAATACATGCCATACTCACTGTATGAACAGGCACAGGCAGTGACATCACCACTTCCTGTTACAAGTTGTACTGCAGTTGTGCTGCATATGAATAAAACACAAGCTCATCTGTCTCCATGAAGAGATTGCGGCCCTCTGCAGACTTCTACAACTACTAATATTCAGAGCTCATGGTTCAGTGCATTTGTGATGTGCATCGTATTTATAGACAATACAAAGGGAAGCAATCCCTTTGAAGGAAAGGAGAGAAGGATAATCTCACATCAATATGCAAAAGAAAAAAAAATGAATATGTTCCCAATGGAAGAAAAAAAAAAAACAGATAGTGGGAATCTTTATACTTTTGAACTATCTCATGTCCAGCTACAACCCAAAATGTGATTTATCAGTGGCCATGGAGGAGTGTCTAATATTAAATAATAATAATAATAATAATAATAATAATAATAATAATAAGAAGAAGAAGAAGAAGAAGAAGAAGAAGAAGAAGAAGAAGAATAACATTATTAAAAGTGAGTTAAGTTTTATTGAATATCATTGTTATTTTATCATTGCAGTTTTAATTCATTTTTTGTTTTATTTCATAATGCACTTGCTTCTGTTATACAGACACAAAGCATTGGAGGGTGAGGCTTAATCAGTTCATCAGGCCAGAAAATGCTTTGATGCTCATTTTGATGTTATTTTGACATTTAGTTTGGAGGGCATGTTGAATTTGAGCAGTCAGATTCTAATCTGTCTGTAGTGCCTCTTGGTTGCATTTCCATGTAGCTTTTTGAAATCAGATATTGCAGCTATCTCATCCGTCTGAGACACCAAGTGGCAAAGAGTAAATGAGGTGTTAAGCACCTTACTGTGGATATAAAAGATTGATTGTTATCTTCCAATAAATATCTCTTGAAGCTCAAACATGAAAAGTGATTATCAAGCTTTTGTATCAGTTTATTGGCTAAGTGCTCCCTTCTGGTGCCTGTAATCAGTATGTGAAGATGGAGTCATGTTGGGGGGTGGGCCCTTTCACGAGCATCAAAGTCCTACAAATCCCTCCCCCACCGGCTAAATAAGCCATCTCATTATATGAATAAGTTATGAGCTTATTGATTAGAAGTGTTTCATTTACTTCACCTCTTTGACTGAGCACAGAGGGCCTAAAGGAAGGAGAGAGAGAAGATGAGACATGCAGAGTTCAAAGTATAGGAGTGACACATGCAAAGAGCAATGCAAACAAAACCTTTAATGACAAAAACATCTCTTTTGTGAAGGCCACAAGTCTCTTATGAAATGCTTAAAAGCACAGATTGAGCATGTGTGTACAAACAAATTCATTTTTCTCAGAGTCATTTTTATTGTCTGATTTCCAAAATATCTGCAGGTAGGAACAAAAGCCATGAGCGGTCCTGACCTGTGCACATGAGCAAATGAAGAGATGGTGTAAACTTCAGCCCGTTTGGCCATCATTTAGAAATCTACCTAGTAGCATGATAAGCATATTCCCACACTTTGGACCAGAGATAATGTTATGACAGCACAGCCAGCTACTCGCTGGGCTGATGAAGCGCTTCTGCTATTTCTCGCCAACATTTATCTTTTTTGATTTGTCGTGGTACTCCCTGGAGGAACCATCAATAGGCAGGACTACTGTTGCCACAGTTTGATGAACTTTTCCTTTCTTTTGTTGTCCCACCTGACAGCAGTAACCTGAGCATTCCTCCTCCTCTTCGCCATTGCAACCTGGCTACACTCTGGAGAGAGTACCTGATTGGTCAAGGCTCAGGAACATGTTGTGGAGAAAAAGAAAAATAAACTGTAACATGCTTGACTTTTCGTAGGAGTGTCGTGGGGAGTCCCAGAGGCTGCATGACAGGTCATTTAGCATGTCATACTACACAGGTATAGATGCCCGATTGTTGTTAACAATTGGCCACAACACTGGTAATGAGTTGCCCACATCACAATCATCTCAAAATTGGGATAGATCAGAATACAAATGATGCTGGGAAAACAAGTGTGGCAAGTTGTAAACAGCAGATATACCAAGAGATGGTGATGTATTGTCAGCAACGCCACCCAGGGTAATATGAACCCCAGGAAGTAGTGATTTCACCTTTACCAGGGACACCAAGAATGAGGCTCACAGGTTCGATGACACATTGATAGAGACCAGAATCCAAAGTAACTGTACCAAAATTTATTGCCAACAATATAAACGCTATAAACAATTCGCAATTATAAAATGACCAAGAAACTATGATCCACCATCCACTGTGCATAGTGGCCTGAGGAGTAAAGCGGAGGGGTGCTTACCATGGAGGACTGACCAAAAGGAACGAGGACGGATCCAAAGAAAAGAAACACACCACCTGTGAAATCTAACTACATCAACAAAACACAGCAAGCAATAAAAAAAGTGAGGGGGGGGCACCACCACCGGGAGATCTGCCTATCACTAGCTGCGTTTCCATTACAGTTGTTCGCAAAATAAAAGTGATATTTCTGAAATTTCGACAAAGTATAAGTGCTACTTGCAGGTGTTTCCATTGAACGGTGTTTTGCGAACTAACCGAAATTCTCGTAAATTCTCGGCCGTCCTGCGAGACTGGAAGATGGCCGAAAGCGTTATGCGTCTCGGTACACTGATCTCAGGAGCCGCTACGGCTGTTGCTGTACTTATTATGAACAGAAGGCGGAGGCAACGTATAACTGTTCAAAGGCGAAGCCCTTATGTGTGGCAGCGGCCACGAATAAGGGATTTCTGGGAGAAGATTGTAAATGAGGAATTCACAGACGAACTGTGGATACAACATTTTCGGATGACCCGGGCCACGTTCAACGAGCTTTGTGATGTTCTTGAACCTCTTGTGGCACCAGATGTGTCATGCCCCCGGGAGGCTGTTCCTACTCGGAAGCAAGTGGCTATTGCCCTTTATAAACCTCGGTGACATGTAAATGCGAAAAAAGTGTTTCCATTACACTTTTGTGATACACTTTTTTATCGACACGTCTGAAAAACCACCTCATGAGAGCGTAAAAATGTTTTTGTTTTTGAGAGGATTTTCGAAATATAGGTGTTTCCATTACCAGTATTTTATTGCGATATTTAGGTTTTGCGCATTTCTAGGGGTAATGGAAACGCAGCTACAGGCTCACAATCCACTGCTCCTGCCCAACAGAGAAGACACAGTTAGTGTTGGCCTATATGGGTGCCACAAACTGAAAGAAAAATGACCAATTTGACCACACACACACACACACACACACACACACACACACACACACACACACACACACACACACACACACACACACACACACATACACGGCCAAAAGCAATATAGCAATATAGAATATAAAACAAAACTCAACCCTCAAATAAATCCCACCAAAACCCCCTGCCAATTAACAAAGAAGAAAAAAAAAGAAAATGATAAACCATTCAGTTAAATAAATAAACCAAATTAGAAAGAAAGCAAGAACACAGCTTAAACAAATCAACACTAAATCAGAAAATCAGGTAAAAATCACTGACTCAATTTGAATAAACACAATAGGATGGACACCCCATAGCGTGCTGATACAGTCCTTTTTGTATATAATAGAAGGAGAAAATGTTGCCACAAACAATTCTGGAGAGTCTGCACCCTTATAAGAAGTTTAGCCGGGCATAAATCCTACGTGGACTACACCATACAAATAGTGAGACAGAACAGCAGCCTGCGCCAGGGGGGTGACAACGGATGACTTGGGATGAAGCACTACACCATGGCGCACAGCCGGGACTTTAGAGTATCACCCAGCAGAGAACAGCTTTCCATCAGCGTAATGGAGAGGAGGATGCACGGCTGTTGCGCACACTGCCAACTGCTAACCAAAACCGGAAAACAGAGAAAATTTAAATAGAGACGGGACCAGGCAGCGACCGACTATGGTTTAACTTAACTCCAGCAAACCTACCTCACTGTACCATATCACATGAAGCCAGAGCTCCGAGCTGGAGACGATTGTACTGGGCTATATCCACCGCCACAGGGGAGAGACAACAGCAGCCACACTGCAGAGCGAGGACAACAGCCGATATTACGCCTGTTACACACACAATAGATGTGCGGCACCAGGAAGTGCCATAAGTGCCTACCTTAGGCTTGCAGCCAGCACGTCACAACGCCACGGATGGCACACCAAGCACACCCCGCTCACACATACGCCAGACTCCGAAGGTTAGGAAGAGGAACCAGAGCAGTGTTAACACACCTTGATATAAAGGTGAGCAGTCCCACTTCGCAATCAGTGCGCTGATGGCTGATTGAGCGCAGCCTGCTGCCAGTTAATTCCACGAGAAGGAGGGGGGGAGTGGGGCGAGAACTCAATCTGCCACACAGGACTAGACTAGTCATGCAAGCATGACTTGTGTTGCCGTGGTGGTGGTGGCCGTCTCTCCCAGAATACGTCAAAATTGTCAATAAAACCGACGTGGTGAGAGTTACACGCAGAGGAGAGCCAGGTGTTGAGGCTGAGCAGCCTGCTGAAGCTGCCTATCCCTCTGCCACAGGTGGGAGAAGTGCCGGAGATGAAAACACTCACCTGGGACTGTGACACGGTGTTGAAGAGGTGGGCGAAGTCCCTCTTTAAGAGTTCGGACTGCTGTCTGGCGATGTCGTTCTCGCAGGATGTCTGGGATTTTCCCATTATGTCCATAATGGTGGTGCCGGGGAAGGACAGGGTGGACGCCCCCCTCACGCGGACATGCCTCACGATGGAGTCCCCGATGACGAGTGTTGTGGTGCCAGGTGCACCGTATCTTTAACCAGCCGCCTGCACTGGGATGAGGATGAGGAGCGGGACGGTGGAGGCGAACAGCCCCCTGTTGGACACCCACCTGCACAAACCACAATCAGGCCAAAACACTCAAAATCAGCTGTCCAATTGTTTCAGAAAAATCTTCTTAAAAAGTGTCCAATAAAGATCTGCAGGAGTCAGAAGTCCAAGGAGCAAAATACTTTATTGCCAGCAACAAAGGGGAATGCTCAGAAATGCACAACAGGCAATCCTGGTGAATTCCAAGAACTCTGACTTACAATGGTCAGTGCTCTGTCTTTTATACACTTCAGCTAGGTGTTTACCACGCCCCTGGGGGCATCTTTCTCTTTTTTGTAAGTTACTCCTCATTTCACACCATTAGATTATCTCTGGGCGGCCACTCTGGCCTGAAATCCCTATCTTTCCCAAGTTTGTATTGTTTGATCAAAGGTGCATTCCAAGGATGCACTCTTTTTATTTTGTCTCTATTCTTTCCAAATTACACCATTATCTTATAGGCTTTTTCATATTAGAATAATAAAAAAAAAGGTTTACAACTTTATTACGAGCACAGAGTGTATAACATAAAGCATAAATGCATTTCAAACATTACTTTTGTCATTAAGTGCACTTTTGAAAGTATATGAAATCATAGTGAGAGTATATATTAAACCACAGTGATTGTAAGATCATTTAGCCTATCAATAATGTTGAAACCATGAAGTGATTATGAGAACTTTCAATCCATCAGTAGTTATAGCAAACACACAATTATAAAGAATACATGCTTTAAGGTTACTTTAGGACAGCGAGTTTATGTTAGGTCACACAGAGTAGCAGCTGCCAACACCTGCAAGGCCACGAGGTGGATCTCAAAATCTCAGACTATGAGCATTCTCCTGTCATATATTCATGATCACTCCGCCTCTGTCACAGTGTATCACAGATTCACGCTCAGTGTATCAGCTGTGGACAGGTGTCATTCTGGGGGCAGTGCATCACAGTATTACATTGTTATCAGAGCTGCTATTAATATCAGGCTCAACAAATCAATCTTCTTCAGTCATTTGCTACCACTGATTATAACACTATATTCTATTTCTCCAGTTAATATATATCATCATCACATATCTGTTAGAAAAATTTATACTACACTCTTTAACCGAAATTGTATTTTAAATGCTAAAAACTACCTGTTATCCGTGAATTTTCAAATTTACTGCTTTACACAAAAAAACTGAAAAAATAGTAAAGCACATTATTATTTATTGATTAATATGTCAAATTATAGTTATTTACTTGCATTCCTGAACAGAAAAATTAGTTTTAGTGGTTGAATGTTATGCTTGATTAATTTCTGACTTCTCAGAGAAGCCCAGTGAGCCAGCTCAAATTTGGGTATAAAAAGGTGAATTCAATTTGAAATTCCTCATTCCTGTTCAAAATGGTAAAATGTAGAGAGCTCACTGAAAATGAAAGAGTCCACATTAAAGCATGATGCTGGATGGTCTCTGAGACAAATAGGGAAAGACATTCTGGGTTCTATTTTCGTTTCTGACGCCAGCGCGGTGGAGGTGCGGCGCAAAGTCAGGTCCGCTTCGCCGATGGGTTTCAACACTGTCTATCTGTTTAGTGTGGAAAGTTATTGATCGTCAGATGTTTTTTCAACTGATGTAACCGCAAATATTCACTTAACGACAAAGCTGGGCGGCGAGGCGCTCCCTCCTCTCTCCCAGTTGACACGGCACATGCAGTTCAGCCTCTCTCCGTCTTAAGTCCATTAATGTGTCCTTTGTGAGTTCATAGTGACATCCACGTAGTACAGCATTCCACGAAGAATGCAGCGACACTCTGAGGGCTGTATGTTAATGAACCACCTGTCCGGTCCAGACATCTAAAACGCATTTTGAGAACCCCGAATGTGCGTTTGATGACTGACCGAGCACTGCTGAAAACACCGTTAAAACCACGCTGCCGTCTTGTTGAAGGTGTGATATATGGCGTCATCAACCACGTTTTCAGTGGATAGCCGTTATCACCTAGCAGCCACCCATCCAGAGGGGTGTCCCCCTGAATTCACCAGGATGAACGAGTCATGTGCCGACCCGGGGAAAGGACTATTTAGTTGTTTCAGTTTGTAATTTGCCAAATAAATAACAATAACATTTTTAGTTTTAAACAAGTTTTTGAAAGATTTCTAAAATATTTATGTTTTCTCATTTTTATGACAGGTGGTCTAATAATTTAAGCGCTGTATAGTAATAAATTATACTAGATGTATTTTTAATAGATAATAATAGGTAATAGCATATTAGGTATATAATAATGTTAATAATAATATTATAATAATAACAGTTAGCAATGTAGCTTGGTCCTTGCCCATTAAAGTTGTTGAAAATGAGGAGATGGATGTTACAGGAAGCTTGTTTGTTTGTTTGTGTGTTTTCAGAAGCCAGTAAATAGCGTGTTCAGTGAGTCAGCTTATTATCAAGGCATGACTCAGTTTTTCAGCATCTCTTTGATTTCTAAATGGTCGTTCTTTACATTAATTCATTACAGCGACTGTTGGAAGGGAATTTTTAGACAGACTGACAGATCACCAAAGTCAGTATGACACTGTCAGCACCATGGATATCTATACCAAATTTCATGCAAATTCAACCAATAGCTGTAAAGATATTTGAATATGAGCCAAAAAAAAAAAAAAAAAAGTCAACCTGCTAGTTTTTGAGTGCACCTTTTGTTTATTTCATATCCGCTCGGTGAGCGTGTTTTCTGTTTCTCGTTTTGTTAATGTTGTTAATGTTATTGTTTGAGTCAATTAAGTCTTGCCTCCGGGTCTGCATTACTGGGTCCAGTTATTTGGTGGCTTGCCAGCCTAACAATTTCCCTCAAATCCCTGGTGCAAACAGCAATAAACATGAAATATAATATATAGAATGTAATACAAAATATAAAATAAAAAAATATAAAAGAAATATACAAATTAAAAAGATCTAGTAAAAATATGACAATCTAAGATATAAAATACAGTATGATACAGTACGATATGGAAATACAGTATGAGTATTTCCAAACCCTGTGATATTGCATAACATGAGAACAAAGCCGTGATTAAGTTGATACCAGAGGCTGGCTTTGTCACAGCTCCGGCTGCATGTAATCATTTACTTGTGGTAACAGATATTCAGTTAAATTCAATTCAGTATGCTTTATTGGCATGAATGCCAGGTGAACAATACTGCCAAATTGTCAAGGATAATTCATAATGCAATTCAATATTAACAACAGAGAAAAAAGGGAAAAACAATTCACTAATTAAAATAGAAATTGTAATCTGAGGAGTGTCTGGTTACTGAAGCTCTGAGATGTAGTGGTGTCAAAGTACAAAGCTGCATAAAATGGAAATAGTCAAGTACAAGTACTTTGAACTTGTACTCAGTACAGTACTTGAGTTAGTGCACGTAATTCATTCCACCACTGACAAGCAGACTGACTACACTGCATTAGACTACACTGTAGGAGATGTGCAGCCTTTGCAGTTCATTGAAAAAACAACCCCAAAAAACAAAACAAAAAAAAGAAAAGAAATGAAATACATGAGTGAAAACATAAAGAAATATTTAATTTTTTGGGACTGTGAATTCATTTCAGGATTCAAACTTGCAAACTGAACATGAACTAGTTCATTTTAACCTGTGTGAACTGAACTTTGAGCTCACTCTTGTAAAGTATGAACTTGCGCAACACTGCACATACCCTCAAAGTATGTCTCTGTTAGTGATTTAGTATGCTGGGATAATATTCAAGCCAAACATCATCCCAGATTCACACACCGCAAGACACACTCCTCTTCCTGTCTTAATAAATTAAGCATAGCCATCTCTAAACATTTACATAATATGCCCAAAATAGACACCGCAAGTGAATCTACATGCTGCAGCACACTTGTTGCATTATCCAAGCCTCATGCCACACTCAGAGCTCACTGCTGCTCCCTCAGAACTCATCCATGTCTGTCCAGTGGTCACCAGGACAAAATATAGCTAAAAAAGATAGAGGGCAAAGAAAAAGACTGTCTGTCACCACTCTTTTGACCAACTTTCTTAAGTTGCCACTAATCAACAAAGAGCCTGTTGGGGTTGCAGCCCAGGGGAAGCCTCAAGCTATTTTCCAATTAGTGTCACGAGAGAGACAAATAGGAATTCTACACAGCGCACTCGGGGAAGAGAGTGAAAACAAGAAGAGGGGAGGTGGAGGAAAGAGGGATGAGAGAGGATAAGACTGTGCTTTACTGGAGAGCACTTTGCAAGGGCAAAAAGAGAGAGAGTGAAGAGGCAGGCCAAAGGAAGAACTGTGAAAGATGTCGAGGCGGGTATCTCTTTTCTCTGTGGTGAGCAGATTAAACGATTGTGACAGCAATTTGAGCAAAACAACATTCGTACCCGAGACAGACAGATAGGCAGTGGGCCAAGGCCTGTCTCAAAGAATAGTCATTCATTACGGAGACCATTGGAAGGGAATGTGGAGACAAGGCT
Organism: Chaetodon trifascialis; assembly: GCF_039877785.1. Taxonomy (NCBI): domain Eukaryota; kingdom Metazoa; phylum Chordata; class Actinopteri; order Chaetodontiformes; family Chaetodontidae; genus Chaetodon; species Chaetodon trifascialis. The sequence continues at coordinate 3,746,853 of NC_092060.1, forward strand.
CCAGCTCTGCAGTATCAATTAACTGCACCTCGCTTTGTATGCTGCGGCTGTGTATGAACCTCAACAGTCCTCTCAGCTTTTTAAGATGCAAGCCCTTTCTATCAAACGCGCTGTCACAGCTCAAAGGTCTTGCAGCGCTCCTTCAACGACTGCAGCACCACTCCACACACCTGCATCAAACAACAAAGGCACTGTGACTCAGCTGGTTCATGTAGAGGTGTGTGAGCAGACTGTGCAGGTAAAATGAAGGTCACACTGTTCTGGAAAATGATGCAATTTCTCCTTCCTGCACCTTTTGAAGTTCCACTGCATGTCTGCATGCATGATTATCAACCTGTGCGAGTAATACTCTCTCTCACACTTTATACACTGTGTGGACAAGTTGATAACCAAGACAGCAGATCCCATAAATAACACATCAGTGGTTTGGAAGCATTATTCACGTAAGATTCAATCACAGGCTGACTTGAAGTACTCTGGGCTGGATTGAGTCAGGCTTTTATATCTTGTTTCATTATGATTTGGCAAATGTTCAGGAGGCCTTTTACCGCTCTGTGGCCTGTGGCTGAGAATCTTCAGCATCCACTTCAGCATCACAATTTACATTCGAAATAAGTTTCATGATGAATGTAATGTTCTGAGTAATCGAGCCTCTCAGATCCTGTTTCATTGTGCTATGTGAATGTGTGTGTTATCATGTGACAGTGTTTTTCCTGACCTACTGCCTAATGGCATGTCCAGTTTCGCCTGCATAAGAGAGACGTTCCCTCGGTAAAATATACATGCATTTATTTTAAGTATATACTGTATGTGTTGATTGCTCATTTCCCAGTTTGCTTTTTTTTTTGTCAATAATTGAGAGGTTATTAACAGCACACAGAGTGCAGATGTAGATTTGTGGCTGCTAATGCACTATGGTGACTGCACATTAATAGTACTTTTATAGAGCAGCCATGTGTATAAATAGAGGTCTACTGCACACTTCAACCCACATTGGATCATCTCTATCAGGCAGCCACCACAGGTTAAACTAAGCGTAGGTCCACAAACATCACTGAGTCAGTGAGATTGTACTGAATTACATTGAATAATTACTAAATAAAACTGGTTTTACCTCTCTGTCTGTGCGCCTGCACTCGCTCTCACTTACCCACACATTCACTATTTCTCTCTCCCTCATCCCTTTCTTTTTTGTTTCTCCCTATTTTCAGCAAGTTAATCAAATGGTATTTCAGTTAGGGCCCACTCAACACAGATGGGTCTGATAATGTGGTGGCTTGTTTTTTTTAAGACGTTTTCTTGTGTTTTATATAATTCCATTCTTCCATGTACCTAAAATGTAATTAATGACTTCTACTGCATTCATTTTACAAACCAACTCTGTTATGACAATAAAGCTTGATACATATGCCAAAATAACCAGATGAGGACCTCATAATCACAAGAAAATTGCTTAACATATTCAAATCATGAAGTAATTACTCACAAGAAAATAAACATAATTTACTTTGATTTGCCCCTAAAGCGGTAAATCAAAAGAGAGTTGAGGAGCACTCTTGTAGATTTTTACACTCAGTTGACAATTGGTCTTAATTAAGATTAATTTAACATTCAGGAATAACTTACATTTGTGCATAAAGCACATTGTGTTTCTCACTGTCAGAGTTATCATGTATACCAACACTTTTTGACTCTTGTAAACACTGAGCATTATTTTTTAGCTGTATGCCGTGCAGTGTGGAGTGCAGATGGGGTTGAGAGAGGAAATAGAGAAGGGAACAGGAGGGTTGGTGAAGCTGCCGAGCGTCCCTCCCCTGCCTCATCTGATCCCATCATCACGCCATGCATTAGTCAAACCTTGTGGCCTCTCTGACGTCTGCAGAGAATATGTGAGCGAAGCAGGAATCCATCAAGAGTAATGGTATTGCTGTATGCCCTCAGGGCAGCCATCTTTAATCCTTACCCATCATGCCTCAGCCATAAACTATGCAATCACGGCCCAGTTTACTGGCAACAGGCGGGTCCCTCTCAGCGAGCATGTGGTCTTTATGCTCTATTTAAGAAAGAGCCAGGGGTTTTACTTTAGATCTGCTCCCTCCCATCATTCCTTTTTTCTTTTTTTGCCTTAACCAGATGTGTCAGGTCCCCAGCTTTTCCTCCATTCTCTCACTCTCTTCCACCTCCACTTCTCTCCTCCGCTTGGCAGCTATTCCCTCACATCTCTTTCTCTGCCTCCCTCTCGGTATGTCTTCACTGGATCTCTGTTAACTTCTTGCAATCTCTCCCCTTCCTGGGTTTTTGTGGGTAAAATCATGAACGGGAGCGCCACAGCATAAACTCAGCAGGTCTACAGAGATCAGTCGGACTTCTTAGCCTCTTTCAGCTCGTAGTTTTTGGTCAGGCTCAGTGCACTCAACCACCAAGTGAAAAAGTCAAAAAGCTCCATACACTGTCTGCTCACCAACAGTACAATTGGAGTTGCAGATACAGTTGGAGAACATTTGGTGAACAGAGTGGAGCATTTTGCAGCTACAGAGCTGAATATGTTTTTGGGAGTTAATGGAGACCAAAACCAAAAGGAGAGTGAATATTGAACTTCAATTTATGATGTGAATACGACTCCAAATAAATACTAATGTTGCTCTGCATTTATAAATATGTTTGTTAAGATGTTCTCCATACCTCCATGAAAGTTGCCATACAAATACAGTTTGTTATTCTTCTTCTTCTTATTATTATTATTAGTAGTACTATGGAGCAACGTTCTAAGGAGTTGACTGCCATTTTTGAGCTACTCTGCGCATGCACATTCCAGCCAGCGGTTTGACATTATGACCAATTGCCAGTTGCAGTTTGTTGAACTTTGTGTTGTACTAAATTGAGCAAAATATTTTCTGCTAATATGATGTCGATGAAGATTCCATTACCTTTTGATTATGGTTTTAATTACCAAATTAACTGGTTAGTGTCAGAGAACAGAGAAAAGTAGCCATCATAATTTTGTACAACCCAGGGTGACATTTTCACATTTTGTCCAACCAGCTGTCTAAAACCCATAGACATTCATTTTACATACAAGCATTAATTAGCTGCCTAAATGTACATCAATTGTTTAATCTCTAGATATTATTGTAGATGATAGATATGAAATGTAGCCTTGAACATGAAATACATTTTTCTTCAACAAACTTCCTCTTCAGTGCAGAATTTAATGAGTATATGAATGTATTTGAAACCAGCACTGGTGCACACTGCTGATTCTCTGCTCTCAGCAGACAACCTATCTCTTCTGTATGTCTAATTCATTGCCCCCATTCTGTCATGTAAGCTTGGCTCTTTAAAAATGGACATTTAGTACATGCTGTTTTGTTTCCAGTTAGTGTTAACCACATTCAATTAGACTCAGGTCCTCTTTCATCCTCTGCGGACCACAGCACTCATATGTGTCCTGTGACAGGATGTGAAAGCTAAGGAGGACTACATGGCGAGGGCAGGCCTTAAGCAACGGCAGCAAAACAACATGACAGGAACACTTAATTACCGCTCACAACAGGAAAACAACAGACACAACAGGACAGACAAAGAGTTCAAGTCGTTCTTAGCTACATTTAGTCATTAATGTTGGTGTTCATCTTCACTTATATGTACTCCAGCCCTTTTTTTATTGCTCTCTGTTGATGCCAACAACAAGAGACAGTTAAAATTAGATATGTGGATATGGGACTGAGCTGTTTAGTGTACACAGATTTATTTCACTGTACATCATTTTAAAGGCCATACCATGGCTTATAGGGAAGTCCAACTGATATTGCATTTCTTTCTGTTTCTGTTCTGCTGTAGCATACTGATCTGTTCTATAAATCAAATATCCTTACTTGAAAAAAAATATATATATATATATATCCAAAGGAGGGCACCTTAACCCTAACCCTAACTCTAGTGCACACAGGATTCAGGAAACCCAAATGTGTACAAAGGTGGAGCTGGTGCAGTTCACATGATTTATTACAAAATGGCATGGCTTACAGGATGGTGGGACAGGCAGGGGTCAAAACCACAAAAGACAGTCCAAACACGTAAACAAAACCAAAAAGAAGGAGGCAAGAATCCAAAAGTCAAAAAACAGGAAAGGTCCAGGAAAAACAAAGCCATCGCCCAGAAATATTGGGAAAGGCTGAATGCTCAGCAAAACTCTAGTGAGACGTCTGAGGTCAGATCATGATGATGATGTTAGCTGGTTTTCCAGGTTTGGGTCAGTCAGTATTGAGCAGAAATGAGTCATGTCAGGTTGTTGCTTTGCAGCTCAATGATTTTGTGTTGTAGGTTGTTTGGCACATCAGCTGGTTCCACATTAAAAGGTGTAACAAATATGTTCTGTTCCTTTTGTTTATTTTTCATGTCCTGTAATCTCTAGCCAAATGTCAGAAGGAGAACCTACTGTCACTGGCATATTCATATGTCATAGCAGGCTTTTGTTCTCAGAGAGTAGGGAAATGCACAATGTTACCCCAGACAAACTGACACTTTGAAACAATTATATTTTTGTATGATGCTAGCAGTTCCACAGTGGCAACAATAGGTACTCTTTTGAATGAGGTTGCAGCTTCTTCGCTATTAGCTCACTCGCCACAAAAGCTACTTGTTGGGCACCCTAAATCTGATGAAGAATTTTATTCAAGCGCATTTGTCATTGCTGCTCATTCAGTTTAGGGACACTGGTTTTTCTTTTACTTCAATAAAAAAGTAACCATTTGTGTATTTCTTTTGAAAGACACTCTGCATCTGCTGTATGTTGTATGTCGCGTTCAGGGGTGACCTGGAATACTGTGTTAGTCAGTTCTATTGAATTGACCCATAGTCATTGTCCACAAGTCCACTCTGTGACACTACACAAAAAGAGCCTCATCTTTGAACCACAACCCAAATCCAGCTCCCACACACTTTTCTACAAACATGGGTGCATCTCATGTTGCCTCTTGGCTTCTTAAATGTCATGTGTCATGAGACAAGCAAAATCAAAAACTGCAAACATCACTTGCAACAGCTCAAAAAACAAACAAACAAACAAACAAAAACCCTACTCATGTCATTGGTAGGTTTTGATGTCAAGACTGTGTTAGAATTCTGCAGAGAATCCGGCCTGTACCAGTACTGAATCTATCTGGTACTGCCAAATTTGAGACCTGAATCCAATAACAAAAGTTTTAATATAACGATAAAGTATTTATCATGAAGCAAAATAAATATTTATTCAAATTGGTGTATTGCAGCAGTGCGTCTTAATAATAACTGCAGACGAACAGGCACTGAGGCACTATCTGACTGGCATATGAACAAAGCTTGCCAAAGCCTCCAAGAGGTATCTCTGGTAGTCTTTGGCATTCGGGCTGAAGTTCTGCATATACATGAAATGTGGAGAGCGGCGGATCTGTAGAAGAGCTGGAATCAGCAGCAGCCGAATCAAGTCGATTTTACAGGTTTGCAGTCAGTCTCAGCAGTGAACGCACATGTATCACTCAGTCACACCTGCACTGATTAAAGCTAAACTTGACCACACAGTGCTCTAGTGAGTTTGTAACACTGCTGAGGTTGTAATGTTCCCGTTTATATGGCTGGCAGTTTGAGAACTGATAAAGATTGTTGAGTAAGTAGGGGAAGAAAAGAGCCTTTGTCAGATTTTAGAGTGTGAGCATATGGCTCTTTCCTAGACCCTGGTAACAGACTCATGTTGGGTAGCAGAACTTAAGTTGTGGTCATTATTCTTCAACTGCTTCCACTTCCTTTTCTTTGTTTGTGAGCTACAGTTATCGTGACAAAGTTGTTTCCATAGTGTCTTTAGTCTGTACTGGCTCCACTGTCAGTCAGACACAAATGTGGGCCCACTCACTCAGAGATATGTAGGCTAGAGGAGTGTTTGTGATGTATTTGTGATGCATCTCTACATTTACCAGAGTAGGCTTAAAACTTTCCTTTTTGATAAAGCTTATAGTTAGGGCTGGCTCAGGCTTGTCCTGGACCAGCCCCTAGTTATGCTGCTATAGGATTAGACTGTCGGGGGACCTCCAAAGATACACCGAGCTCCTCTGTCCTTCTGTCCCTCTCCATCCGCACGCTCTCATGTCCAACCACGGTGCGTTACTAACTTAGCTCCTTCCCCGGAGTCTCTGTGCTTTGTCGTCTTGCAGGTTCCCATGGACAGTGGCTGAATCTGGATTGTGGATTACAGCTGCGTCTCCTGCCTTGGCCCTGCCTGACATCCACTGCAACTGCTACTGCTGTTATTACATCCACTGTCACTGTTACTGTGATTGCATGTCTGTCTCTCTGTCTCTGTCTCTCTCTGTCTCTCTCTCTCTCTCTCTCTGACTGCATTTCTGTCTGTCTGTCTGTCTGTCTGTCTGTCTGTCTGTCTGTCTGTCTGTCTGTCTGTCTGTCTGTCCGTCTGTCCGTCTGTCTGTCTGTCTGTCTCACTCACTCTCCCTCTCTTGCTCTTCCTCTCTCACCCAACCGGTCGAGGCAGATGGCCGCCCACCCAGAGTCTGGTTCTGCTCGAGGTTTCTGCCTGTTAGGAAGTTTTTCCTCGCCACTGTCACCAAGTGCTTGCTCATGGGGGAACTGTTGGTTTCTTTGTAGATAAAAGAGCTTGGTCTGTACCAGCTCTATATGGAAAGTGTCCTGAGACAACTTCTGTTGTGATTTGGCGCTATACAAATAAAATTGAATTGAATTGAATTGAATTGAATTGAATTGAATTGAATTGAATCTGCAAAGACCTTTTGCAAACCTTCCATCTTCCTTTCAGCAGCAAAAAACAAAACAAAACAAAACAAAAACCTAACAGTACATTTGGAAATGATGTGGGTTTTGTGTACAAAAGGAAGTGGATGTCCAATCAAGAAGGTCACGGGTTCGATTCTTGCTGTGGGCACTGGGGGCGTGTTCTCCACCATCCCTGGTGCCTGCTCGAGGAAAAGGGCCTTTCTGTGTGGAGTTTGCATGTTCTCCCCGTGTTCACCTGGGGTATCCTCCATAAAAAAAACCCACTTAAAACATGCAAGAAGATCACCACCTGACCAATGGTGACAGGAAGGAACTTTGTCCCCAGGCACCGCTGTCGGCTTGAAAACAATGTATAGTGTTTTATTTCACACCAACATTCTCACTTTGAGCAGTCATTCACATTTGAATGAATCAAATCTCACACATTTTAACACTGTCAATAAACAGATGACAAAAAAAATAAATACTTGGTTATAAAAAAGCCCCTTCAACAACCCTTTCTAAGGGACCAAAACAGGGTGATACAAGATAAAGTTACAAAGTGCACATCATTGTAAACTAGGACTCAGGCTATAGTGCAGTTAAAACATGGCTGAAACTTTCCTTTCTTAAGTTTCTGTTATGATTGGTGCGATATTTATGTTTTGTTAGTTTCCTTTTATAGTGTGTGGGGCTGGTCTTTGGTGTGTGTAGTCCTTTTTCAGCTAAGGTTGGGCAGAGTTTTGGGGAGCTGGCACTTCGCAGCTGATTCCCATCTCTCTCCCGGACAGGATAAAACCGGCGTTCAGCGGAGGGCTCGTCGCCAGATTATTTCCGCCTCTCAGTGGTATAGTCGGCCCTCTACGAGACTTTCAGTGAATACTACACTCGTGTGATAGTTCGTTATTTCGTGTTTGCTCATCAGTACTCTCTTCATTCTCCACCCCGCAGAGGTTCCTCCGCTTCCTGCTACCGGCATCCTGCTCCCTGCTTATTCAACCTCCTCGCCGCTGGACCCCGCTCGGCCACCTGCCTCTAGCCACACCACCTTCTACGTCCTCTCCTGCACTGCATCACCATGTGGCATCCCAACAGACAAAGACTCCTGTGCACTACGCCGCATTCACCACTCTACCATCCACCTCCATACCATCAACTCGAGTCAGCCTGAACTCTGGTTTCAATAAACCCTTTACCGGTCACTCCACACTTGAGTCTGCATCTGAGTCCAAATCATTACTTCGGTCATCACAGTTTCCTCTGAACATACAAGCAGTCAGACTATGATGCTCTTCTGTTTATTCACCGGAGGCTGATCAACCCAGCCTCTTATTTCTCTCTAGAAACAATGAACATTACTTGGCTATGGCTGCAGTAAGCTTGTTAGTTGTTAGTTCCACATGCCTCTGTCCAAACTTTGGTCTTGTCAGTCGACCCATTTGGCAACTTTTTGAAACTAAACTTTCTATTCAGAATCTTGTTCGCATCCATTTCGGCGTCTCGCGCTTGACATCCGCCTACACTTTCACAGCTAGTGAGCAGGCGAGACCAAAACATGCGTGGGACGTGTCTATTGTTTTGTTTCCGATTTGCAACCGGATCCTGTAGTTTTTGTAGCGTTACTAGCAGTGGCCACAGCTTATAAAAAACTACAAGTTCACTCCGTCACAAAGAGCGTTAATCGCGCGATAAAAAAATGACGCCGTTAAAATTGATTTGTGTTAACGTTTTAATAACGCGATATTTTTGACAGCACTAATATATATGTGTGTGTGTGTGTGTGTGTGTGTGTGTGTGTATGTATATATATACATATATAGATATGTATGTATGTGTGTATGTGTGTTTGTGTTTGTGTTTGTGTGTGTGTGTGTGTGTGTGTGTGTGTGTGTGTGTGTGTATACATATATATGTATGTATATGTGTGTGTGTGTGTGTGTGTGTGTGTGTGTGTGTGTGTGTGTGTGTGTGTGTGTGAGTGTATACATACAGTATATGTAGAGAGAGAGTGAGAGTAAGAGACAACAGCGAGTGGCTCCACTGTGTAGACTTTGAACTAGACAACAAAACTGTTTTAGTGCCCTTACCTGTTCACTATAGAACTGGTAGAATTTTTCATTTTAAGACCCTGCATTTGTCCATACCTCCAAATTTTTAATATATTTCTGCATCCCAGTTAAAGACTGAACAGCTTTGGGCCTAAAAAACTCTAAGATCAAATTCAGTTTGTTTCTTTGTCCTTCTCTGTTTCCTGTGACAGGGTTTGCATGGACGGTCTGTTGGGTGCAAGGTCAATCCACTTCTTTTCTCCAGACTGAAATCTGTCAAGGACAACAGAAGAGAATGGAATACAACTTGACTACCCACCAAGGTAGAAAATTGTCTTTGACCAAGCTGGCAGGCCATTAATGGAGCCCAGGGTCAGCAGTGGAGCCACAGATTGTCTTGAAATTTTAGACAGACATTCATGTTCTGAGAGGATGAAGTCCACTGACTTTGGTGATCCTGCGACTTTTCCTAGGGTGTCACCATGAGAAGAACAGTCTTACTTTTGACTCAAATATCTTAACAGCTGTTTTATTACCATTCAATTTGGCAAAAATATTCAAGGTATTCAGGTTCAGAGTCCTGATGTCTTTGATGACTTTTTGTCTTGTGGCACCAACAGATTGAATTTCTCACTGATCCAGTTAAATATCTCAGCATCTACCTGATGGATTGACACAATATTTGCTATGGACATTTATGGTTCATGGATAATAATATATCCTTATGACTTTTTAGTGAGTAACTCAGTATTAGCATGCTGAGATGTTAATGGTAAACACATGTGCTACTGCAGGCATTGCTATACATAAATTGCAAACATGCCCAAATGGCTTCTTATACCATTGAACATATAATTAAGCAGTGTTCATTTGACAAACAACTGCACATATTTTTTGTAATGAGGTAAACAAATATGATATGTGACTCCTTTCACTGAAAATTGTGCTAAACTGGACTTTTCAGAGTAATTTGATAACTAATTACCTTGCGGTCACTTCATCCATCTTCCTTTTTATCCATTTATCCATCCATCAAGCTTTCCACTTGAGGAGAGTTAAATTAGCATTTTCAGACATATTCTGTGTTTTCTCATGTTAGATTTTTTTTATGTCCTCCTGTTCCACACCTATAGCCATATTTCACAACCACTGGGAGTAATGTGGATTGACTGATCAAAGACCTCACATTTCTAAGAACAGGAAACCTGTTCTGCTAACCATGCAGGGATATTTTGATGAAAGAGGATGACGTCCCTGTAGCTTAGTGATCAGTGCATTGCCAGATTTACTTCTTCCTTTGACTTAGTTCTGCATTGATTAGACACAGCTGCAAGAAGTTTGAAGCTGAGCATTTTACTTACACCTTCGAGTTTGAGAAATGTTATTTAACTATGCAAATGTCATATCCCAGTACAGGGGGGTTAGTACAAGTACCTTATACCTTTCTGCTTAGTAGGAAGCATCTTGCCATTCGATTGCTGCAAACTGCTTTACGATTGGTGAACTTTGAATAAGAGTAGTGCTTTTTGGGCTCTTGCAGATGTACCATAGCTCTCACCATTGTCTACTATTCTGAAGGAATACATTCTCATACTATCAGGTACTTTTATACATTACCAGGTAACCGATTCATGACATCACAATATGGCATCTAGTGACCACAATGACAGTGGGTGGACAATTTAGGTCACAACGTCTCCTACAAAATTTCATACAACAATTTTCCACAAACAAATATGCTTTGAGAGAACATTTGAGAGAATGCTATGATCAGCATCAAAAATTATATTAACAGTGGGTCAAATTACTAGCCAAGTTCTCTTGTAGTGATCAACCCAGACAGGATTATCACCAACTTTGCAGTTCCCTTCAGCTTGACAGAGCTTTTTAGCCTCTTTCAGTATACTGTTTCTGCTTTATTTTCTGCATTATTGTTTTAGTTCAGTCTCAGTGCTCTCATTTGAGATTAGTCACTTTCCAGGAACAATAGCAGTGAAAGAGACATATTTTATTCCCAGGATTTGTTGGACACCAAAACAGAGCTAAAAGGAGAGAGGAACTGGAAGTTTCCCTTTGGCAGGTGGACACAAAACAACTCCAAATAAACACTAATGTTACTCAATGACATTTTGAGAATAATGCGTCCTTAACTGCTGTACACTCTGCTGTACACAATCCTTATGAGTTGTGTTTACCATCATACAAACACTCCATCTCGTGAACAGAGTGCGCAGAAAGAACTCGAAGTGTTAAAAAGTGCTGCGGTATAGTCAGAGGTCAGTACTGATATACAGTATATACTGTGGAGCAAACTTTGATATGACACTACATTATTTACTGTACCTGGGCTCTGAGAATCAAGTTTTTTCAGTCTCCATCAGTCTCCAAGTGTAACTGAACTTTGGTTTTCTTCCCTTGGTAGTTTTCTCCTTGTCTGAGTTTTGCTCTTCAATAGCTGTTGGCTAGTGAAAGTGTGGCTGTGCACTCAACTTTTCAAAGACTGCTTACAGAGAATGTTGCTGTATCTGGATTAGTTTTAGTGCCTGAATTCTATTTCTCCATTAGTCTAACTTTGCACTTGGCATAGACTCTTGGCAGCAGTTTTGCTTTGCTTTTACTGAGTAAGGAAGATCCTATTGTTCTTCAACCCCTGCTTTTTTAGCTGTTAATTGTTAATTTGTTAAGCAAACCTTTAATCTTATGGTATGGATGTGGAATTGGCCAGAGCTGTTAACTTTCTGGATTTGGCTTCCCACTGAACATACAAGGTGTGAAATAACAAAATGTGGACCAAATTGTGATGTTTACAACTCAGACACATCTTTCAGTTCGACTGCTGTGCCTTCCAACTAACTTTGTCATAGCATAAAGAGCGTCTCACAACATTTGTTTGATGCATGGAGGCTAGATAAAACACATGCTTCACAAAAGAGCTGGACTATCTTCACTTTGTTGTTCCAATATCCTCTTCATTTCTTTTATAGCATCACCATGATAGGATCATTAGTCATTTGCACACATCTGTTGAAGCCAAAGAGTGATTGCACTTGCCTGACATCATCTCAGGCTGGTATTTGAAGCAGAAAGAGTCTGGCTTTATCGTAATGAAAGAGACCAGCTGAAAAATAACAAATGAGGGACCGCTTTCTCTCCTCCCCTGCTGGAGATAATCTTGTTTTTGACTTGAGTGATAGGCAAGGATTTCACTGGCGCTCCATCTGTTTCTGACGGCTTTGCCTTTATGTCAAAATTGGATTTCTTAATCTTATCACAGTGGTTCTAAACTAGCATTTTTGCTTGCCTCCCTTCTGGCGCAGATCACTGCTTGGGATTCCTACCCCTATGCAAAATACTTCCTGTGATCTGCCAACAATAGACAGCCCTCAATTATGATAATGGCAGAGAAAAGGAACACAATGCAAATTGCACAAATGATATGATTTAGGGCCTTTTGCAAATCCAACTTAAGCCCTAGTTGGGAATATAAACACCCTGAAATCTAGCCAAAAATGATCTCCTCACATGGATGCTGGATGAATTTAGCTGCCAGGGTAAAACAGAGAGGACTCAGGGATAGATTGGGCACAGAATCAGGTGGGCTCAACAGGGCGAGTAGGTTTTGCGTCGACCAGGATTAGAGGAATGATCTGTGTCCCGGATGTTTCTTAATACACTGTCACATTATGTATATCCCCACTCCATATGAAAACCACAGATACTGTATTTGACTGCCTGCTAAACGTTGTCTCCCCATAAGCTGCATGAATTGACCTCAATTTGTTTCACAACCTCGTGTGTTTTTTTTTTTTTTTTTTTTTTTTATCCAGTCACTCACCTTCCTTTGACTGGCTCTCACATTTCTTTCAGGGAGAATGTAGTGATAAACGACAACAAACCTTTCTTCTTGCTGTTTTTACAAGATACAGAGAAAAAGATCACAGAGTGATCTCACTGTGAGCAATACAAAAGTTTAGACAGTGGAAGAAGAAACGCTACTCCAGCCTTTTAGGCTCTCATAGAGACAAGTCAGCTTTCTGCTCGCCCATCTCCATCTGCCTTTCTTCAGAGACAAGTCAGCTCCTGCTCTCCGTCCTCAGCCTCTCTCCCCTCTGTCTCTTATCTTTCCTACTCTCCTCCCCTCTCTGCCATCCTGCTTCCTGCCTTTCTCTGCCTTTAACACCTCTCTTGCTGACGGCTAGAACCAGGCTAATTGACAGACTGACCTGAGGAAAAGCAGTGTTACACCTCCTTTTGTCTGCAGATCAAACAGCCCTCTTGTCTCTCAGCTACCCTCTCATTTTTCCTCCCTCTCTTTCCTGACTTCTCAGTCTAGCCCAGCCTTGAAGCCTACTGCTCTGTGTTCTCTCATATTGACTAGGAAATGAATCATGGCCATGAGCGTGGGCAGACAGTCATTTTAGATGAGTAGGGCAGGGCCTGAGAGAGGAGAGAGTGGACAGAGTTTGACTAGATTCTGCGAGGCTGAACTTCAGCAATGCGATGCTTACCACTGGGAACAGCCTCCAGCCCTTCTCTGTCAAGAGGCTTTCATCTCATCAGACACTGGTACACACTGTAAAACCTGGTAAGTTAATTTAATTCAAAATAACGGTTGAAACTAATGACACTGGTCAATTTCAACTCAGAATTGCAGGTTAGGGTCATTATTTTTTAAACTGAATACAAAATTTATATGAAGTAGAATAAACTCAGAATTTCAAAACACACATATGAGTGAAGATAAAAACAAAAACAAAAACATAAGTCAAGTCCAGTTTTTGTGTCAATTCAATTTACTGTTTTAGTAACTAACCATAAAACATTAACTAAACATTAGCATTATAACATTATAAAAAAAATGTTTGGCAGATGGAAGTACATTCAACAAGAAGCATCTTTTTAAGAGGCAGAAACCTTAAGCAGAACCAGGCTCTGGGTGGGCAGCCATCTGCCCCGAGACAGAGACAGAGACAGAGACAGAGACAGAGACAGAGACAGAGACAGAGATAGAGACAGAGATAGAGACAGAGATAGAGATAGAGATAGAGACAGAGATAGAGACAGAGACAGAGATAGAGACAGAGATAGAGACAGAGACAGAGACAGAGATAGAGACAGAGACAGAGATAGAGATAGAGATAGAGACAGAGATAGAGACAGAGACAGAGATAGAGACAGAGATAGAGACAGAGATAGAGACAGAGACAGAGATAGAGACAGAGATAGAGACAGAGACAGAGATAGAGACAGAGATAGAGATAGAGACAGAGATAGAGACAGAGACAGAGATAGAGACAGAGATAGAGATAGAGACAGAGATAGAGATAGAGATAGAGATAGAGATAGAGATAGAGAGATAGACAGAGATAGAGACAGAGACAGAGATAGAGACAGAGATAGAGACAGAGACAGAGATAGAGATAGAGACAGAGATAGAGATAGAGATAGAGATAGAGACAGAGATAGAGATAGAGATAGACAGAGATAGAGACAGAGACAGAGACAGAGATAGAGACAGAGATAGAGATAGAGACAGAGATAGAGACAGAGATAGAGACAGAGACAGAGACAGAGATAGAGATAGAGATAGAGATAGAGATAGAGTGATAGAGAGAGCTCTATATGGTATGTGTATGATAGTATATGCATATATTTCTATATTGTTGTAGATTTTGTAGACATAGTTTGTGTGAAGTTTGTAGCCAGTTATTGATAATATTGTTCAGATATTCATTGTGTTATTTCAGTGCTGCATATCTTGGAATGTTTAATATGATGGTCACATTTTAAAGCTTACACTAACGCAGTCTAACCCAACAGCCTTGCAATCAATTCTATCTTTATGAAGGTAAATGTACATAATGTTCCAGCATAGTTAGGGCAGAGTAAAGAAAAAGCACAAACTACTTCCTTAAAATGAAGGCTGAACAAAAACTAAACATTACAACCTTCATGAGGGTCAGATTTATTGCAGGTCTGCAGACTGCATTAGTTTTAGCTAGGTGTGCCTAATAAACTGGCAACTGAATGTATCATCTCCCCTTACTACACACTACATGTGGTGAATACGAGTGCATTTTCTGATGCGAAGAAAGCGGTCTTTAAGTGTGTCTTTCATTATGTCAGGGGAGCCCATTTTAAGATCATATTCCACACTTGTTGAAGTAAGGGGAGTTGACATTCAACATTCATTGACTATGATGATAAATTCTAATTTTTAACTGAATAAAAAAATGTGTTGGAGCAACTGAAGAAAAGATCAGTTGTGTTCTATGATCCACTGTCATGTAACAAATTCTAAACCATTCATATGCTCATTTCATCCCACAGCTTCAGAAATCCAGAATCAGATCTGCAAGTAGAGCACCTAGGGCAGCAGCACGTCTGACATGTGTGAGAAGATATTCTTATTTCACTTTAGATGATAAACAGCACAGCCAGACACACAAAAAGAAAGAGCTCTAAGAGTTCTAAGAAAAGATAATCTGAACTCTACAGTAGTATCATTATCAAACATCAAGAAGCATTTCCAAGTTAGTGGAAGTCATAAATGCTGAAGAGCTGACCCAAACAATGAAAAATAAGACATACAGTAAAACAAACACATGCTAAACAGTATTACCCAGTGATGGCAAAACACTGACTGTCTTCACTGTCAGTGACTGTGACTCAGCTGTTTCAGATGTGGGGAAAAGATGCAGATCCTTACACGACCAAATCCTATGCTGTTAGTTTGATGTAAATATGAGTGCACCTGTCCAAGTTATTACTGACACAGCCACACAAAAAACTGAGCACTGCAAACTAACATTTACAAATTTGTGTGACTAGTTTTTATTGTTGGTTCTTACAGTGCAGCTCAGGTCTTTGCTTGAATCCGCTTCAGACTACAGACGAAGGGAAGGCAGCAAGCCCTCTCTTCTCACTTCAAGACAAATATTTACAAAATCTGTGTCATCTGTTCGCAGCTTGTTTTCACTCCCTGCTCTCTCTGTTCTTTCTGTTATTCCTCCCGACTCTCCCTCAGTACAGTACATCATCCCACCTGCCTTCCTCCTTGTATGTTTTGGACTTTGATGACAGAAAGAAAGTCACATACAGTAGCCAAAGAGAAAGCCTCAAAGCTCACTGTTGACAACACTGTCACTCACCACAGTGGATATTTCCCCACTATTGCTTTCTCTTTTTTTTCCACCGAAGTGCCACTGAACGTTATCTTTATGACTGTGAAAACTGACAGCTGCCCGTAGGAGTGAAACAATTACTGCTGCCAGTGTGACAGACATTATTGGTTCACTTGTACAATAGCAGAACAATGGCATTCTTTTCTAAAGCGCTAGGAAGCCAGGGGAATTCATGCATTCTCATTCTGTGGACGAGCCAGTTGCTTTCAGCTGGAGCAAAGGGGTCTGAGTGATTACAATATAACATTTTGTCACTTTATACTCTCAAAATTCTGCTCCATTTGCATGTTGTCAATCACAACAAAAGCACTACCCAGATCCAAAAGCATCTTGGCAAAATAATTCCTGCTTTACTGGCACAGAAGAGACCAACATCCCATCTCACACATAGATAGCCTTACAGTCTGTGGACTTCACAGTGACATTGACTTGTGTGAAGTAGGCATGTTTTACAAATACACACTTCTACTGTACAGGAAAACTACCACAACTGTCATTTTCATTCAGAGCATCCGCATCACATTCTTCACATACAGTACCGTGCGTAAGTTTATCATGACCTCAAACAGTTTCATGATGATGGCTGCAATTATTTATGGTTAAGTCAGTGTTTGAGTCATTGCTGTTTCAATCACTATCCACGTCATATGCCAGAAATAAGTCATTGATGGAATCATTATGATCTCTTTTGTAAAATACAAACACAGATGTTTGTTTGATGCTTTCCAGCCACATCACAGACAGGGACTGTGACAAAAATGTTCTTACTATAAGTAAGATTTTGTCACAAAATCTTACTTAAAGTGTTTCTGGATCTTAGTGCTACATTTGACATAGTTGAGCAGAGGAAAATACTGGACAGACTGGACAAGACAGCATGACTATTTGGACTGATCTCCTGGTTTTGACCTCGTCTGTTCTCGACACGCCTGGTAACCACCCACACCTTCTTCAGTTCTTGAGTTCTGCTGAACCCAAGACCTGTTAATTGTTTGGTTCACCAAACATTTCTTTGGACTGTTGTTTGCTCCTCACCGAGTGCTCTGTGTGCTGCAGTATAGCCACCCAGAGATTCCCGGGTTCAGTTTGTGCTGCTCCTGGGTCCTTTTTGTAACCTGTACAAATGTACATAGACATGGTTGTTTTTTCTATTATGTACCTTGTATACTTGTAGATTTTTATTTTGACCTCTTTATGTCACTGTGCTTGCTGTTTGTAACCTGCATCAAACTAAATTTCCCCGGTGTTGGATCAATAAAGTCCTACGTATGTTATCTTATCTTAACCTGAGCCATTACAAATGTAACTACTGGCTGGATACATATAGTTGCGATTCTACATCTTTAGGCAACATCAACATATGTGTCAGCTCCCCCCACAGTCATTCATAATGTTCTTAACTGAAAACTTTCTCCATACTACAGTCAGGCTCACCCAGTACAGAGAGGATGCTGTCATTCAACTCTGACTGAAAAGCATTTTAATTGTTTTTCAAATTTTCTTAAGACGACTGTGTACATCTTGCTTCTGGCAATGCAAATACTGTACTGTAGTATTTTGCCAATTTTCTTAGTTTGTTCACATGTAAATCACCTATAGTATTCCTCTTGACAGACATATGGACAAAAAACCAAATACCCACATCCACCTAAAAAAGATATTGAAGTTGACAAAACAATCCCAACACAAGGTCCACTGACTAAAATTAACCAAAATGATACAGATTGTTTTAAATGTCATTGGAGTAAATGGTATGGTATTCTGAAAAACCACTCAAAGTGCTTTTACAACATTAGTCAGCATTCACACACACATTTAATCACTGATAACAATGTGCCACATTATGACACACACACACAGACAGACAGACAGACAGACAGACACACACACACACACACACACACACACACACACACACACACACACACACACACACACACACACGCACACACACACACACACACACACACAAGCAGTGGGAGTAATTTGGGGTTCACTATCCTGCGCAAAGATACTTCGACATATGGACTGCAGGGGTAAGGGATTCAATCAATTGTTTGACCTCCTGAGCCACAGCCACAAAGTAAAGATTATTAAAATGAAACTTTGAATGAATTTGAATGACCTTTTAAACAAAAACCCATCAATAGGTAAAGTGCTCAAGACACATATTTCTCCTCCTGGCTTCCACTCACTCCAGAATACGCATAATTTTAAATCAAGTTATTTATAAAAAAATTTGTCGAAAATTAGAGTGTCAGAAAATGTCAAAATGCAATTCTTCACTCAGAACACAGCAAAGGAATAGGAAAATTATTCACTTAAAAAAAGTCTAAAAGTTCAGAGATATACATAGATTATCAATGATGGAGAGAAATGTGAAAGTAGTTTTCTGCTCCTCCACTGCCGAAAGTGCAAACCCTGTAACTATAAGTTTGTTTGTGCCGTGTAAGATAAGTCGTCTTAGCATAAATATAGACGACTACAAATGCATGATGATCATTGCCAAGTGAACTGAGCTAGTTTGGAATGATGTGGAAGACACTTATCAGGCCCACAAGAGGCATGCCTCTGATGAGCTGTGCAATGAACCCACATCCTAGGGGCTTGTGCCGCTTAGAGGAGGGTTTTGCTGGAATGTGATGGTTTGCATAATGGGTATGACAGGTGCCATGTCTTGATATTTCATTTTCCTTCCTTTTCCAAGACTTAACCTGCTCCAAAATGGACAATTTTCAAATGTAATAAGAGAATCAAAGCCCCTTGTGTATTGCATTACATTTATATGTCATCATGCTCTCAAATTGAAAAATTTAAATTCTGTCTGTCAGTCAGAGGGGGTCATTAAAACATCACTTTCTCTGTGGTGTGTTCCTCTTGGCAGAGTACACTAATGTAGTTCTGACTAATTTGATCTCATAGCCTATGCCATGGACAATGGCATATTTTTTGCAAGATTTCCAAGGTGTCCATGCACCTTCACCTACACCCACCAGCAAATGATCTGGATGCAGAAGCTCTCTCTGGCTATCTTAGTGAAAAACTTTGCTGTGTGGTTTCATGCAACCGGATCAGTAATGAAAACGGCAGATACAGCTCTTTCAAAGTTTCTGCTGAGTGCCATGAGGTTGGAGAAATGTACAATCTGGAGCTCTGGCCGGACGGGGCATTTGTCTGGCACTACTATGAGTCGCGCCAGATGGGTGCTACCGGGGCTAACACTGTCTTGCTAGCATGTCAGCTGGTGCAGGGTGCACTCACTAGATCTCCCATATGGCTGGACCTCTTCGTGTTTTGTCCTACAACTATCAAGGCCTGCGTTTGGGCCAGGGCACAGGAGACAGGGCTTGCCACTTGGTTGTTGACAACCTCTTGGAAAATTGTGACATACTGTGCTTGCAAGAGACGTTTTTGGCAAAGCAAGACTTGGCAAAATTAAACACTCTTGATGTCAATTTTCATGGTGCTGGGGAATCCACAACTGATCTCAGCTCAGGAATAATCAGGGGTAGGATACCTGGGGGGGTGGCCATCCTGTGCCTGTGAACAAGAGGTTTGATTTATTTATTAATGTGCTTAGGCTTGATGTACAGTTCAATCGCAACGGCAGGGAGTTTATTATACTTAATGTTTATACACCATATGAATGTATTCAAAATGAAGATGAATATCTTAATAGGCTTGCCTTTATTTATTCCTTTATTCAGAGCAGCACTACTTCTTGTATTTATGTCATTGGGGATATGAATGCAGACAATTCAATTCAATATACCTTTATTTGTCCCGCAAGGGGAAATTCCAATTTACAGCAGCACCAGTAAAAGATAGAATTAGGTAAAAAACAGCAAGTATATACAAAAGAGTGTAATGAAAAAAGCATTATCTTAAATTATAAATTGTATTTGCAGACTGTTATGTACAGGATGAATTGCACAGATTATTGCACCAGTTATTGACCAGATTATTGTACAGATAATTTACAGATAAATGCACAGATTATTGCACAGGTAATTTACAGATGATTTACAGATAAATTATCAAAACTTTCAGCAGTTCTTGTTGTGTGGTCTGACAGCTGCAGGAAGGAATGACCTGCGATACCGCTCCAGACATTGCTGACAGAGGCTCACTGTTTGCTAAACACATGATCCAGTTTTGGATCAGGAAAACAATTTAATGCTGTCAAGTAAAGAGTTACTACCCTCAGATAGTTATACTTAAATAAGTGAGGCCAGGCATACTGCCTCATGGTTGGATCACTATCAGCACAGCTGATGGACACACATCTTTAGTGGGTATGAACATTCTATATGGGGCAGCAACCTCTGATCAAATGTCTGTGGTTATACTGATAAATGTTGAAGATATTCCAATGCTCTCCAGTGACAGTTATGATCCTAATACTGAATTTCTGGACTGGTCTGCCCTCTCAAGGGAGGATATTGCTACCTACTATGCTGATGCTAATAAATTATTGAGTAATATTAATTTACCCAGCGATGCAATTGTAATGACTGGAAGCATAGGGAGGAAATTTCCTCTCTATATACTCATGTTGTGAGAGCTCTGTATGAAAGCAGTAGACCCTATTTTAAAAGCAAAGTTAGCTTTTAAATCATGGGTGTTGGCTGGTAGACCAAGGCAAGGGCCTTTGTTTGACCACAAGAAACATGCTAATGCATTGTATAAATATGCTGTTAGATTTATTTGTAAAAATGAGCAAGCTATGAGGGCTGACTCTATGGCCGAGAGGGTAATAACTAACAATACTACTGATTTTTGGAAGGAGGTAAAGGTTCTTAACAACTGTAGAATGCCGCCCCCGTGCACTGTAGATGGTATCTCAGGTGTTGACAATATAGCTGAGCTGTGGAGACAGCACTACAGCACCTTATTTAATTGTGTTAAAAGTGATATTTATGTGCCTGATAATGTTGAGTGTGTTGATTCTAAGGCAATTTTTTTCACATGAGGTCAACCGCACGATAAATAAGCTTTAATGCTTTTTTAATTCATGGTTCCTTGGATACAGTGATATCTGTCTTGTTAGTTCCGGTGACCAAGGACAAATCTGGTAAAGTTGGCTGCTCTGATAACTACAGACCAATAGCCCTTGCCAGTGTACTATCTAAAGTTTTTGAAAGCATCCTGTTGAACAGAATTGTGGAGATTATTTCTTCTACTGAGAACCAATTTGGCTTCAAAGCTAAGTATGGCACAGTAAGCATAGCCATATCCTTAAAGGAAATTGTCAATACGTATAAAGATAAGAATTCCTCAGTTTTTTTCTATGCCTCAAAAGCTTTCGACCGGGTTAATCATTTCAAGTTATTCGACAAAATGAGTAGCAGAGGTGTACCTAAATGTTTTGTGAGAATTCGGTCCAACTGGTATGCCAACCACTCAATGCATGTAAAATGGGGTCACTGTGTCTCTGCCCCTTTTGGGGTCAGGAATGGGGTCAGACAAGGTGGAATCCTCTCTCCAATTCTTTTTAATCTGTATGTTGATGACCTTTCCATCAGCCTGAACACCTGTAACACTGGGTGTATGATAGGCAATACTTTGGTGAATCATATTATGTATGCGGATGACCTTGTGGTCTTTAGTCCCTGCAGTGCTGGTCTCCAGCAGCTTCTTAATGTCTGCTCTGAATATGGTATTGTCCATGACATGAAATTTAATACAGATAAGAGTGTGGTCATGATTTGTAGAACAAAGGAGGACAAATGTCTGATGTTTCCTACATTCAAATTGGCAAGTAATAATTTGAGAGTTATGAGCAAAGTTAAGTATCTTGGGCATCTTATTACAGACCAGTTGAAGGATGACCAAGACACTTACAGGCAATGCCGTGCTTTATATGCTCAAGCAAGTAGGTGAAAAAAGGCAGTCCTTGAAATTTGTTTTACATGGGAGTGAAAGGACATGTCTTGGTCAAAGATGACTCCCAGATTCTTTACAGTGGTGCTGGAGGCCAGCGCAATGCCACCCATAGCTGCTATGTCATCAGAAAGTGACGTTCTAAGATGTTTAGGGCCTACTACTATAACTTCAGTTTTGTCTGAGTTTAGCATCAGAAAATTGCAGGTCATCCAGGTCTTTATGTCATGAAGACATGCTTGTAGTCTCGTTAACTGACTGGTTTCTTCCGGCTTCATTGATAAATATAGCTGGGTATCATCTGCATAGCAATGAAAATTTATTGAGTGCTTCCTGATAATCTTACCTAAAGGAAGCATATATAAGGTGAAAAGAATTGGTCCAAGCACAGAACCCTGCGGAACTCCATAGCTGACTTTAGTGAGCACAGAGGAGTCGTCATTAATGCATACATACTGAGAGCGATCTGACAAGTAGGATTTAAACCAGCTTAGCGCAGTTCCCTCAATGCCAATGAAATGTTCCAGTGTCTGCAATAGGATGCCATGGTCAATGGTGTCAAATGCAGCACTAAGATCCAATAAGACTAGTACAGAGACAAATCCTTTATCAGATGCAATTAGAAGGTCATTTGTAACTTTAACCAGTGCTGTCTCTGTGCTATGATGTACTCTAAATCCTGACTGGAAATCCTCAAATAAACTATTATTATTATTATTATTATTATTATTATTATTATTATTATTATTATTATTATTATCGCACAGCTGATTGGCAACTGCTTTCTCAAGAGTTTTTGAGAGAAAGGGAAGGTTGGATATCAGTCTATAGTTGGCTAAAACCCCTTGATCAAGAGTAGGCTTTTTAAGTAGCGGTTTTATCACAGCTACTTTAAAGGACTGTGGTACGTAGCCTGTTGATAAAGACAGATTGATCATGTCTAATACTAAAGAGAGAATTAGAGGTAATACTTCTTTAAACAGCTTAGTCGGGATAGGATCTAAAATACAGGTTGATGATTTTGATGATGAAATTATTGAAATTAGTTGGTGAAGGTCGACAGGAGTAAAACAGTCTAAAACTGCAACAGACTGAGTAACAGTTTCTACGGTTTCTGTGTTTGAAGACAAAACAGTGACTGATGAATTCTGTCTCTAATAGTTCTAATTTTATCATTAAAGAAGCTCATGTAATAATAACCATAATAGCGATAATCATTTTGGCAAATATAGTCTGCCTTTCTTTATTTCTTTGTTATTTTAAGTTAGTTATACCCTTAGTCATCATGTATATTAGGATGAGTATTAGAAATCCTTATCCTGATTATTGTTGAATGTTGTCATCTATTCATAAGAATTGTCTAACGCATGTTGTGAATGATGTTGGAGTGTCTTTGAAAATTGATCATTTAAAATATATCTGATTGACCATAGTGAGAAGCAGATGAGCCCCTCATATGAATCATTAGTTAATTCTCGATCTATAAGGTGAAATCACATCACTCACCTGCTAACCATCCCACGTGCGTGACAGCCTATTGAGTAGACACGCCCTGGAGCGAATATACTGTCTGTAGCGTGCAGCAGACGCTCAGTTTCACTCTTATTCTAGTTTTTCATTCTTCTTGTTGTCAGGGTTCAGACAGACAAACTGGGGATCCACAGAGCAGACCAGAGACTCACAGGTGAGAAGAGGTAGTTTATTAACAAATCGAGGTCGGTACATGGGAGGCAGTCAGGAACTGGCAACAGTACAAAATCACTAGGCAGATCGGGAGTCAAATACACAAGTGAGAGTCCAAAACCAGAAAACCGCGAGGAAGGCAAAAGTACAAAGACACTGGGCAAAAAGGCAACAAGGAACAAAACAGGTCGAAACACAAGGAAGCCATACATGAGGAAAAATAAATGCCGGAAAGCTAGTCACTAAGGGATGCAGACAATCTGAGACAAGACACCTAACAAGAAAAACACAAGACAGGAACTGAAAAAAACCTTACAAAATAACACAGGAAGTGACAAGACAGAACACAGACTAGGGCCTGACACTTGTCTTGTGCTCAGTTTTCTTTGAGTTCTCCTAGTCATCTCTTAGTTTCTTTCGTAGCGCAGATTGGAGCCACAGACGACAGCTGGACCCCTTTGTGTCAGCTCGGAGCAGACATCCACAGGAGCGTAGGCATGCTTAAGTGGGTTTGAATAACGAGTTGGGTCCGTGAGGGTATGATACTGTTAATTTTCTTAAATTCTCTCAACCATTCATTCAAGAAATTAACTTTACATTTGCGCCCCCATTTTTCCCTTAAAACTTCTTCTCACTATCGCCAAACTTATTCTGCCATTGTTTTGCCATAAGTTCCATGCAGTTGTTTGTGTTACGTCATATCAACCATATCATCTGTTGTACTATTCATTATTCATTAGTCGTGGTCAGACGGCATCCATTTGAGCTGGATATAAACAATTCGTGTATCGAGAGTTTACACTTCAGATTATCAGACTGATCTAGAAAAAGAAGAAGAAATGCTGCCAGCTGCCAGCCGACGCCAGTGCCCAGTCACCATTGGTCAGGTGGTGATCTTCTTGCATGTTTTTAGTGGGGGTTATTAAGGAGGAAACCCCAGGTGAACACGGGGAGAACATGCAAACTCCACACAGAAGGGTTCCCTTTTTTCTCGAGCAGCAGGCACTGAGGGCATGGTGGAGGACACGCCACCAGCACCCACAGCGGGATTCGAACCGGGAACCTTCTAGCTGTCAGGTGACAGTGTTACCACTTGTGCCACCGTGCTACCTACTGTTGGTTCATTCGTTATCATTACATCAGCATTACAAGAAATAATAAATAAAATCCTTCTACGCTGAGGAAGGTTGGTGCCCCTGTATTTTATTAACGAATGCAACATTAAATTAGAGGTTTAATAAACTGATTCCCCTACACATAAAAACAAGGATAGAAAATGTATGTAAAATAAGATGAAGAAGAAAACCCATTTGAAAATAATAGTTAACATAAGATAGAATAAGGATGAAAATAAAGACAATGCATAAATTTTACTGAGATTTTGGTGTGGCAGCTTTAACTAACTCCTTTATTGGTGATTGTGGCCCAGGAGGGGGAGGAGGGGTGTTGGATCCCTGACTGGGACAGAGACATCCTCTGAATGCCTTCAGTGATGTGCAGCAAAGGGTCTGGCGCACTCGTACATACAGGCTATCTGCTTCTGTGTATTCTTGTTTTGGTATGGCATGCAAGGTTGATGCTGAGCAGCCTGCAACCAGTAATGTTTGGATCTGTCCCATCAGGCTTAAAGAAATCTTTGCAGTTCCAAAAGATATTGAAATTATCAATAAACTTTATCCCATGGGTGAGGCATA
Source organism: Chaetodon trifascialis (assembly GCF_039877785.1). Taxonomy (NCBI): domain Eukaryota; kingdom Metazoa; phylum Chordata; class Actinopteri; order Chaetodontiformes; family Chaetodontidae; genus Chaetodon; species Chaetodon trifascialis. Next base: position 3,772,104 of record NC_092060.1, read on the forward strand.
CCCCTGTCAGCCATATTCAGGGCAAGGAGCCTGCTGAAAGATTCTAATCCTTGCTCCATCGATGGAATGGGACCTGATATGAATACATGTTGCGACTGACAGTCACTCATGCCTGTGAAGATTCAGACATTAATTCAGGTCATGGTACTTCTCAGCGCTTTACAAAGGACTTTCTTGAGGTTCTAGAAGGTGTTTGCCTCTCATCTTCAGTTCTAACTGACTGGTGGGGAGTCCCAGGCATTTATCTTCTTGAAGGATCATAGCTCTGTCCAGACATCATGTGAGTCATTAGGGTCACATGAGTCATGGTGTGAGTGGCTGTTAAGTCGCCTGACGAGGGATCTCAGGAGTGTAGTTTTCATGGCTGATAAGTGATGTCGTGGACCTCTGTTCAACCATCACAGAACAGTATTAACTGTAGGCTTGCATGTAATCTAGGTGTATGAACAGTATGAACAAAAAAAAAGTTTAGTTACTTTCACTATCATCATATTACAGTTATTAGTCTTATATGATGTTGGGATCTGGTTAGGTTATTGGCAGGTATTAAGGATAGTTATTGACACTGATAACTGTAGTAATATAAGTAAGATTATTTATATGAATTCATAATAACTGAGCACCAGATCAGGAACTAATAACAAAACTGTTAACAGTCTCACAAAAAGACTGTTCACTTAAAATGTCAGTGTCACCGTTTTACATTTATCAGGTGAACAATGAAGGGTTGAATTCAAACACTGACCCTCGCAACCAGCTGTTATCACAACACATGTGCACAATAATCCCAGACAACTGCTCCTTAAATGTACAATAGCATTTTTTTTTTTACTTTAGCAATACTATTCAACAATCCATAATCCTTCAATCAGTAAACATGCATGCAGGTGTGTGGCATCTGTGAATGTCTATGTGTGTGTATGTGTGTGAGTTTGTGTGTGGGTGAGTGTGTGTTTTTGAGAGAGAGAGAGAGAGAGAGAGAGAGAGAGAGAGAGAGAGAGAGAAGGCAAGATGGCAGCAGACACCTCAGTAGCAAAGTCATGCGAAGTTCAAAACCACAAAGCTTGACAAAGAGATATAAGATGGACAATTGAGGATGAATAACACAAAACAAAGCAAAGCCTGATGGCGCGGGACACAGTCAATGTAACATGCTAAGCAGGTATCTCAAGCTACAATAACAGGACTCAGTGGTCCTTTAATTTCACAACAATACAGTAAACAGTGAAACTTACAGTAACACACTGTCATTAACTCTGTCATTGCCAAGTCAACTCTTACTTTAGATCATGTTGGGAGTGACTTACTACCTGTGTGTTTCAGTCTGTCTGATGTGTCAGGCACCAATTCTTCCAGCTCAGGCAGTGGAAGTTTTGTTTTGCATCATCAAGGGTTTAATGGCAGGTTGGTCCTTGTAGGCAGTGGAGGACATAGTGGAGCAGGCACTAGGAGGAGGAGAAGGAGAAGAGAGACATGACCCAGCAGGGACAGATTGAGGAGGTCAGAATAGCTACAGCCCTGTAAGAAGTAGCCAAAATGTTAGTAGAATGAAGATGAACTTTTCATGAAGAGAGGGCAGAGGGCTGTTTTTTTGTTTGTTTTTTTGTATGTGTATGTGTATGTGTGTGTGTGTGTGTGCGTGTGTGTGCGTGTGTGTGCGTGCATGCATGTCACTCTCGATTGGCATGCATTTGAGTGTTTGTCTGCAACCTGCACCAGTAGCAAATATAAGCCACCTGCATTTTATTTGCGCGTTTTGATTGTTGTCGATGCGGAGAGGAGACAACTTTAAATAAGTTATCCACAGCAAATTAACGAGTGATCAGCATCAGAACGGCCTCAACTTTCTGAGATCTGAAGTCAGTCACAATTGGTCGAAATTGTTGTCAATCTTGACGCAGTACAACAAACAAACCTATCAAATTTCTTTGTGCAGACAGGCAGGTACACACACGTAGGCTACACACGCACGCAGTCAGAAAGACACTGACTGGAATGAAACAGAAATGATGTGGAATTAACAATGAACATGTTTTGGGATGTGTGTACATCTTCACGAAATAGAATCTGGGGAAATTGTTTTCAGTTTGAAAACAAAGGCTATGAAGGCAATTCTCTCTCTCTCTCTCTCTCTCTCTCTCTCTCTCTGTCGCTGTCTCTCTCTCTCTCTATCTCTGATTGATTCTTATATCCTTGATGACATCATGCCTATGTCACAGGGATTCCCTTGAGTCCTGATCAGTTTTGCCTAGTGAGAAACCAAGAGAAATCCAGAAGGTCTGACGGGATTTGGGCACTATTTTCACCACATGGTGAGGTCCCAACAACACTTCATTCAGGAAACACAATCACTTTTGTCCACAGGGGCCACCACAAACACGTGTGAAAGGTTACCATCTTGATGTATCCAATATTTAATCATTTTTGGACTGAAAAAGAGAAAAGAAGAAAACATAAGCTTTATTGAAGTGCAGTTTTATCCAACAGCTTCCTGTGTCGAGTGGAAGGAGGAGGGACTGAACTGTTAGAACAGTTTGTGGATATCTTTCAATATATGGAAGCCAATCAAGGTCCATCTTAAAAAGAGCACAGACAAGTCCAGGACAAAACAAATTAAAAGAGGTACTTTAGCAATGGGCACATGAAAGATGGTGGCTTGGAGGCCATCTTCCTTCAATCCGTCTATTGTGGGTGGCAGAAGAATGAGCAGAGGAAGAGGATCTCTGAGCCATACAGGGCAGAGAAAATTGCCTCTAGCATTGTGGATGTAATAGGGGAAGGCAGTGATGCGTTTCCGCCAGGCTCGTCTGGTCACCAGGGAGCTTCTGTCTCCAGCATTCGCCACTCACTCTCAACGGTCCAAAACTTCTCCTGCTCCTCCTCGCCTTCGCCTTAGTTTTCCAGTTTTCTCCTCTGCCTTAACTCTGCCTGAGGCAAATATAACTGAGCCTCTAGAGAGTGGGTGGATGTAGGTTTTCAGCTTGATGGGGAGTTTGCGGCATGTGTTTGTGTGTATATGTGGTTTTTCTCCCACCCCTCTGCAGAGGGCCATCTCTTTCAAGCTAAATCTGCTCACTCGCTGTGGGCCTGTCTCAGCTGGGCATGTGCTAATGCCTGCTCAATTACATCCAGTCCTATCTCTGACTAGAAAAGCACATACACGTAGAAAGCCTGATGTGTGTGTTTGGGGGATGGGGGTGGGTGGGTGTGGGCTCGAAACCTTTGAAGTTGTGCAATGCTGCCCCAAGATGTGTGGTTGAACGTCACGAGGAGAGGGAGAAAAAAAAAACAAAAACAAGTGGATAAAAACACAAACCTGTCAGAGGCCAAAACATGCTGGTCTCTTAGTTTGATGCCCTAGGGGAAGGTTGTGTATGTACTGACATATTACTGTGTGTGTGTGTGTTCACAGGAGGCAGTGGACATGGTTGGCAGGGTTAAACGGTCAGGCAAGCATTCAATTTGTGCGACCTGTGCTGCACTGTAGCCGTGGTTCATTAGGAAGCGCCATTTTGGCAGCGAGGCAGCGACCCAGGGGACTCTGTTAATTACACTGCTCAGACTCCTTGATTGGCCTAGGAAGGTTGCTCTCACACGGAGGACCCGTGTACTGATACGTGTGTGTGTGTGTGTGTGTGTGTGTGTGTGTGTGTGTGTGTGTGTGTGTGTGTGTGTGTGTGTGTGTGTGTGTGAGTGTGTATTTGTCGTGCTGGGTGCCTCAGTTCAGGAATGTGATACTGAATAGCAGAAGAAATGTTTGTTAAAGCATACCTTGCAGTTTTCTTGTTGTGTCCTCCTGTCACAACATAACATGTCACTAATAATGCTAATTCTAAAAATCATACTGATAATGCTAATAATACAGCAATGTGATATATGACACAATGGACACACAGATAAATTATTCAATGAGTTTTCACCTCATTTAAATTGACTGGTTTCTTTTTATCTCCAGTTAGATGATAAAACCAGTGTCAGTATTGTACAGCTGTTAAGAAGATTAGAATTACTGTTCTTGTCTTGATTAGTGGATTTTTTCGTCATCCTGGCACGTGTTTTATGTGATTTGAATAAAATCAGTATCGCCGACAATTACAGTGCTGAAGTAACTTTTACAGTGTGTGAAACCAATTTGTCCCATTTACACTTAGACATTTCTAACCCTGCTTGTCATGTATTTGTTTTTGCCAAAGTTCCATCTTTAGTGTGAATTATAGCAAACACTTAATGTCCCAGGTTTGTTGTGTTTAGCATTTTCAACTGGTTAAAATCAAGCTCAAGAAGGCTACTGTTGAAGTTCAATGACTGTTTATTGATTTAATCTTTAGTTGTCTTGAGCTTATTGTAAAAATAAAGAAATAAACTAATAATAATAATAATAATTGTCCAACTTACCCATACTTGTTTTGCCAGGAGTTAAAAGAGGTGGGAACCAAACACTTCCTGCTTTTATGATCTTGCCAATCTGTAACGTCATGGGTTGTACCAAGTACATTTCACTCTTGTTTGTACTGATGCTGTTTACTGATACAAGTAACATTGTAATTCATCTGTTTTCACAGAGACGGAGAGAGAGAGAGAGAGAGAGAGAGAGAGAGAGAGAGAGAGAGAGAGAGAGAGAGAGAGAGAGAGACTAAAACACCCCTACTGTACGTCAATACGGTTCAGTCTAAACTGATTCTTTAGTCGACTGAAGAGGCTATGGTCGACTGGGTACAGATTTCTTTCTTTCTTTCTTTCTTTCTTTCTTTCTTTCTTTCTTTCTTTCTTTCTTTCTTTCTTTCTTTCTTTCTTTCTTCTGTTACATGTCAATCTTTGCGTTGTTTCTTATTGTATTTGTTACATGTATGATTAAATTGTGCAAATGAAACGGTTTACTTTGACTTTGACAGAGTGGTAATGCTCTGTATTACAGCCTGCAGTGTTACTGCAGAGTTACAGTGGCACGGTGTGTACTAGTACAGCCTGTACCAATACATGTATGTAGAAACTGGGGAACAAGATGTGAAGTTATGAATACGAGGGTAACAATTGAGAATCTAACAAAAAACTTTGGAACAAAGGTTCAGGGACAGTGTATCATCATGGAAACTCTTGGGCTCTGAAGACTGTCTCAACTGTTGTTCACCTCATCAGCAAATTTAATCAACACTTCTTTGTAGCCTCATCGCTCTGCCTGCCATTGGTGAACAGCTTGTGTATTTTATTGTCAGTTTTATCCAGTGCTTCTTTACAACCACTTTACGACTTTATGTCACTTTGTATACAAACACAGTGGTAGGAGGGACCGCAGACCCAGGTTGCAGCTGTGGCAGCATGACAGCAAGTTGTCCACCCTCTGCACTCGCTAGCCTCAAATCGCCTGCTTCTCTGATATTCTCCTGCTAAGTGAGCATTCATACATTTCTTTGTATATGGCACAGACTCACACTCATTCATTTTGGTTTTCTTTTCCACTTCCTGCAATATCATTGTTAGTTATATTCAAATTTTAGATTTTCAGCATGTCATCTTGATTTAGTTTTTGTTTTCTTTGGTCATTCTGTCTGCACTTGGCTTTGTGCATGTCATGTTCTGTGTTTTTTTTTTTCCAACAGATAATATGCACAACATGATTTTGTAATCAGCAGTGAATATTCAAATGGTCGCTGTGAATAGATGGCTAAATTGGAAATCAAACCTGAAGAGACAATTTGTTGTAATGACAAGGACCTTCAAAAGACCACAGTATGCCTGCCTTCCTGTGCATCTTGACAGCCTTTCTTCACATCTCAGACTCTTGACAAGGCTTTGTACGTGCCTTGTCACCACAAATCTGTCTGCCACTGCTATTTTCTACCACTCCCCCACCCCCACCCCCACTGGTCATTTTAGACACCGTTAATGCTCAATTATATTAGGCAGCGATTTCCTGGTTCTTCAGGTGGGGCCCCAAACTGAGGATTTGTCACCACATGGGCAGGTTTATTCCATCCAATGTATCTGATATGGTTCCTGTTGACATTGCTAATTGTTAATGCAACACAGTGATACTAATTCCTTTTGATGGCATTTTCCTTTCAGCCTCGTTGTAACCTGATTATGCCAATCAGAGTGTCTAACAAGTGGAGAATGTGAAATGTTGGCAGCTTGCAAGCCTTATTTCAATAGCAAACATTTTTTTTCCCTCATACCACAAATTAGATGAAAATGCATCAACTCTTCAGAGCTTGGAGCAGGTTCGGTGTGGTGCACCATTAACCTCATGAGGCTGAGCTGGTTTCTATAAAAACTTACCTTAAATATCATACTTTAGAGTTATCTAGAATAGCCCTAAATCTGTAAGGCTGCAATCCCTTCAATTCACTGTAATTTGGAGAAATGACTTGAAACTCAAACCAGTGAGTTTCAGTTCATTTGGGTTTATTTACGACTGTGACATATCTTGTGTGTTGAAATCGCATGTGGTGGCATTCTTTGCGTATTCAAAATCAACTTTGAAACCCTGAAATTTGAGGCTCCCACAGATAACCTTAATCTGACATACTGTATATTTTAACCATAGCAGAGTTCTGGAAATTGGAAGTAGGCAGTTTCTCTACTGGTAGAAGCCTGAGAATATATTCCAGCCAAAGTTTCTATCTTCATGGATTTCTCATGGATCGTGTCACCTTTCTCATGTAAAGAACCAGCTCAGTGTTTATAAGAATCATCCATGACATTAGCAAAACAACTTCAGTGATGGCTCATGTTGCACTGCTGTGTGTAACTAACAATTCTTACCAGAAAATTGAAGTTACCAAAAGTCCTGCTTTTCTGCCTGTTGCCTCAAATCAAACTGCATTTCTCTCCATAATTAATAGCAAATACTCTTTTGCACTATAGATTGACCATGTAATGGACTAGTTACAACAGGGAGTAAGACATTTATCAAATGATCTTTGAGCTGAAGAAGGGAGTACTCGACAGAGGCTGGAAACCTCAGGTAGGTTACCAGGTGCCCTGGGGCATGCAAGACAGGCAGGTGGCTGAGAGACTGTCAGGGGAGCCAGGGAGGCCAGGGAAACAGCAGACTGATGAAGCACTGCCACAGAAGACTGATGCAGCACAGGAACTGTAGATCACTGTGGCACAGTAACTGGTGACTGCTAACGCTCAGGTTCTACAGGTTGCTGCAGCGCAGTAACAGGAGATAGCTGCAGCTCGGGACTCAGAAACGTGGAGGCTGTCTTCATAGCAAGTTAAGTATCCAAGGAAAGAAACTCCTGGGAATCCCTGGAGGTGGAATCAGGCAGAAAGATAGACAACTCAGGAAGAACAACTGGCTGAAGGCTAGCAGGCCAGTGGCTAGTTCACTGAGGAGTTGGAACTGGCAGCAGGTAAGAGAGCTGGATGCTAGCAAGTCGAGGAGAGGGTTGGAGGCCAACATGCTGGAAACTACCTGGAAGTGGGGGGTGTTAATAAAATCTGTGAAACTTTCTTTTGAGAACACTTTCCCACATGCCAAAGACAGAGCTGCCCCTCCATGTTCCTCACAAGCAGTCTTCTTTCAAAAATATTTTATCCACAGGAGGTCAGAAATCAGGTCATACAGTCCATGACTGGTAGTTCATACTGTGGTGGTTGCACAAGCAGGATAACAGATGAACAAGAGGAGGGACTCAAATGCCGATGCTTGAGACAAGGCTGGGACAGTTCAATGATTTTAAGGCATAAAACACATAAATACAAATTCTTACAGGGATGACGCAGGCAGGGGTCAAACGCAGGCAGGGGTCAAACCAGATAAGATAGTCTAAATAGGCAAACAATTCCAACAGTGTGAAGGCAAGAAACAAGCAAACAAAAATCCCCAAATGTTAGGAGGGCATAGACTAAACGCTGACTAATCACTAGAAAAAGTGATGCTGGTCACATG